>NC_142515.1:79922142-80246785 GCF_057876585.1 Rhinolophus sinicus | reverse complement strand
CTAACCTATGCCCACACATGATCCATCATTATCTTGCCTAGAATCCTTTTAGTATGTTTCATCCTGGCTGTGACTTCCCTCAGAATCTCAATTCTGTAGATTTCCTGGCATGTGACCTGTGGTACAGTGGATAACTCCTTGACCACCTGTAATTACTGTCACTTTGAAATACATCCAGGGATGCCATGATAATTTGATACTGCTCTTCTGTCTTTCTAACACACTTTATCCCCAAAATTTGCATAAACACTTGATCGAGATCTATGAAATAGTATTCTTATTTTTTTTTTGTATCCCTAACTTATTTATTTATTTATTTACTTACTTATGTGTTTGCCCAACTTCACATTTATGAGGTCAGGTCACATCCCTCTTCTGCTTAAAATCCTGTATGGCTCCCAATGTCATTCAGATTAAAAGCCAGTCTTGAGTGTCCTTCAAAACCAAAGCTATTCTCATTTTGCAGTAGCTTCCTATCCTGTTACTCTTTCCAGGGTGCAGACTCTACTCCAGCTGCACCCAGTGCTCACCGTTTTTATGCCCTTAAATGTTTCGTGTTGGTTATTCCCTCTGCCTGAAGAAACTTTCCAGATTTCCACAAGGCTCAGTTTCAACCTATCTCAACTCTTGGGTTAAATGTCCCTTTCTCAATGAAGCCTATCTAGAGTACACAATTTAAAATTATAACTATTCCCCACCTTCTCCAACTTGACATCTCTCTCAACTTTATCCATAGCACTATTACCTTCTATCAAGTTGCATATACTATTTGCACTGTTTTTGTTCCCCTCATATTTTAACATCTTTGAACTAGGCATGCATTCTACAATGTATGGTTATAAAAAGCAATGTGTCTACGAAACAGGTGGATCTTTTTCTTTGTTAGTGGTATATAAATAATATCATCTTAGATTTAATTAACAAAGGTAAATTATTTATTTAATACATTTGTAGTTTATTTGTAGTTTATTTTGAATCTCTCCCACCAGAGAAGATCCCTTCTCTCTCTCTCTCTCTCTCTCTCTCTCTCTCTCTCTCTCTCTCTCTCTCTCTCCCTCTCCCTCTCCCCCTCCCTCCATCCCTCCCTCCCCTTCTTCCTCCTCCTCCCTCCTTCCGTCCCTCTCTCCCTCTGTTTTAGATGCCCTAAGCAATGCCTTGCACAGCTGTGACTGAATATATATTTGCTAAATTAATGCACATGAATAGATGAATAAACATTTCTCATTAGTTCCTGCTTTAGGATCCCTTTGAAGAATTACTCTAGTCTGCTCTCTGAGCTTTTTCTACTCTCCTCTGCTGTTAGATTGCTGGGGACTGTCTATGGTTTTATTAAGTAGACAGCTAAAACATTTTCTCATTTTGTATTACTACCTTTGTTAAGAGCCACCTCTCCATGGTGTGTGTGCGTGTGTGTGTGTGTGTGTGTGTGTGTGTGTGTGTATTGGACTTCAAGATCTAATTTTCCTTTTCATATCTGGTTGCTCTGTCTTCTAAGACATTCCCCTAAGTAAGTCTGACTTTTCCAGTTTCATCAGTCTTTCTTCCTTTATGCTGTTCTCATTTTCTACTATTTGCATCCTGATGGAAAATTAAGGAATAGTCTTTGAACTGCTTTAGCTCCTCTTTAACATCCTAAGCAAACCTAATTCTTAGAGACAGTGGAGGTATCAAAGTTTAATTGCTGTCTTAGGCTTTAAGTGTTTTTCTGCGTCCAGTCCTTGAGACTGATTTCTCTAAAATAACAGACCTCTTTGGGTCATATTTGTTTATTAATAAAATATGTGATTTTCCTTGGGTGAAGACATCCTGTACATCTTTGCAATCTTAAACCACAATCAGAGTTTATACAAATAAGGAAATCAGAGTCCAGGTTTGCCCGGCTGTCTGAAAGTAGAGCATTCTAAAATGTAGAAGCATTTACCTCAGGACAGATCTTGCTAATGGATGCACACAATAAGTGGCGACAAAGTACAGATGCTCAGAGACACAGTTCAAAGCTCTGGCTCAGCTTGATGGTGATGTTCAGTGTCCACAGTGCCCAGGGAAGGGGCTTGGCGGGGCCACTCTGGCTGTTTTGGGTTCCCACTGACTCTTTAACAGCTCGCTGCAACACAAATACTGAATGCCATTCTCGCTTTACACCTGTTTTCATAAAAAGGGAAAATCTTCTTTAGGATTTCTTTTGGTTAGTGAAAAACAGGTACTGATGTTCGTCTTTAGTAAAAGAAAAGTGGTGTAATGTGAACTTTCTTAAAATGGGGAATACCTGTTCTTGTTACCGCGTGACAGTGGGCTGGTACCCCAGAGCATTGGAACAAGCTGGTCTTTATAGCAAGTTAGCTCTGTGAGATCCCTTCTTTGTTTAACTAACGGTAGTTAATGGAATTTGGGTAGTCAGTCAGTACTGTCTACCTAGGGCTGCTGCTGATACTTCAAATAATAACCTATACTTAGTCCTTTGTACCATTAATGGAAATTAGCTGCCTAGGCATTAAGAAAAAAAAAAAGCACACACAAAATTGTTGACCATAAACCTGGTAGAGAAACATAGCAAAACCACTTACCGATACCTAACAAAGGACCTATCTCTGCTTTAGCCTTGATGGAACTACCATACCAAAGTGTACCTGTATAATTTGAAGGTGAACTATGATAGTTCATACACAGGGTGACCTGTCTCCTAAGGTCTGTATTTGTTAGACAAAACTCTGCAGAAACAGAACTATTCACTTGTGGGAAAAAAAAAAAGTCACTCCATGAGATCAAATCTAATTAGGCCATATCTATTAAAGCTTAAGGTCTAAAGCCCTGTGCTGAGTCTGCAGCATATAGAAGCCAACTTTCCTATTAAAAAAAAAAAAGAAAATCAGCTCCGAGGCATTATGCCATCAGGGCTCATTTACCCACTGGAACCACTGCAAAAGTTGTGATTCCTCCTAGTATTAGTGTGTCAATCACACTTCCTGTGAATTTTGCATGGTTTCCTAAAGCATCCGATACTGGGCATTTAGCAGATTAGTAAATAACACCATTCGCTTATGATCGTGTCTTTTGAACTAATTGAGAGAAAAGATGCACTAATGAGTCACATAAAAGACAAAATATTATCTGAATACAGAAAAGCTGCTTAGAGAACATGGTTGAAATATAAGGCAATTATTTAACTGCCATAATTTAATTTCCCCCAAATCATAAACATTGCTGTGGACCTCAGTACTTGGAAACAGAGCCAATGCCACTAATTTTTCCAAGAGAGTTGAAAAGAATGCATCTTCTTTGCAGGTAGACCCAGCATGTAAGAAGGGAGGAGCGAAATATGCTCAGTCTTTCTCAAAACAGATGCTCCATCCCTCTACTCACTTCAGGACTTAGTAAGAGCTGAGGAGAGAAAAACTCCTCTACAGGAATCAAATGGTGTGTGGAGTCTTTCATTAACAGGAGCAAATCTCTCAGGTAGATGATGCATTCTCAGGTACCACTCTTCCTTATTGACCTATGATTGACTCATTCAGCCAGAATTATTTTTTGGTTTAAATAAATATACTTACATACTTTTATGGGTAAGTGAATGTACTGAATCGTGTTTTCTTAAAAATAATTATAAAATTATTTTATAATTATAAAAATATATATAATTATAAAATAAAATTATTGTCCTTCATAAAATCATGATCTGATTATGTCCATACTCATATTTCAATTAATATAACATGGTTTACTGGGCTAGTTTACATAGGTCAACACCAGTGATATTTCATGGATTACTTCTGTGTATACAAGTACTGGGTAATGTTACGAAACACTCGTGAGGTGGTCAGCACTTAAAGAACAGTATAATGGCTAATTAATGTAATGACACTTGTATAACAAGAGAGTCGAAAGAAGGTTAATGTGATAATGAGGCTTATTTGATCTTAAAGATTTAGCACGAGGGCACTCTCAAGATAGCTTAATTGGATTTTAAGCACTTTTTGCAATTTGCATGTGTACTTGTTAATCCTTATGTTCTAAAAATAAATTTTACTTCATTTAAGTTCATGAATTTGCCTTATCTCTTTCCCTGTGTTGTTTTACTGTTGCTCATGATGGAGTTTTCTTGAATTTTTCATTTTATGTGTATTATTTATGATTATTTCTTCCATATTCTGCTTAAATTATAGTGTATTTCAAAAGAATAAAACATTTTAAAATTGAAAAACAATAGCTTAATATAATTCAAGCATTTATGACCAGTTATGACTGGACTCATTAACTAATTTTTATATCATTTAGTACACTTTATTGTACCATACAGTATATCAGTAAATTTGGTTTCATTCTTTGACAACTGTGTCATTTTTAAAGTTGACTAAAGGGAAAGAACATTTCAATTAATTTAATAATGAAATAGAACATCATTTGTAGCACTAATTTAGTCAATAGTATACTGTTTTCTGGAGCCCTGGGAAAATATAAAATTGTATTTTCACATTCTGTATTTAGGTTTTTATGAGTTCTCCAAATTAATACCATTTTATGCTTTTCTTATGCTTATGAGTATTATCATTCATTTACATGTTTTTATTACTCATTCCTTATTTCTTTTTCAATGCAGTTTACTCTTGTAGCACATTAATTCTTAAAGTCATCAAGACAGGATTACTGGCATGGGTGGGTCTCTCATTGTCTCTGGTCTATGTAAGTCAGATCCATTTTCTAAGGCTCAATTCATATTCCATGTTTTACATGAAGGTATCAATGAATGCTGAAGCTCATAGTAATCTCTTCTCCCTCAGACATACTGCATTACTAGATTTTTTTTCATTAGAAGTAATTAAATTTTCAAACCACTTTCCTTGTAATTTTTTTGCAATTAGATATCCAAAGAACACGGGTCATATTTCCTAAATTCTTTGCTTTCTCTGTAGACTTACAAATAGGAAATAGTAAACAGATCTTTTTTAATCTATTTTGTTTATTGAACAGGAAACTTTTTTTTAACATAATAAAGTAAATAATCAACTACCTAAATGGTAGGTGGACTGGTGAAAGTTGGTTACTCTAAATGTATCTACGTAGAATATTTATGTCTCAAGATATACTACCCCCACAGTGATGAAATCAGTGCTTGGATTAATCTCACAGCAGATTACGTCACTAATAAAACATTCTGGTGGCGTAAACAAGGACATAGTTCTGACCCATAGAGTCTTTTTGAAATTTGAGGTGTCAGATAAATCCAAAGAGGTGTGTGTAAAGTGCAAAAGGAAAACTGTTTCAAAATGGGTCAAGAAGACATCCTTGGCTTGCTTAAATTTTCTCTTAATAGCAGGATTGCCATTCATGTAGATAAATGACTATAGATGAGCATTAGGGAGAAAGATGAGGTCAGGCAAATAAGCATTTTTTTCCCTATAAAACCTACATATTGATTTATTTCAATATATTTATTGGGAATATGTTAAGTACAAAGGAGTTTTAATATAGTTTAGATTATTAGGCAAGCATACTTCAAAAGTTTAATGCCAGTAAATGCCCCATATTGATCAAATATTATAAGATGTTATCATTATTGCTAATTATGATGCATATGATGATTCTGATGATGATGATGAGAGACAAGATATACCAAATAAAAATGGAAAATCAGTACAGATTGGAAAGCTCTGATTATTTTATTGTTAATAAAGTGGCCTGAGAAGTTCTAGGCTTCTGGCTCCACATTTCTGGCTAATACAAATTAGTTTAAATAAATTTAGCCACAGGGGAGTAGGAGGTTTGCTATATGCCAGAATCTCTAGTAACTTAGGGGTATGCTTTTGACAAAATATAGATAATTTTGTCTCTCATATGTTTCATAAGGGAGTAACAATAGAAAATACATCATTTGTGACTATCGGTAGTGCTCTATCACTGTTAATAGATAATTTATGGTATTAAATTTGGAGTTTCCTCCAACTCACTTTTTGATTTAAGACCATTGATTATTTTAAAATAAAAACAAATAACATGCAAGCAAAACACCCAATGACAGTAACATCCCCACAACTAAACCGTCATCTTCCCCATAGAATCTACTCTAAGTCAGAATGTCTTAAAAAGTGATAACAAAAAAAGATTCCTTAGAAAATATCTGGGAGTTTTGTGAATTATAACAATGTAACTGTTAATTACTATTGATAACATAGTGATTATTATATATTACAATTGTTAGTATCACTTTTGAAAGTGAATTTTTTAAAGTAATATCACCATTTCAAGGAAATAATAATTTATTTATGGGAAATTTTTTAGAAGGAAGAAAAATATATTATTTAATTAACTGATATTTTTAACAAATATTTTAAGTTATAGTGTAACAAAACTATATGGTAAATCGTAGTGCCATCTATTGATAAAATTGAAAACTACAGTTTCTTAAGGAAAACTAAGATTCACATTTATTGGACTATGAGTACAAAATTGATGATTCTTTATTTTGTGATTATTGTAAATTATTATTGTATCATATTAAATACTAGAACAGGGTTAAAAATAATATGTGTGTGTATATGTACACATGTGTATATGTATGTGTGTATGTATATATGATTAATAATGTGATACTTATAATAAATGTTGATTATTAGTTTAAGTTTAGTTAGGCTGACTGTAATTCACTTGAATACTAATAAGTTTAATCACCAAAGAACATTAGGTTTAACATTAAGTACTTATTTTCTGCTAAAAAATTAAGCAATAAATACTTATATGGTAGAAGATGAATCATGTCCCATTTTTATTCATTCTATTTTAATATGCAAAAACAGTTTAATAAGTAAAATTGTGCCTACTTACCTTTTAGTACTCTATTATAACTATTTTATTATTTTTATTTTCTTTTTAATTTTTGTTCGATTATACATAATCACAGACTACTACTTGTAAAACTCTTAGCTTAGATTTTCAATAGTTTTAAATTATACCTTTAATTTTTCCAAATTTGCTACAGTATACATGGCTAGAACAATCTATGTGCTGTCTGGTCAAATTGTCAGGGTGATACTGGATAGTTTAGACCAGGGGTGTCCAAACTGCGGCCCGTGGGCCAACTAAAGCCCGCGATCCATTTTTTATTGGCCCACAGCAAATTCCAAAAATAGATTTAGTTTACTTAAATAAACCAGGTGAAGCAATATGTACTTCACCTGGAGTGAGTGGCCCGGCTGTTTGTGTATTTTACCGCACTTAGCCCTTGGTGAAAACCGTTGAAAAAAGTTTGGACACCCCTGGTCTAGAAGATTTAGATTTGTAAAGATATATAATGAAGGGACAAGACTGCAGATCTTTAAAGGTATACACTAATTAAGAACCAAACTACGAGAAGAAAGGAGCAGAAAGCAGTAGTGATATCAATTGATCTCTAAGGTCTGATCAGATTACATGTTGCAGGTGACACATTCTACAGCATTAACAGGTGCAGCAGAGGGTTTGAAATGATGTGACAGACAAGAGCAGCAAACTGTAAAAACAAGCACAGCTTTATTAAGGAGGAACTGAAGTGGAGACTGGGGGGAAATCAGAGCCAACTTTGGCATATTATGATGGTGACTGTTAGGATATGAACCTGATATTAAATTAACTCATTCATTCATTTACTCACACATATGTAGTTTACCTATTTTATAACTGTAGGTTGAGATTTATTATATATTGAGAATCCAGTAGTGAACAAATAATACCGTAGTTATATTCTTTGAAAAGCTTATTGTCGTTCTTGATGCTAGTCCAACCTCCCGTATATTGAGTACAAACTGCTTATTTCTCAAAAACAATAACAAACAAAACAAACAAACAAACAAAAACAAAAAAATTTTTCTGCCATTGGTCTGATCATATAATGAATAAAGAAATTTATGATGAGAAAACTATAATAGGACTATGAAGATACAATAATCAAGATGGTGTGATAGGTACTGACCTAGCATAAGCATGTACATCAGTGGGACAGAATTGAGAGAATTGGAGAAAGGGGAAAGAATGTTAAGTGGGAAAGAGCAAGGGAAACACACACCTGTGAGCATGAGCTGTAACCCACGAGGTTTGTCTGGTACCCATATCAATTCTCACTGCCTCCAAACTTGATGAGGTTAGTGTCCCAAGATTCTGGCTCTCTTCTGTAAGAACTAACTGCATGTCATGCCGAGGGATTGACAAAGCCAAAAGGGAATTGGAGCAGTTGCAAGCTTAGCTGCTGCTCCACATCAACCAACCACATGAGCCCCAAATAAGCAACTGTATATGTGAGCTACAAAATCACACAGGGACCCTACCCCAATATTTAAAAATGGGTTTACTTGTGCCCATCAAACCTTAGACAAAATTAAAGTAACTCTTATGACCTATCTTAACTGAAAACATACAAGAGAGGGAATTCTTGGAAATGTAATTCAGCCAAATTGAATTACAGAGCCACTCATTATTATTTTGTTTTTACTTTTTTCTCACATAGATGGTAACATACTGTACTCACTGTTCTCCATTCCCCCCCACCTCATTTTTTTGGCTTTGTTTTTTTTTGAGCTATGATATGTTATAATTCTCATATCATAAATCATATCATATATCTTATCTCATGATATGATATAATTCACATACCATAAATCATCTCATATCTTATAGCATGATATATAATTCTCATATCATAAAAATCACCCTTTTAAGGTATACAGTTCAGTGTTGTTTTGATGTATTCCCAGAATTGTACAACCTTCCCCACTAATTCCACAATGTTTTCTCTACCTCAAAAAGTAACACTGTACCAATTAGCAGTCACTTGTCATTTACCCCCAACCCTCCAGCTCCTGGCAACCACTAATCTACTGTCTGTTTCTATGGATTTGCCTATTTTCACACTTTACATCAATCTTTCCTTTTTGACTGTCGGCCCTGTGGACTTCAAGCTCTCCAGAATCAAACAAGAAGAAAATAGCCTCCCTGAGGCTGTTTATTCAGATCATACAATACAATTGTGTAAGGTCAAATTCCTATAACAAATCCAGATAGGTAGGTAGGTAGGTAGGTAGATACATAAATACATAGATAAATAAATGGGTAGACAGACAGATGCATAGATGGATGAAAGATAGATAGAATCTACATATAATGTATATAATTATAACTATATCTATGTCTAGGTAGCTATATGTGAATAGTGATGTTGGATGAAAAATGTTCAACTATAACATGAACAGGAAAACTGGGAGGAGAATGAAGAAAGACAAAAAAGATAATAAGAAAAAAAGGAGGAACATGAAAAAGAAGAGAAAAAGAAGGAGGGACAAAAGTTGTCAGTGAAGGAAAAAGGAGAAGGGAGGGAAAAAGAGGAAGAGGAGGAAAAGCAATAAAATAGGGGAAGGAGGAGTCAAAGTAGGAGGAGAAAGAAAGGAGCACGTGATAATGTGGAAACCTTCATACAGGTGTTTAAGAAAGTATTGGTAAGATTCCAAATTCTGAGTGGCAAGTGAAGACCAGATTTAAAAAAAAAATGCAACAACAAAAAAACACGGTATTTTATGTGAAGTAGTTTAAATATTATTCCAAAAAAAACAAAAAGGAGTGATGTAATAAAGGACATTCAGTAGATTAGAGGTAACATCTTACTTTGAATTTAAAAATTTTTGCAGTTATATGGATAATAGATTTCTGCAGGGCTGTGGGAGAAAGATCAGTTAAGAGATTTTGTATTATTAAAGACTACAAATTGTGAACTTTCTAACTTTAGTAAGACCCTAAACTTAAGGTAGAAAAAAAAAGGATGCATTTGAAGGAAAATTAAGAATAAATAGGTTGCAGTAAATAATTTTATTTTGGATTGATTGGAAGGGTTGCTAATGAATTAGAGGGACCGATGACTCAGTTTTCTAATTTGGCTAGATATTCTGATTAATGTTGGTGGTGACCTTATTTGCAAATAAACTTATAGGAAGCATACCATTTTTGAGTAGAATATGGCATTCCCTTGAGAGATAACCTACACTGGTTGTGGGTGTCAGCAACAACCACTAGGAGTATGATAAAACAAACAGTCCTGCTTAGTCAGGGCACACATTAGCAGTGAGATATGTGAAGAGAAGTCCTGGGAAACCAGAACTGTGAGAATGAAGAGAGTGTGGAGGGACCAGGAACAAAGGATTGTCTGAGAACATCAGCATGGCATTTGGATTGATTCCGCTAGATGACTCATTTCCTCTGAGCTTCTCAGGATGGACTTCTCTCCACTACTGAAACAGATCCTGTTTTAGTGAAGATGGATCGATGATACTTTCATTAAACTTTTTGAGATAACCATAGATTCTTATGCAGTTTTAAGAAATGGTACAAAAATACCCTTGGAACTTTCTACCCATTTTCTCTCATAAGTAACATCTTGCAAAACTATAGTACAACTTAAGAACCAAGATGCTGCAATTGACACAGCCAAGATACAGAACAGTTCCATCACCACAAGGATCCCTAACATTGTGCTTTTATAGCCACACTCACTTCTCTCCTGTCCTCACCCCCTCATTAACCCCTGGCAACTGCTATTATGTTCTTCCTTTCTATAATTTATTTCAAGAATGTTACACAGATGTAATAATACAGTATATATCCTCTTGGGGTTGGCTTTTTTTTTTTTTTTTCACTCAGCACAATTACCTGGAGATTCATCTATGTTGTGTGTAATGTGTGCCCTTTTATTGCTGAATAGTATTTCATGATATAGATATCCCAGGGTTTGTTTAACCATTTACCTGTTGAAGGATATCTGGGATGATTCCAGTTTTTGTCAATTACAAATAAAGCTGCAAAAAAATATTCATGTAGAGGTTTTGATGTGAACTTAAATTTGTATGTCTCTGGAATAAATACTTGGAGTTTAATTGCTGATTTGTATTATAGTTGCATGTTTAGTTGTTTGTTTTTCTTTTAACTGACACAGTCCCTGTTCCATTATATATTATCACTAGCAATGTATGAGTGATTCAATTTCTTTTCATCCTTGCCAACAATTGGCATCATCACTATTTTTATTTTATCCATTCTAATAGACGTGTAGAGATAGCTTACTATCATATCAATTTGCATTTACTTCAGGGCTAATAAAGCCAAAGATCGTTTCGTGGGATAATTTTCCATGCATATCATAACCATACTAGTGTTATCACCATGAATGTTTTTGTTATATCTTCTGTTGTGTTTCAGAGAGTATTTCTGAAAATAATGGTTTTTGAGACTTCAAAATTGTGTATTAAAAGATCCACTAACTTTAAGGATCTGTGGAGTAGATATTAGTTAATTAGTATGAACTGCTGCCCCTTTCCAAAGAACTTAAAAAGTTGTGGGTTTTTTTCACAATACCATGAGATAAATAGGAAGAACTAAAACAAAAAGAAAAAAATCACAAAATTTTATGACCATAAGGATGTTGCTGTTAATTTATATTTTGCCTCCAACATTTGTTGCATCCTCTGCACTTTTATGAAGGCTGTAATAATGTGATCAGAGAGTTTTGTAATATTGACAAGAGGCCGCGTGAAAGTCATGAATATAAAAAAGACTGCTTTGGGACAAAGTTAGAGAGAAATTGATGGCTTTAATAATGTCAGAGACAAAAGGCATTGGACAAGCTCAGTAGCATTTAAAATATTTATTAAACCCAGTCCGTAATTTTTCATAGGAAAGCTGCTTTAATGACGAAGGGAGTCATAATACAAACAGAACAATCCAGATGCCACTGTGAGTCAGCACTACTTCAGACACATTTATATTCTTACCCTCAAGCTTTCATAGAGTCTTTTCTCACAGTTGCAGCTGTGTGAATAATTTGTGGAACAGCAGTGATAGAAGCCTTCAAAAGAATACAAGATAATGGCGTCAAGAAAAAGAAAAAAAGAAAAATACCCATGTTTACTTGTTTACATACCTGTGACCTGAAGATTCCCCTTAAACTTATTTTTGTTTTCAGTTAGAATGAAGTCAATGTATTGGGTCAATGATCTCTGCCTCTTGACTCTAAAATCAGGCTTCTACACAGATTATACTGTGTCCATACTTTCTGGCAATAGTGCAGAAACTTCTCAAGAAAGACTACAGAATGAAAGTGGAAAGATGAAAATAAAAAAGCAGGGCTCAGTATTATAGAGATCTATTTTTTCCATTAAATCCTTTCTAATATTCCATGAGGAGGATTATTAGATTAAAATAATTCTATCAGATTCTTCTAAATATTGAGAAAAGCAATGATATATTCTAATAAAATGGAATTATTATGGGCCTTTGAGAAATATATCCATCAGCCTTCACCTGGTTTTATATGTATCTATTATTATTATTATTATTATTATTATTATTATTAAATACTTCATGATTTTTAACTGTTAAATATTTACAACTGATTTCATATAAAATCCAAAGTTTCCAGAAAGAAACACCTAAGAAAATATAATTATACTAATAACACTTTATCTGTAGCTTATCTACTCTTTTTTATTTCTGCATTTAATATTTTTAGTATCAGAACCCCATTTCCATATCTAATTTCTATAACTACTTAAAAAGTATTAGCCTTATGTATATATCCTGAGAGCAATTCATCCTCCACATACAGTTTCCAATTATTTACACTTTATGCTCTAAGAACTGTTAGATAAATGAAATACAAAATTATTATATTAGTTAAATTTACTCACGTAGTGATATTGTTTATTTTAACTACATGATAGAAAAAAGTATTTTAGCTTCCTTGAGAAGTTTCATCTATTTGCGATGAATTACTAATACTTCCCCAAAATATTATAAGTGCACTGATAATTTATTTGACCTTTACATTTTAAAATAGAATTTTTCAAGGATCTCAAATATACCTCACATATTACTGCTAAAAGCCTAATTCAGAATTTATATTCAATTCTAAGTAGTCAAATCCCAGTATATACTTCTATGGGGACCTTTCTTTTATTATCAGTACCAGGTAAAACAATTTAAGCCAAGAATGAATTTTTTTCCAGTGTTCCATTTGGTTAATTTCAAAACCTGAACTCAGTACTCAAACAACAGGTTAATATATAAAAGAGAACATATGAGAAATGAAGAGAGAAAGTCACAATGTGCTACACTCAGAAGTTGCTCAATAAATATTTATAAATTGTTCTCTGAAAACTCAAATGAACAAATCATATTTTATACTTTGCTTAAATTTTGTTCATGAATAAAATTTATATGTTTATATCTTCTTGTATTTCTTCCATTTTAAGTGACAGAAACTACCTTGGTCATATTTTGTAGAATAAAATAAAATAATATGTAATCTCAACTATTTAAATGTTTGTGTATATATATGTGTGTGTGTATATATATATATATATATATATATACATATATATATATATATATATATGTATATATATATATATATATATATAATATTACATTATTTGATATTAATATTTGACCTTATTTGGTAATATTATACCACATAAAGCCAACCAGTTTAAACTGCTTCCTGAGTTAGTGACATTGAATATCACTAGGAAATTTTCAGAGTATATAGACACTTATTTTTGAATATCATCTTTTGCTTAAAATATCAGGAGCCTTATTTAAAGGTTTTCATGATACTACACATGAATTGGATTCTAAACTCTTTGGTGTTCTTCGTCAGTTTCTCTTTTCATGCACTGCCAATAGAAAGGAAAGACAAGTTCATAGAGTGTACTTCCTAACTAAAAACTACTATAACAATGGCTAGAAATGTTCTCTGGAGGATTATTGACTTTTTAATTCCGGCTGCCATCAGTCCTCATTTATATTTCATAATATGTATCCTGGGAAAAATAACCTACTTTTAAATGTGTAGCTTATCATTGAGGTTAAATAGTTGTTATGCCAATCACTTATCCTTCAATTCTATGTGAGTTAAGCGAGATTTTTCAATCACTTGATACCAATGTACTAAATGAAAAGCATATGAGAGTTTTATTTATATATTATTTATATATACAAATATACAAATTTAGCTATCAGTCTGACTTTCATTCTTCTGTGTTTTTTAACCTTTGTGTGTGTGTGTGTGTGTGTGTGTATGTGTGTTTGTGTGAATATTTAAGTTCTATTTTCTTAGCAAATTTCAATTATACAATACAGTGTTATCAACTATAGTCACTATGCTATAAATTATATCCTCAGATCTTATCCATCTTATACCTGATAGTTTGTACCCTTTGACCATTTTATATTTTATTTTTCCCTCTGTCTGGCTTATTTAACCTAGCATAATATCCTCTGTTTCATCCATGTTGTTGAAAATGACAGGATTTCTTTCTTTTTTAAGGCTGAATAATATTCCATCATGTATATATGCCACATTTTTATTTATTTATTCATTCATTCATTGATAGACACTTAGGTTGTTTCCATACATTGGCTATTATGAATAATGCTGTTATGAACATGGGAGTATAGATATTTTTTTGAGACAATGATTTTGTTCCCTTTGGATGTATAACACAGAATGGGATTACAGGATCATAAGGTAATTCTATTTTTGTTTGTTTGTTTGTTTTTGTTGTTACTGTAGGAAGTCCTAACCAGTCAAATTTGGAACATACTTGCTTTTAATACACATCAGATTTTCTTTCCTATTATCTAAATTCAGTGGCCAATAGAGACAAAGGTCAGCCAGGTTGATTAGGGGCTGCATGAAGTATAAAGAGCACTGGCCGAGGAGTCAGAGACTCGCGGATTTTAGTCTCAACTCTGAACTCTAAAAAGCTGTGACATGGGGAAGCATTATACCTTTTTGTGACTCGTCTTTAAATCAACATGACTGAAGGCTTCAGCATAAACATTCTAAGGTGTCTATGAATATATTATCATTTTCACTTTTCAAGTACTGCTGCTGATGGTATTATTTCCTACCATCAGAATGATTGACACATATCACAGAGTAAAAGTAGACATAAATCAAACCTCATTTTTACTGAAGAGAATATTGAGGCTAAAGTTCAGGAGCAATTTGTATTAGTTCTATTTTTAATTTCTTGAGGAACTTGCATACTGTTTTCCATAGAAGCTGTACCAGATCATATTCCCACTAACACCCTTGCTGGAATTTATCTGTTGTCTTTTTGATAACAGACAACCTGACAGATGTGAAGTGATAGCTCTTTGTGGTTTTGATTTGCATTTCCCTGATGATCAGGGTGATGTTGAACACCTTGTCATGCACCTGTTGGACATTGTATGTTTTCTTCAAAAAATGTCTATTTAGGTCCCTTGCCCATTTTTCTATTGGGTTATTTTTTTCTATTAAGTTGTATGAATTCCTTCTATATCTTAGATATTAACTTTTTATCGAATACGTTGTTTATCAATATTTTCTCCTATTCTCTGGTGGCCTTTCTATTTTGATGCTTTCCTTTGCTGGACTTTGCCTTATAGTTGCTGAGCTGTAACAGTTTATTATATAGTCTCTTAGCAGATATAATTTACAGTTGTTCCCACTATGTCACTTGTGTTTATACCTTCTCAGAAGTGTTCTTTGATGCATCAAATATTTTAATTTTGATGAAGTCCAATTTATCTATTTTTTTTTTGTTGCTTACACTTTAGGGTCATAGCTAAGAAACCATGGTCAAATACAAGGTTAAGATTTACCCCTATGTTTCCTCCTGAATTTTATTGTTTTAGTTTCTACATTGAGGTCTTTGGTTCATTTTGAGTTAATTTTTACATATGATGTGAGGGAAGGGTCCAGGTTAATTGTTTTGCAGGCAGATATCCAATTGTTCCAGCATTAATTCTTGAAATGACTATTTCTTGGCATCCTTCCTTAAAATCAATTGACCATATATGTGTAGGTTTATTTCTGCCTTCCCTACTTATTCCATAGATTTATGTTTTTATCCTTGCCACTACCACATTGTTTTGATTACTGTAGCTTTGTACAGTGAAAGTTGAGAAGTATGAGACTTTTAGTTTTGTTCTCATTTTTCAACACTGTTTTGCCTTTTTGAGGGCCGTTGCAACTCCATTTGAATCTGAGGATTAGCTCTGCCAGTTCTACAAATTGCAGTTGGATATTTGATAGGGATTACATTGTATCTGCAGATTAATTTTGGAGTATTTTCACTTTACCAATAATGATCCTTACCAGTTCTTACTAATGTACCAATTAATTATTTCAATTTATGAACATGTGATGTCTTTTTAAATGTTTTTTTTTATTATTATTATTCTTTGACAACATTTTTTAGTGACTGAAGCAAAGTGTCCCAGGGTCAGCTTGTATTTTTCCCTAACACAGTCCCAGAATAGTCTTTATCCAAAGAACTCATTGTCTTTTAGTAGATAATGACATTTGGAAACTAAGATCTGTAGAAATATGCAATGTCATTAAAATACATCATTTGTATTTTTCTTATATTGCAGTTTTTGTTTGTTTTAGAAAATTAAATGGTGAATACGGATTTACTAATTCACTTTCTTTTCCACTTCTTCTTTTAGTTCCTCCAGTTATCCGGGTGTATCCAGAAAGTCAGGCTAGAGAACCTGGGGTAACTGCAAGTCTGAGGTGCCATGCAGAGGGCATACCAAACCCTCAGCTGGGCTGGCTGAAGAATGGAATTGATATTACACCAAAGCTGTCCAAACAACTCACACTTCAAGGTGATTTATACTTGCATTTTTTTCCTGAAATGATCATATAGAAAATTGATACTAAAATTTATGTCACATTTTATATCACTTGGAAAAAAAGAGAAAATGAGACTGGTGGCAACAGAATGTCATGAGTATGAAAAAAAAAAATGTGATCGTACCTAAGACATTATACTTGAAATAGAGTCCTTTAATATTTTTATGGTTTAAATAACAGTCTTGTCATGATGATTCATTATATCATTATTTTGGTGATAAGTAAAATAGTAAATTATCTATCTTTTAAATACTTGTCCATTGAATTATCACAGATATGCTGAACAAAATAATTGGATCTCTTCATATAATACATTTCTGAAGTAACTATTTAAAGGTTTAAATCATACAATAAAATATGTTATAGAGGGTGTCAATAATATAGAAATTCTTTAGTGAATATTTTGCCACATACTTGGCATATAAAAAGAGGAAAACTCAAAATGTTACCAAATGTTTCACATTTACATTGTTTTAAAGTTATGAAATTATTGCATTCTAATGTATAAAATATTCGATATGTTGTATTATTCTAATGTATATATATATATATATATATGATTGATCAATTATTATAGATTATAATAAATACAAATACATGGTAAGTGAAAAACAAAAACAGACAACCTGTGTAATATCAAATAATCTAAATAACGCCATATATTTATTATACTAGGAAGCTT
Source organism: Rhinolophus sinicus (assembly GCF_057876585.1). Taxonomy (NCBI): domain Eukaryota; kingdom Metazoa; phylum Chordata; class Mammalia; order Chiroptera; family Rhinolophidae; genus Rhinolophus; species Rhinolophus sinicus. The sequence goes on along the minus strand of NC_142515.1, from coordinate 80,229,407 downwards.
ATATATTTATTATACTAGGAAGTAAAGAAATGTACAAATCTTATTTCCATTGTCAAGAGTAGCACATGAAAGTCATATTACTAGAGTATCTTTTGCATGGCGTTTTATTCCTTTTTCTATGCCTTTAAATTCCTTCAATCCATACTTTTAAAAATGAATATATTTTTGTATTTAAATCATTTCTGTAAGCAAAGACTTCTCATTATTCTACTTTAACGATGAATGTTTTCATCAGTTTACATTTTTAAATAAATCTTTTTGGAGCATGTACTTATTCACTTTTACAAGTCAAAAATGATGTGTTAAATTATTTTTGACCTTTAAAACCTGAATCCAAGAAATCTCTATATTGATATAAGTAGGCCCAACAAATTTACATGTTTACGTCTACTAATTTCATCTTACTATCTACAATCTCAGAAGAGGCTTGATTTTATTAACAGAAAGTAAAGTGAAGAGAGATCTAATTGGCTTCTGATTTTGTAATTTCTTATTCATTTAATAGCAGTAAACCATATTATATGAACATATATTGCTTCCAGTTACATGTAGGAAGCAAATTTAGGGAGGTGATTATACTCCAGACTCAATATTGAAAGAGTGGGGACCCTTGTAAAATAGCTAATATCATTTGAAAAACAAGAGAAAAATAGGTAAAGTTTTGAGAGAATATGATAAACAATAAAAGGTGAGTAGAGAGCACAACCAAAGAGATAAATCTGGGTGCATAGGAGTATGACATCCCATGTGTCTTCATATACAATCACATATTAGCAAATACTATAGTTATATAATTATCCAATTATTCATCAGATGCTTATTTGGTCTTTCTTTGTGAGGTCCAAGTCTAGGCACTAACTAAATAACTACAGCAATGGATGGGATAATAATGTTAATGAGAGAAAGTAAAATCCTGGAAAAGCAGAAATACTTTATCAGCAGGCAAATCAAGATAAAATCTACAAAGAGAATAAAAGTTAGCAAAGAGTCAGGAGAACAAAGTGATACTACATAAGAAAAGATAACGCTAAAGATGGCAAAACATTCAATAATGTCAGATGCAGAAAGGTCAAAGAAGGTCATTCAAATGTACTCGTGGGTTAAGTGATTAGCTTGTCTTTGTGACATTGAGAAAACAGTAGCAATCAGTCTTCAGTGGATTTAGAAATGAAAAGGAGATAAGAGATATAAAAATGTCTTTCCAGATTTTGAAATGTAGAAAGTATATGCTGTTGTAAAGGGTTAGGACTAATGAAGATATTTCTTTCTTGGACAATTGATCAGTTTGAAGGAATATCAGTAACGAGAAAGATGTGTAGATAATGGAGAAGGATCCTTGCAAGATGAGCAAAAAGTTAGAGAAATAAATAAGAAAAGAAGGAGGACTTGCCTTGGAAAGAAACAGAGGCAATTTTGGTTGATAAGTACATAAAATTGAAGATGTATATGGAAACAGGAATTTGGGAGTTAATATACTATTTTTTTCCCCAGCTTTTATTGACATAACAATTGCATAAGTTTAAAGTATATAACATGATGATTTGATACATGAATATATCGTGAAATTATTTGGGTTTACTTTCTAATCACTTCTAGGTATCTCATAATTTAAAGTCAGTTTTATAATGGGAAACATCAAAAAAGAGTAAAGATTTGAAATAAAAGTAGAGTAGGATATGAAAGGCATCTAGCTGTAACGGTCAAGTGAAATGAATATCAAGTAGCATTGAATATCACACAAATCGCAAACTATGACTATCAACATTTGTAAATTTGTTACGATATAGTCTCATGATTTACTCCAAAAAATACGTGCAGGGATACAAGTTGCAGAGATATGTCAGCTTGTTCTGGTTTGGGAGGTTAATAAATCACATGGGTCGGGATGATAAATGGGTGAAGGAATTGGTAGTTCTGGCAACAGAGTAGAAAACATCTGGAAATGCTAGATTATGTAGGGAAGGGGGGAAAGACAGTGGGACATGTAGGTTAGAAGAACATGCAAGAATATTGAGAAAACAGAATTTAAGAAGGAATAAATTGACTTGATGTTTCAATAAAAATCTCGGGAATCTAGGTGAACTGTGTGGGGTTTGAAAGAACAGCATGTTCTTTGGAGAGGTCCATATTTCACCTAAAACAAGAAGCTGATGCAGGCTTAAATACACGGTTCACTCCCTATCTTTTAGAGCAGGAAGCTGCAAATGAAGGCTCACAGGCTAAATTTGGAAAGCTGGCTGTTTTTTAAATAAAGCATAGTTTTACTTGTTTTTAGAACACGGCTACACTTATTTTGAAAAATATTGTCTATGGCTGTGATGCTGTAGCAGAGGTGAGCAGCAAGCAGAGAGACCTTATGACCACAAAGCCTAGAATATTTACTATCTGGCCTTTCACAGGAGAAACAAAAACAACAGCAAAACCAAAACATTGCCAACCTCTGTTTTGGAGTATTGATTATCAACAAAGAATGGGGGGAATAGAGGTGCACAGCAGTGTTTATAAATTGAGAAAGAGGTCCAGTGATTCGAACGATTGTCTCACCCCAAACACTCAATGCCTCTCCATACCCCATTCACATCCCTTGAGAGCCACTGGCTCCTAGGGTTGGCATTCAAGAGCTTGTCCCAGTAGTTTCTACCTTCTTTCTCCAAACAGCCACACTATTATTTTGTCCTCTGTCACAAATACTTATGTTCCTTTCTACTGTACATGGTACATGGTGTTTTTGTGACACATACAGAAAGACAGAAGAGGAAAGGGGACGGGAGGGATAAAAAAGGAAAGGAAAGAGAGGGGAAGAGAAGGGAGGGGGGAGGGCCTCAGATTTGTCATCTAAAAATTAAATATCATTTCGGATAATTAAGGAATAATATATGTGAAAACACCTCATACATTGCTAATATATAGTAAATAATTATATTCTGGTTTCCACATTGAGAAATACAATTCATTATTCAGGGATTAGTTTAAAATATTACTTTACCAAAATTTAGAAGTTGGATTATAATCATTTCCTTAACCCTTTGGCTACACATTGACTATATCACTTTCCACATTATAATACCCTTGACTTGAGGTCTAGTTATGGCACCAGAGTGAAAATCTTGCAAAGAAATTACATGTTATTATATTTCTTTTCCCCTTACCCAATTGTATTATACTTGCATGATGTAGCTCACTCAATTTCTTTATGAAAATGTCTTTTTATATGTATTCTGTAAGTTAACAATATTAGTATTAGTTAAGACTTTGGTGAAAGCTTAGGACAAAGGGGATTCTGAATATTAAAAATAAATATATAAATGAAATTATAGTTATTATGAAATACTTCGTATGCAATGTAGGAAATAGGAAATTGATATAAAATACAAAATGTGTGCATTTGATATATAGAGTATAGGGCTGTCTGTAATAGAATGATGGTGTAGTTTATGAAACACTTAAATGTTTTTGGAACAATTTGGCATGCCTCCAAAGCATGGAAGTAAGAAGGAAAATAGTTTAATTAGGACAAGCTTAGAGAACTGTTTGATTGTGTAATCGGAAAGCACTGTACCAAAACTGAAATTGTAGTTTACAAGTTGCATTTGCCTTCTGTTTTCAGCAAATGGCAGTGAGGTTCATATAAGCAATGTGCGCTATGAAGATACAGGAGCGTACACTTGTATCGCAAAGAATGAAGCAGGAGTGGATGAAGACATCTCTTCTCTTTTTGTGGAAGACTCTGCTAGAAAGACCCGTATGTATTGAACACAAACACGCACAGACAAAGACCACACGCGCTCTCACACACACACAACTTCGTACAGTTAAGCCTTTTTCAAAAACCAAAAGCACCAGAAAACTCTGAGATGAAAAATGCATTAAATAATGTTTCAGACATAGGAAAGATAGGAATCTTGAACTATCAAAAGTAGATTTAAGGATTAAAAAGCAAACTTGTGAATTTTTTAGTAACAACACTATAATGATTTTGTTTATTTTGCAAGTGTACATAAAATGTTTCAGTTGCTCATACAAGAATTTAAGTCCATTTCGAAATCTCTCTCCCAAATGACTTGGGGAATTTAGTGTCAAAATATAACCAAAGGACATCCTATAGGTTTAATAATTGGATGTCTTCCTTTTTCTGTTAGTTGTATTGCAGTTGGTGGCACGATAGCTGTAGAACATCACTTCTCTGCAGCAGTAACTGTGGTTACTGCCAGCATGAGACACTCACTGCCCTGCCACCAACACCATTCCATGCACAGTTCTTTGTTTAAAGCTAGAAGTCCTTTGTCATCACTGTACATGTCTTCTGGTTGGATTATGAAGTAATAAGAAAAATAAACTGTCGTTCGTTTAAAATAATTACTTGGTGAAAGGAATATGGATGGGGTGGGGATACTAACGATGGATTTTTGGTTATAGTTGAATTGCTTGTTTTGGAATTGGGTTTAGCTGACCCTTGAACAACATGGCAGTTAGGGGTGCCACCCATTTGATAATCACGTATAACTTTTGACTCCCCCCAAAGTTAACTACTAATAGCCTACTGTTGACCAGAAGCTTTACTGATAGCAATCAATGGACACATATTTTATATGTGATATGCATTATATACTATATTCTTTCAATAAAATAACCTACAGAAAATGAAATATTACTAATAAAATCAAAAGGAAGAGACAATACCTTTACTTGTGAATTTTTAGTAACAACACTATAATATTCATTGAAATATTCATTGAAACAACACTATACTATTCATTGAAAAAAAGTCCATATATAAGTGGACCTGTACAGTTCAAACTAGTGTTGTTCAAGGATCAGCTGTACTCCTTGCTCCTCCGTCTAATTTGTTATACCCATTTATTTATTTATTTATTTATTTTTTTAGGAAGGGTAAGGCATTGTCCCAGGAATCTTCTTATTATTTAAATCAATGAGTGCATGTAGATATGAGAAGATCCAATGAAGAAACAGAATCTTATCCAGATCCTGACTATCATTTTTTATATTTGTTCTGGCTAGGACACCCATCATTACAAGCAAATACTTAAAAAAAGAAAATTCTTAAGATGAGAAAAGAGTAAAGAAAGCTGGATTTAATGACTTGGATAAGTTGCAAAATAATTTCTTCACTCTTAAGTATTTCTTCTAAATACCAGTTTGCAATTCACTTCCTATTAAAAAATAATTTTAATAAGTAACGGAAGACTAGTTTTTTTCTCTTTCATGATGACGTTTGTGAGACATTTTCACTTCAATGCTCTATTCTTATTTTCAGTTAATGTCAGTCATTATTTTCAATATATTTTTCTGTTTACAAAATTAAAACACCTAGCCATATTTCCTTTGATCCATAAATCACTATCAGTTGTACATTTGAAGACAATTTTAAAGGAAGATTTAATATAATTTTATTCATAAATTTAGTCATATGAATGTTTAACTATATGAAATCATGTTTTCATTTTATTTTACTTTTACTTCAAATTCCTAGATGTAAAATAACACATTTTAAATAAGTTTTTGAGATTATGTTAGTAGCATGCTGTGAAAACAAGTAAAATTTTTATAAGATATAGCACTGCACACCGTGCCACATCTATATAGAACTTTCAAAGTCATCTTATAAGAAAAAATACAAGTGAAAGATTTAGAGAGCTTTTTTCCTAAGTCTGGACATACAATATTTTTAGATGCTACTTATGTATTGAAGTTACATGACAGTTTCAAGAATAAAGAGTGATGGCTAATGGAATTTAATTATTAATTAAATTAATAACATACGAGTTAGTTCTGCCTTCTTAATAAATTTTAAGTGCACAAAACCATATTGTTAATTATAGGCACTAGGTCGTTTCTCCAGAATCTGTTCAATTCGTATAACTGTAACTTTATACCCATTGAAAAACTCTCTATTTCTCCCTCCTCCCCATCTCTGACAACCACAATTCTATTTTCTAGTTCTATGATTTTTGGCTCTTTTAGATACCTGATATAAGTGCAGTTATGGAGTATTTTTCCTTCTGTGACTGGCCTGTTTCAATTAGCATGAAATCTGCCAGGTCCATTCATGTTGTCACAAATTATAGGATTTCCTTCTTTTTAAGGCTGAATAATATTCCGTTGTATGTATACATGGCATTCTCTTTATCCATTCATTTGTTGATAGATAATTGGTTTTGTTTCCATACATTCACTATTGTGAATGATAGTGTAATGAACGTGTGAGTGCGAGCAGATATCTCTTTGATCCTGATTTATTTTCCTTGGATAAATACAAAGGAATTTCTGGAACGTATGCTAGTTCTATTTTAGTTTTTTTGAGGAACTTCCATCATATTTTTCATAGTGGCTGTACCATTTTCTATTCCCATCAATAGTGTGCAAAGCTTCCAACTTCTCTACATCCTCATCAAGGCTTTTATCTTTTGTTATTTTAATAATAACCATCCTAACAGATATGATATGGTATCTCATTGTGGTTTTGATTGTCATCACTGATGATTAGTGATGCAGAACACATTTTTATGTATCTGCTGGCCATTTGTATGTCTTCTTTGGAGACATGTCTGTTCAAATTTTGCCCATTTTTTAAAGTTAGGTTATTTCATTTAAATTCTACTGAGTTAGAGGAGTTCCTTGTATGTTTTGGAAATTAAATGCTTCACAGATATATAGATTAATAATATTTTCTGCCGTTATGTAGGTTGCTATTTCACTTGGTTTATTGTTTCTTTTGAAGACTTATATTGTTAAAATGCCCACAGTACCCAAAGTGATTTATGGTTCAATGCTGTGCCCATCAAAATCCCAAAGGCATTTTTCTACGTAAATAGAAAAAATTATCCTAAACTTCATGGAACAACAAAAGACTCAAAGTGATCTTAAGAAAGAAAAACAAACTTCCTAATTTCAAAATACATTGCAGAGCTATAACAGTTAAAACAGTATGGTACTGACATAAAGGCCAATGTATGGACCAATAGAACAGAATAGAAAACCCAGAAATAAATCCATAAATATACAAGCAACTTATCTATGACAATGATGCCAAAATATACATTGGAGAAAAGAAAATCTTTTTAAGAAATGATGCTAGGAAACTGAATTTCCACATGTTAAAACATGAAATTGAACCATTGTTTTACATCATACACAAAAATCAACTCAAAATTGATTAAACCCCTAAGCATAAGACCAGAACTATAAAACTCCTATAAGGAAACATAAGGGAAAAGCTTCATGACTTTGGTCTTGACAATGAAACTAACAGATTTTAGTTTTAACCCAGAAGTCTCAAGCATTGCGGATTTATATTTATAGTCTACCTTTTTATAGGTATTCAAATACAGTGTCTTTCAAATAACAAATTTATCTCTTATTTAAATAAATACCTTTAATTGTTAAGCCCCCCCCCCCAGATTTGCTATAATGGTTATTAAGAACATAGCCTATATATGGTCATTGATGTGAAAGTGCTCATTTTTGGAAATTTATGCACATAATTAAAATCAGGATAATACTAAATTAGTAAACCAACTGAGTAGAATATTAATAGATACAGAAGAGAATAAACTAAAAATGTAAGGATGTCTATATGGTAAAAGACAGTTTCCCTTGGGATGTTTCCTAGAACTCAATAAACTGTCAGAGTCCCATATAAGAAAAACAAGATCAAAATCAGGTGGAGACTACATTAGGGAAAACTACAGCCTTTTATAATCCACATCTTAAGGACTGCTCTGGATTCTCTTCTAGTAACTCCATGGACAAATACCAGTGTTAATTATACAAGGCACATTTGTATTTGGACAGATATTTTCAGAAAAGCTAAAAGAGACAGTCACAAACCCGTCAATGATGACCTATAGATGATTGGATAAAGAAGATGTGGTACATATATACAATCGAATATTACTCAGCCGTAAGAAAAGGTGAAATACTGCCATTTGCAACAACATGGATGGATCTTGAGATCATCATGCTAAGCAAAATAAATCAGACAGGAAAAGGCGAGAACCATACGCTTTCACTCATATGTGGGATAGAAGAAAGAAAGCAATAAACAAGACAAACAAACAGAAACTGAGAAACACAGATAACAATTTAGTGTTACCAGAGGGTAAGGGGGGAGGGCATTAGAAGAGGGTAAAGCGGTGACAGAAGGAGATTTGGTGAAAGGAGATTTGACTTTGGGTGGTGAACACACAATGCAATATATAGATGATGTATTATATAATTGTATATTTGAAACCTATATAATTTTATTAACCAATGTCACCCCAATAAATTTAATAAAAAAAGGAAAAAATAATAACTGTATTACATAATAGCCCATTACATAACTTCTCTGAGCTATTATATAACCTCTTTGACTTTTGATTTGCTTACCTGTATTATGAAATAAATATTAACTCACTAATGTATTTCTGTGCATATATTTACAAAGCACTCACCATACTGCTAGACATAAAGTAACTCTTCCTCTGTCATGTTTATTTACTGAAAATAATTATGTATTCCTTGCTATAAACATTGACAAGAATAATTTTTAAAAGGCTGGAAAATGAGATGATTATTGGAAATCAGAGTTTCCAAAATGAATCCTATGTATAGATTGATATAGAGATTGATATAGATATAGAGATAGATGTAGAGACAGATGGATGATAGATAGATGGATATAAAGAGGTATGAGTGTATATGGGTATCTGTATTATATATCCAAACATAAAATATTATTTTTGAGAGACCACTTTTGTCAGAGTCAAAGCAAAAGCTACACATTATTTCCCCTTCACATTGCAAAAATTACCTACCTATTATATTTTTAATATTATTGCATAATGTGCTTTTCTTCTGTTTTTTTGAAAGTTGCAGAGACGAGAGGTACTGAATTCCATAGAGATATCAATAAAAACGGGGAAAGATTTACAACTTTTGGGCTAAATTACACAACACAGACTTACTTTGTTTGCCTACAGCTTCACAATAATCATCCAGCAATTTTCTACATAATAGAGCAGTCATGGTAGTGTCAGTCACATTTTTTTCTTATACAACATTTCCCAGTAAGATGGTACTGTTGAGTGACAGTTCGCGCAAAGCATCATATGGCTAAGGAGCTTATGTTTTGCTTGTATCCTAACCTTTGAATTGGAAAACCTTGAGTTACAGTGCCCAACTTTGTCAACAAACCTCGTTGGACGTTTTCTCATGTGACAAATTGAACTACAAATAAGTAGTTCAAAATAATATACTCCCACAGTTACATGAGAGATAGGGTTTCATGACTGAGATTTCATGGAGTGATACACAGGGAGGATTTAAATGTAAAGAAGAGTGGGAATGGGCCATAGTAGATTGTGTGGTGCTTATAACACGGAGTAGTGGAAGATGATGTAAAATATGTGAGGGGTTTTAGGTGGAAGTAAATGTTATTTATTTGAAAATGCCTTGTACGTAGCATAAGCACTTGATACATTTCCATTTCCAAAGGGGGTCAATTCCCAGATGATAATTCATCTTCAGGATTAAGATAAATGAAAAGTGATGTGTATATAGGCTGCTGTTGGAAGCTTTTCAGTTACTGGCTGCATTAAGCACTGAGCACAGATTATATCACACCTTGCTAGGATTTTAGTAAAGAATATGATTAATCTAGCTCTTTGCAAATATTGAGATGTGATTTCTGAATATATTGTAATAGTATATACACCTTTCCTTTTATCATTGTCTCAGGCAGCTTACATCTGGAAATATCGGGCTATTGCAGCAATCGCTAGATTAGAATTAACTTCAATAAATTAATATTGTTTGACTATTAGGAAATACAATTAATTATGAGTCTTTAAAAGAATAAATGTGTTAAACTCTACAAGATTACTTGAATGAGAAAATTATGTAATGCTCATACAAATTAATAATTATAAAAATGCAATGAGTATATTTCACAATATATAGTCAAATTAATTAATATAGAAAAATTAATTAACCTCCTTAGGATCTATTTACTTCCTCTTTTTAAAGAATCAAGAAAATACCTACTTCAAAAGGGCAGTTACATAGATTTAATGGTATCATCTAGGTAGGATCTTATTAATGTTTAATGAGGCTAGGAAGATAATATAAATAGATGAATAGCATAGTCTACAAACAGGTAAAGATGAAGCCGAATGCAGCAGTCATTGATTAATAATAATTTTTATACTCAACCAATGTGAGTTATGTAGAATATTTAGGAATAAGAAAAATGTATAATTAAAGATAAGGTATAGATATCATAGCCAGGGTGAGATTTTAATCCTGATAATTATGAATTAAGTACTAAAATTAAAGAGAACCAAATAACAAATATTTGAGGGAAAATGAAATAAATCAATAAATGAATAGTAAGGTTAATTTTTGTTTAACATTCACTGACTATTATACAATAAAGGGGCTATTACTAAAAACATTAAATCAGAATGAACAAGTCATATTTCTTTTGAAAAGCCAAAAAAACTCTATTTATTTCATACTTGTCATAGACATTTACATATTAGTAAGCTTATTATGAAATAAAATACACTTAGGATAGATAATCAGACTCATGTCAAGGTTAACCATGCTTGATAAGCATTTATTATTTTATGAGATTTCATTATTTATCATAAATTGTAATATTCATGCTCTCAATTTGGCCGATGACATTGTCACATCCTGTAAAATAACTTGTTCCATCAATCTTTTCATCTCTTGACCCAGAATACTCTGAAATTATCTGCCTCTCGATTTCCATATCCAAAGGCTATATTTTTTTAATATTTTAATATCACACTTCAGTGTCATTATATAGATCTGTTTCTAGCATGTTGCCATTTTTACATAATAGTAGAGCCTTATTATCCAACAGGATCCTATGTGTTCTGAACGTCATCAAATTTACTGGTTTACAAAAATCATAAGCAATTTGGCATTTCTATTGCCTACAAAACAAAAGAAGACTCAAAGATTTCTTACTTTGATTTGTTGCCTACGTTTTGTCTGCAAGGCATTATTTACCTTTAAGGGAATATTAATATCTCATCTCATATTACACAATGACAATTTGCCCAATTTATTTTACGATAAAATTGAGCAAGTGATGATGACATTTTATTTAAATTACTTCAGGCAGGCAGACTAAATACGTTTATAGACAGTGACAGTGCTGAGTATAAAATTCTGTGAAAGTTTTAGGTAACCTACGTACAAATACTTTGTTGCTGGTGTTCAGGAGAAAATGTTAGAATTCACCTTGAGTTTCCATGATTCTAGAGGCCTTACACTTGGTGATTTTTTTTCCAAAATAACTCTGCACTTAGATTTAAAAATAAGTTAGAACTATCATCACTCCGTGATTTTCTTAGAGTCCTCTGATATAGAAATTCAGTCAGAAGAATAGTGGAAGTGTGTGAAGAGTTAATAAAACAAATGTGTCCTTCAAATGCTCAGGCTCTGGGGTGAAGGGCTGAAGTAAGGTGCCTTCTTCAAGTTTTGTGAAGTCAAATTTATGCCACACATTTTTATCAACTGTGTGCAAAGAGCCCAGATTATACGTATATGTGCCCTGTTGTCCTATGTTGCCCAGATATCTGAATACTGATAGCACTGGTTGTTAGATGAATATGCCAGAAAGAGTAAGTCAGACAGATTGATTATTGCTCTGCTTCCTTCTCTGCTTTATCTTCCAACTTTGAGCACATTTCCATATTTGTGTTATACGTGAAATATAACATTACATATGAAAGATTATTAAATATAGAATTTCTTAAAGGGCACTTTTTCTGTTTTATGCAGTAAAATTGTGTGCCAATTTAAAAATCTTTCCCCTAATATTAGCTGCTATTTTTCTAATACATATATTTACACTAACATGCTAATAGAAAGTCAAAATATGTTTCTAGATACAGTTGATATTCAAAAGACAGATTATACTATTGACTAAAGAAAAAAGTTCTTTTCTAATTTAATCATGCTAATATTCAAGACTATATATATATGTATATGTATATTACAACTAATATTGTGCTATTCATGATTATTCTAAGGTAAATATCACAATGTGATTTTAAGGTTATGTTTCAAAGGCAGAATAAACATCAGAGAAAACAGTATGATTACATTAAAATTAAGAAGTTCTAATTGTAAATATTGGCCCTCAAGATATTGTCACTACAGAAAACTGACAGAAACTTAGTGTCATAGATGATAGACAGATAGATGATGGATAGATAATAGATAGGTGATAGACAGACAGATAGATGTAAGTGAAACAATCCAAAAGAAAACTAGTCCACAGTTTTAAAGAGACCTTTCAGAGACAGGGAAAATGAAAAACCAATACACATTATGAAAAGATGTTATCCCCATTAACATTCAATGTGAGGTTGATTTATCATTAGTTTTCAAGGAAACACACCTTATAAGCACACAGAAGTACTATTTCACATCCATTAGAAATTAAAAAGCTGTGTAATACCAAGACTTGATGAGATTTGAAAAAATAGGAATCATTACGCATTACTAGTAGAAGTGCCAGTTTCCCACCTTTGGATAGCCCTTTGGCATTATTGGTTGGAGTTGATTTTGCATATGCCTGGGAAACCCGCAATCACATAAAGTAGAGACACACTGACCTGCCATATGTTCAGAAATTATTTAGGAAGAACCTGCCATGTACTTAATATTTTGCTATACTTTATAATTGCTTTTTAATTTGCCTTCTAATTATCTTCATATTTCTATTGCATCCAAACTAACTTAATTTAAATACTTTTTACAATGACTGTAACTGGATTTATGTAACTTAAACGTGTGTGTGAAGCTAGTTACCTTCCCAAATTCCTGAATACCATTTCAGTGTTCCTCCAAACTTACCTATTTGTTTCTTTTTTTTTTTTTTAAAGATTTTATTGGGGAAGGGGAACAGGACTTTATTGGGGAACAGTGTGTACTTACAGGACTTTTTTCCAAGTCAAGTTGTTGTCCTTTCAATCTTAGTTGTGGAGGGTGCCGTTCAGCTTCAAGTTGTTGTCCTTTCAGTCTTAGTTGTGAAGGGCGCAGCTCAGCTCCAGGTCCAGTTGCCATTACTAGTTGCAGGGGGCTCAGCCCACCATCCCTTGCGGGAGTCGAACAGGCAACCTTGCGGTTGAGAGGGCGTGCTCCAACCAACTGAGCCATCCGGGAGCTTAGCAGCAGTTCAGCTCAAGGTGCCATGTTCAATCTTAGTTGCAGGGGGCGCTGCCCACCATCCCTTGTGGGATTCAAGAAATTGAACTGGCAACCTTGTGGTTGAGGTTGACAGCCCACTGGCCCATGTGAGAATCGAACCGGCAGCCTTCAGAGTTAGGAGCATGGAGCTCTAACCACCTGAGCCACCGGTCTGGCCCCGCTATTTGTTTCTTAATTATCTATTAGAAAAAGGACTTAACAAAATTTCTAAAGTGAATGAGAGTTTTCATTGTAAGGAGAACACAAAAAATCTACAGTAACAATAGGCTTGTTCATCTGTGCTTTGACCTAGTAAATATTTATTGAAGAAAGAACAAATATAAACCATGTTGCTAGCATATTCCTAGCACTGAATAAGACACTTGTGTCCTTTCAGAAAGGCTATAGTTTAGTTCAGAAAGGACAACCATAATATATGGTAGAATAAAACAGTTGCCGTAGTAGACAAGCCAAGTACAATCACATTGCAGACAAAAAAAAATCATCAAATTCCAACTGGGTTACATAGTCTTTATTAAGGGAATACATTTGAGGTAATATTTGGTATATGTAGTGATACTTCCATAGTTAGAGACTTAAATGTATGTCAAACTCAGGGAAGACTTATGAAGTCCATGGTGAGTTTCATTAACCTTGTGTAACATATGATCATAGAAATATTCTCTGGGCATTTGCAATACACAGTGATAATGATTTGTTGAGTAGAACCAGGATAAGAGAGGCCTTGAACTGTGTGAATAGAAAAAGTCAAATTAGGAGTGATTTACACGCTATATTTCTGCAATGGTAAAATTTCTACGTATTCAATTTTTAGTGTTTATTATAGAGATATAATAATAAGCACTTTTTGGCTGGATTTTGTTAGCATATAGTAGACATTTGCATATTTTTTAATCACTTCATGGATAGGGTTAAGCAAATTCAAATACCCAACAAAGTATAAGACAGTCTTATATGTTTATCATTTAATCTTAAGATGGAATGTGTATTGTGGAAAATCATTACAGCATGCTGCTGGAAAACAATTAGTGTGAGCATACAGTATGAAGTTTTATTATTTTCCTTTACCCAGCTCTGAATAGTTACTTGGCATTTCCCAAAAGATAGTGTCATTTGGTTCATCAGCCTATTTAAACTTGTATGAAGAAAACCTTCTATCTATAATAATAAATATAAGTAACAGATAGAAGATAATCTACTGTCAACTTCATGCCCTGTGGCCCCCTGAGCAGCCTTTAGCTCACGCAGGTATACATGAAATTGGCACAATGTGAGCCAGATCCACAATTCTGGCTACAGACCCTGATCTGCAAACATTCTGTGTGATACTTAAACAAGTGGATGCTCTGCTCATCAATTTGTTTTTAGAACATTATTATTTTACTCCAGATTATTTGATAAGCTGCTAATATTTTCAACACATGCTTGCTTTATTTTGCTTTTTCAGATCTAAACAATTATAGAAATTAATTCAATTAGAGACATTTGTAGAAATGAAAATTTAATGGATCTAATACTCTGAAATATGTGGCACAGTGTCTAGCACATAATGAGGGCTAAATAAGTGTTTGTTCTGGTTACCATTATTATTATTCTAGGTCAGTGATTATTAGCTTTAAGATTTGAAAAATGAACAATGGATAAAATGATGTCAGTACTTAAAAATGGGCAAAAGGGATAGCATCATATGCTAGATACGGGACTAGTCAAGAAAAAGTCACAAATTAGATATATTTAACAGCAAAACATTTCGAGGCTCAGATATGTTATTTTCAAGAGTGAGTGACTAAAGGTTACGTGTGTGTGGAGTCACTGTGATATCAGAAGGCTTCAGCTGAAATGCTCTCACATTTCAGTGCCAACGTTCATTCTACTCATGGCCACGGTTGGATACACTGCTGCTACTTGGCTTAGTTTCTTTGCTCTCCCTGTCACTTCTCTGCTGAGCATCTTTGACCCCATTCACATTTTCTCTGTGCCAGTAACTGCAGCTGCCAGAGTATCACTGCTGTCTCTTATTTGTTCTGCCCTTTTTTTCATTGTTGACAATGGAGGGAAGGAGAGCCCCTGGCATTGTTCTCTCTGTTAATACAGAATCTGTAAGTAAGCGTAGGAAGAGAGAAAACATAGGTCTAGAGAAGACCAGAGCAGTAATGTTTCAAATAAAGAAGACAATATGTGTTAAAATAATATGGGAAGTAACTACAAATTCCTAAAGTTAATTTGTAGTGGTGGGGCACCTTTTTGCTTTCTTTACCCAGTTCTTAAACATTGATGTCACCTTTTCCTGCTTTAATGCTCCTTTCTAACATGATGAGAAAGAATTGTGGTTCCCAAATTCATTTACAAGCATTTAAAAGCAGTAATGACAATGTCTCAACAGAAAAGAGTTTAGGCTCCTAAAATATTAGATATTTAAAAGCAGGCAGTATTATGACCAGCGATTTTTGTTAAATGGAGCAATGTAAGAAGCATGTTAATTATTGGAGAAAAGTAGAAAAGAAATTATAGGTGACTTTAGACATTTTTTTCTGGTTTCATTATATTTTCCTTTCTCTTTAGATATACTCTTGATCTGATTCTTAATGTGTGATATTGAAAACACCATGACTTAATTTATATAAATGGTATTTTAAAAACAGGTAGGTAAGTTCTAGTAACTAGAAGCATATCAATCAAGAATTGTAGGAAAACATAGACTAGTAATAGACAATATTGTGAAAAGTTGAGAACAAAATATCTAGAGTTTATGATGTCATTTCAAACAGAACCTGACATCCCCTCTCTACAAATGCAAGCAAAACAAATAACTTTTTTTAAGTATTGTACTTTCAGAATTAAGTCTAGGAGAAGGAAAAATATCCCAGGAAAAAACAGTAAGAGAGATCTCATGCAAAATTTGAATTGGCCAGTACAAAATAATCCTATTCAGCAGGATGACTCAGTGAACAAATTGGACATGCAGTGTACAGTTAACTCATCTTCTTGGGAACATCAGGATACGTTCTAACTTAAGATCACAAATTCTTTCATGATTAAGACAAAATTCTTTTATGGAAGTTATTGATTTGACATCAAAATTCTAACTGCGTAACATAGATGTCTGGGTTCTCTATCGTGAAATTGTACAATAGCTGACATATATTTAGAGTACTTGTAGGGAAGAAAATTTTGGTTCTAATTCCAGTCATCCCTTTAATCCAACTACATGTGACTTTATTATTCTAGGATGGGTGTTTTACAGACTGAGCATGTCAAGTTTTATATTTTTGTAACAGAGTGCCAAGCCACGTGCTTATTGTGTCTAAAAGCAAATCACAAGCAATATGGAATTCACTTTAATCAATGCATTGTAAACACCTGACAAATTTGAATGTACTGAAGAACTTGTCATTGACCTGCTGATATTTTTAATATTTGACAAAAAATGCCTGAAGGGACGTGCTAAGTATCTGTTCCTCAGCATTGTGTACACACAAGCATTATATTATTTCTCTTCATTAAAAAAATGAGGTTTGTAATTATAATTTTAATGATAAGTAACATTGTAAAGTTGCCAATTTCCTTCAAAGATCAGATATCTTTTATTTTGCACTATATTTAAATATAATTATATTTATGTTAACGTTTAATGAAATATAAATATACTAAATATATATTTAAAAATATATTGATGAGGAATTCAGAATATGAGAGGAGTAATCAAAAATTGTTAATGACGACAACCTTTTATGAAAATTATGGTGGATTGCAACAGATTTAAAATTTCCATCTATATTTTTCACTTGCACATATGATAATTAATACCTAAGTAGTCTTCTGTAATTATCTGTTCTTTCAAGTGATAAGGAGAATCTTCTGTTAACCCTAATGATGGGTTGGGATATACTTTTATACAATGTTTTGTTTTGTTAACATTTCTATTAATTTAATTTCTGTAGGTATGATTATCTTGAGCTCTATCTGTATGTGTGTGTGTGTGTTTCTGTGTCAGGGGTACCAAAAAATATATATACAAGTGGACACTTCGGTCAACGTTGCTCAAGCAGCAGTTCGCCATAATCAGAAGTGTCTGGACGCTGATGGTAACTACTTTGAGCACCTCTTGTAATTGCAGAAGTCAAATGTGACTTGTATTCATCTTTTGTTGTCAGTATATATTGAGTATTATAATACAACTTGAATACACTCTTTCTTTAAATATGTATATAGTTTTTTGGCACCCACTGTGTGTGTGTGTGTGTGTGTGTGTGTGTGTGTGTATACAAATATATATATATAATGTACAAGATCTATTGAACAATTATTCATTATGTGGCAAGTACTACTTAAAATATGTCATAATCATCTTATATTTTAATTCTTTAATTAACCCTGAGGTATATTTTTCTAGATGAGGAAGTAACTTTGCTTGCCATCTGCTTACAATGGTAGGGTATATGAGTGAGTTAGAAGGCAAAGTTGTTCCCCCATATATCTGCAACTAATTAACCACAATTGTTTAATAGTGTCCTGTTTATTGTTTATCATGTAAAAACCACGATCAATCATTTGTGTGAAGATTTATTAAAATCAAGTCACTTCCTAACAGTGGTGGACTTAGAATTTCCATATTAAGAGAATCTTAAGTCTTGGTAGTCTAGCTAGGAGGATGTTAGCTAGAAAAAATTTCTTGTAGTTATGTTTGCTTAGTAAGTAGTCTGCTACACTAACATGGTGTGGTCTCCCAGATGGACCTGATCCTGCCTCTCCTGTTATCCACACCCTTGTATCTTCCCACATTTGCACAGGTCAGGTCTCTATCACACATAAAGTAGGGTGGAATAGAAGGTATAAGACTTTTGAAGCCAGCTTATGAAGGGCATTATGGCTTCTGCCTTGCTCTTTTTGATCACTCATTACGAAGGAAGCCAAATGTCTGTATGTGAGGAGCTTAAGCAGCCTTGGGGAGATTCCAATGAGTAGAGAATTGAAGCTTCCAGCCAACAGCCCGCACCAAACTGCCAGGCACACAGGGGAGCCACCTTGGAAGTGGATTTTCCTGTGTATGTCAAGCCATCAGATGACTGGAACCTCATGAGATACCCCAAATCTGAACCCTCCCAGGCAAGCCACCCCACAAGGAACATTAATTTTTGTTATTTGAGATGAACTTTGAGATGAATTTTTGCACATCATGTGCTAACCGCTGCGGATAGTATGCTTATTTGGTTTGGCATCAGAGCAAAAGATGACTATAGTTTTTATCAGTTTTGTGTGGTGGCTTTGATCTTTTGACATGGCAACAGTTCTTACATTGTCTTAGTATACTTTATTTTAAAATTGTTGTGAACCTTAAACTGGCAATGTGATACAGTCAGGGATATATCTACATTCAGAACCCAGACTCTGACATGACATAGTCAGACGACTGCTGACTCTCTTGCTTCTCTCGTGGGTTGCATAGTCTGCCTTACACATCTTCTTGAGTCATTCTGTGGGTTATCACAAATCATCATAGCCCGACTCTACATCAGGATGCCTTTAGCTATGCATTCTTACAATTCCAGTTTTCTGTGCTCTTTGTTTTCTAACATGATTTCTTGATTAAAATTACTTCCCCCCAAAATCTGATTACCCATCTCATTACTTTATAGAAATTAAACCATAGATTCCTGGCCAGCATCTGGGTTGTATGCACTAATATTAGCTGGGCACTATGGCCTTCAGCCAATGCTAGACACTAAGTTGGGAATGTGTGTAGTCACAGGGGAAAATTGTCTTCAATCAGTGCCAAGGGTGTGACACTTTCACTTAAAAGTAGTTTTGAATTTGGCATGTGGCAGGCAATGCACTTGATATATATTATGTAATTTTCCATCCTAAAAATAGTATGTTTTAAATGTCTTGTTTCATTCTTCATATGTACATTCAAAGAAATTTTAACTACCATAACACTAACCACAATTTTTTTAAATACATTAAATTGTACCTACAATTTTTCAATGTTGCTCTTTTTCATTTGAGTTCTAAAGTTGTCAATTTGTGAAATCCAAAGGAGAAGCAGTCAATAGGACATGTAGCTAAAATGTTATCCTTACATAAATGTAGTTTAAAAAAAATGTTTTGCACTACTGAAAACCTTACACTTCCAGGCAAAGACAAGGACAAGCAAAAACTCATTTAGTTGAAAAGCCAAGCAGTTTACACATGAATAGCCAAGGAAAATAGCTGGTCAGTAATACAGCATTCTGCTGTGTAGTTGACTGTGTGACTGCTGTTGCTTATATAATACTCATCTCTCCACATGTATTTCCACATAGAGATAGCATATTTAATGTGAGATCCATCACTTGGAATATAATTGCAAGTCTATAACATATAAAATAAGACAATTAATAAAAATACATTAATAAAATTAGTCTGTCACTAGTATCCAGGCACCTGTTTCATTGAACCACATTTTCATTACGAGGCATATGTTATTTTCAGAAAGAATTTTACATTTCATTTCTTATGAATAAGTGTCAAATTATTGGAGGTCAGTAAATTTGAGGCTTATTGCCTAATTATAAATAAAATATTTCAGAACAAAAAATTCATTTATGATATATTAAAGAATGCAATAGGTGTTTCACAGGATTCCATATGTAGGGGAAGCCATTTAGCCCAAACTCTTATTCTACACAGGTTAACTATAGATAAAAAGCTAAGCAAGTTTACAGGAAAATTAGGAGCAAATTAGGTGCAGAATTCTGGTAAGAATATTACTATTAGATTTAACATATGAGTAAAAAGATTCAGAATCACTTGATATTTGGAATGTGCATTTAATGTGACACAGGCATACGGAAGACCATAGGTGCTATACTAAAGACTTTGAGATCACACACACACACACACACACACACACACACACACACACACACACAGAGACACCCCTGTCCATGCATTTTGTTTTTAAGCATATGAGTGACATTATCAAGCCTACATTTATTATAGGTAACTGTTTATATTGTATCAAGGATAAATTAATATGACAAAACAAAGCCATTTCAATATGTAAGTTGCTATTAAAATGTGAAAAACAGAAAAGCAACATTTCAATAGAAATAATGGGTTAGAGATAAAAATAGAAGACAGTTTCTTTAAATGTTTGCAAACATTCAATATAATTTATAATCAATTATATAGATATTTATTATACACTAATATATGATATATGTATAGAGAGAGAGACATGTGATTATATTACATATACATATATATTATAAGATATATTTTCATATTGGCAAGCTTGTGCACATGTGAATACCTACACACATGCAGTAGTAGTCCACCTTGAGAGTGGTAGGAAAAACGCTTTCAAAGACTGCTGGTGGCGCTGTAACAACCTTTTGCAAGTCAATCTACTAACATGTGTCAATGGCTGTACACACCCCTATACATACCTCTTGTAGGAATGCATACTAATATAAATAACTACATAGAAAGATGGTCATTACAGTGAACACACACACAGACATACACACCGGGGGTGCCAAAAAACGTATACAGTGGACACTTTGGTCAACTTTGCTCAAGCAGTAGTTCACTGTAATAAGTAGTGTTCGGACGCTGATGGTAACCACTTTGAGCACCTCTTTTAATTGCAGGTGTTAAATGTGCCTTGTATTCATCTTTTGTTATTGGTATGTATTGAGTATTACAATCAATACAGCTTTTTCCTTTCTTAAAATGTATATACATTTTTTTGGCACACTCGGTATATATGTGTGAATATATATATATATGTATATGTATATATATATGTATATGTATATGTATATGTATATGTATATGTATATATATGTGTATATATGTGTATATATATGTATATATGTATATATATGTATATATGATGTATGACTGATAATTCAACAGTATTTATTGAGTACCTCTAACTTACACTAGCCTCTGATCTAGATACTAAGTTTCGATTGATGAACAATAATATTTTTAAAAGAAAGAAATCCACATGATTAAATAGTGCATAATGATTAAAACCAGTCATATAAAGACTAGTTTAGATATATGATTAATGAATAAACAGTATTTTAAATTATTTTCATATGTTACATATTTATATATTGTATCCTAAACAGCCTTATATGTGTATGCATATGCATTTACCTAAAAATCAGAAAAATAATGAAAAGACACATAAGGAAAAGAAACTTGGTTATTATGCCTGCATAACTGAACAAAAAATATTTTTAAATGTAATAAATAATCTAACTTTATACAATACAATTTAATCTGTTCTAAATAGAAAATGACAATACATGCAATTTATACATTAAGTAATTTCAGAATAAATTTATCTTTATAATATTAATTCTCTTGATCTAGGAATAACACAGCATTCCATTTAGGATATTTCTAACTAATGTTACACTTGATTTGCTATATACTTTTCGATTTGCTTTATTTTAGTAAATCATTGATATATTATTCTTTGGGTTACTGTAAATAAAATCTATTCTATTTTCTAATTCTTACATAAGAATATAGATTTTGGGGTATTTATCTTTGTCCTGACTCCTAAGTGAACTCTCTTACTATATGTGTACTTTTTATTAAATCTTCTATTATTCATTTTGTCTTCAAATTTTGATGATATTTTTAATTTACACCACTTATACAATTTTTATCTGCTTTCTTAGTGAGTTGTCTACTTCACAAAAAGTAATTTCTTTTTTTCTTTTTCTTAAATTAAAATTTATTGAGGTGACAATTGTTAGTAAAGTTATGCAGATTTCAGGTGTACAATTCTGTATTACATCATCTATAAATCCCATTGTGTGTTCACCACCCAGAGTCAGTTCTCCTTCCATCACCATATATGTGATCCCCCTTACCCTCATCTACCACCCCCTTTCCCCTTCCCCTCTGGTAACCACTAAACTATTGTCTGTGTCTATGAGTTTTTGTTTCTCATTTGTTTGTCGTGTTCTTTTGTTGTTTTTGGTTTATACACCACATATCAGTGAAATCATATGGTTCTCTGCTTTTTCTGTCTGACTTATTTCACTTAACATTTTAAGCTCAAGATCCATCCATGTTGTCACAAATAGTCCTATTTCATCTTTTCTTACTACTGAATAATATTCCATTGTGTATATATAACACAACTTCTTTATCCATTCATCTACCAAAGGACATTTTGATTGTTTCCATGTCTTGGCCACCGTAAATAAAGCTGCAATGAACATTGGAGCACACGTGTCTTTATGGATAAATGTTTTCAGATTTTTTGGGTAGATACCCAGGAGAGGAATTGCTGGGTCATATGGTAATCTATTCATAATTTTTTGAGGAACCTCCACACTGCCTTCCATAGCGGCTGCACCAGTCTGCATTCCCACCAACTGTGTACGAGGGTTCCTTTTTCTCCATAGCCTCTCCAACACTTGTTATTATTTGTCTTGTTGATGATAGCCATTCTGACTGGGGTGAGGTGATATCTCATTGTGGTTTTGATTTGCATTTCTCTGATGATTGGTGATGTTGAGCATTTTTTCATATGTCAATTTGCCATTTGTATGTACGCTTTGGAGAAACGTCTCTTCAGGTCCTATGCCCATTTTCCAATTGGGTTGTTTGTTTTTTTGTTGTTGTTGAGTTGCATGAGTTCCTTGTATATTTTGGATATTAGCCTGTTATCGGAGGCACTGTTTGCAAAAATCTTCTCCCATTCAGTTGGTTGCCTCTTTATTTTGTTGATGGTTTCTTTTGCTGTGGAGAAGCTTTTAAGTTTGATATAGTCTGATTGATTTATTTTAGCTTTTACTTCCCTTGCCTTTGGAGTCAAATTCATAAAATACTCTTTGAACTCAAGGTCCGTAAGTTTGGTAGCTATGTTTCTTCTATGCAGTTTATTGTTTCAGGTCTTATGCTTAAGTCTTAGATCCATTTTGAATTAATTTTGATACATGGTGACAGATAGCAGTCCAGTTTCATTCTTTTGCACGTGGTTATCCAATTCTCCCAGCACCATTTATTGAAGAGGCTGTCTTTCCTCCATTTTATGTTTTTAGCTCCTTTGTCAAAAATTATCTGTCCATATTTATGTGGTGTTATTTCTGGGTTCTCAATTCGATTCCATTGGTCTATGTGTCTGTTTTTCTGCCAATACCATGCTGTTTTTTTTGTTGTTGTTGTTGTTTTTTTTATTTTTATTTTTTTATTATTGTTGTCCTGTAGTACAAGCTAAAGTCAGGGAGTGTGATACCTCCAGCATTGTTCTATTTTCTTAAGATAGTTTTGGCTATTTGGGGTCTTTTATGGTTCCAAACAAATCTGATGATTTTTTGTTCTGTGTCTTTTAAAAACGCCGGTGGGATTTTGATGGGGATTACATTAAATCTGTATGTTGCTTTGGGTAATATGGCCATTTTAACTATGTTGATTCTTCCAATCCATGAACATGGAATGTCTTTCCATTTCTTTGTGTCTTCTTCAATTTCTTTTTAAAATGTCTTATAGTTTTCAACATATAGGTCTTTCACATCCTTGGTTAAGTTTATTCCTAGTATTTTACTATTTTTGCTGCAATTGCAAAAGGAATTGTTGTTTTATTTTATTATTTTAATTTCTTTTTCTGAGATTAAATTCTTAGTAAATAAGAATACAATGGACTTTTGTACATTGATTTTGTAGCCGGCAACTTTACTGTTTTCAGTGATTGTTTCTAACAGGTTTTTGGTGGAGTCTTTTGTATTTCCTATATATAGCACCTTGTCATTTGCAAAGAGTGACAATTTAACTTTTTCATTCCTAATTTGAATGCCTTTTATTTCTTTCTCTTGCCTGATTGTTCTGGCAAGGACTTCCAACACTATGTTGAAAAGCAGAGGTGATAGGGGAGAGCCCTATCGTGTTCCTGAATGCAGAGCAAAGGGCTTCAGTTTTTCACCATTAATTATTAGATTAGCTGAGGGTTTGTCATAAATGGCTTTTATTATGTTAAGGTATTGTCCTTCTGTACCTATTTTATTAAGTGATTTTAATCATAACGGATGTTGTATGTTGTCAAATTCTTTTTCTGCATCAATTGATATCATCATAATTTTTGTCCTTTATTTTGTTTATGTGATGTATCACATTGATAGATTTGCGTATGTTGAACCATTCTTGTGCCCCTGGGATGAGCTCCACTTGGTCGTGATGAATAATCTTTTTAATGCATTGTTGCATTTGATTTGCTAGAATTTTGTTAGGATATTTGCACCTGTATTCATCAGAGATATTGATCAGTAATTTTCTTTCTTTGTGTTGTCCTTACCAGATTTTGGTATCAGGGTATAGATGGCCTCATAAAATGAGTTAGAGAGTACTGTCTCTTCTTCAATTTTTTTGGAAGAATTTGAGCAGGATTGACATTAGGTCCACTTTGAAGGTTTAGTATAGAATTCACTAGTGAAGTCATCTGGTCCCGAACTTTTGCTTTTGGGAAGGTTTTGGATGACTGATGCAATTGCGTTACTAGTGATCCGTCTGTTTAGATTTTCCAGTTCTTCATGATTCAGCCTAGGAAGGCTATATGTTTCTAAGAACTTGTCCATTTCTTCTAGGTTATTGAATTTGGTGGCATATAGTCCTTCATAGTTTTCTTGATGATCCTTTGTATTTCTGTAGCATCCATGATAACTTCCCCTTTTTCGTTTCTGATTTTATTTGTGTCTTGTCTCTTTTTATCTTAGTGAGTCTAGCCAAGGGTTTGTCAAGTTTGTTAATCTTTTCAAAGAACCAGCTCTGTGTCACATTGATTTTTTCTATTGTCTTTTTGTTCTCTATTTCATTTAGTTCTGCTCTGATTTTTATTATTTCCTTTCTTCTGCTGACCTTGGGTTTCCTTTTTTTTCCTTTTTCTAGTTCTTTAAGGTGTAACATGAGGTTATTTATTTGGGATTTTTCTTGTTTCCTGAGGTAGGCCTGTAGTGATATAAATTTCCCTCTTAAAACTGCTTTTGCTGCATCCCCAAAATTTTGGTAGGATGTGTTTTCATTCTCATTTTTTTCTATGTATCTTTTGATCTCTCCTCTAATTTCTTCTTTGACGTGGTCATTCTTTAAAAGTATGTTGTGTAATCTCCATGTATTTGTGATTTTTCCTGCTTTCTTTTTGCAGTTAATATCCAATTTCAGAGACTTGTGATCAGAGAATATGCTTGGTATGATTTCAATATTCTTCAATTTGCTGAGGTTAGTTTTATGTCCCAATATATGGTCTATCCTTGAGATTGTTCTATGTACACTAGAAAAAAAAAAAAAAAGTATAGTCTGATGTTTTAGGATGAAGTGCTCTATATATGTCAATTATGTCCATTTCGTCTAATGTGTCGTTTAGGGGTGCTATTTCATTATGTATTTTCTGTTTGGATCCTTCTATAGCTGTCAATGATGTATTTAGGTCCCCTAGTAAAATTATGTTTTGGTCAATTTCTCCCTTTAGTTATGATAGTAGTTGCTTGGTGTATTTTGGTGCTCCCTGATTGGGGGCATAAATATTGATGACTGTTATATCTTCTTGTTGTATAGTCCCCTTCACCATTATGAAATGTCCATCTTTGTCTCTTGTTATCTTTTCCACCCTGAAGTCTGTTTCATCTGATATCATTATGGCTACATCTGATTTTCTCTGATACTATTTGCTTGGAGTGTCAATTTCCAGTCTTTCACTTTGGGTCTATGATTGTCCTTGTAGCTGAGATGTGTCTCTTGGAGACAGCATATGTTTGGTTGGGTTTAGTTTTTTGATCCAATCTGCTACTTTGTGCCTTTTTATTGGTGAGTTCAGTCCATTTACATTAAGGATGATTATTGATATGTGAGGATTTCCTATCATTCTAATTTTAGTTTTCTGGTAAGACTGTGTCTCCATTGTTTCTTTGTCTTTTTGTTGCTGTCTATTATTTCTGTGTGATGGTATTCTATGATTTTCCCCTCTGTTTCTTTTTTTATTATGTTACATATTTCAGTTCTGGGTTTCTCTTTTTGAGTGGTTACCATTAAGTTTATGTAAAAGAAAGTTTGATGTTTAGAGTACTCCATTTTCTTCAGCATGCTTACTTTCTCCATTGCCATATTCCGGTTCAGGCCTTTACTCTCCCCATTTTTATGCTTTGGTTGCCGCAAATTGTCCCTGTTAATGGTGGTCGAATAGCCTCCTTTATTATTTCTTGTAGCGCAGGTCATATATTAGAAAATTCCCTCAGCTTCTGTATGTCCAGAAAGGTCTTATTCCTCCTTCATATCTAAAGGATATCTTTGCTAGGTATATTATTCTTGGCTCATAATTTCTCTCTTTCAATAGTTTGAATATTTGGTTCCACTCCCTCCTGGCTTGTAGAGTTGCTACTGAAAAATCTGATGATAATCTAATGGACTTTCCTTTGTAGGTTACCATCTTCTTTTCCCTGGCTGTCCTGAGGATTCTTTCTTTGTTGTTGATTTTAGACAGCTTCAATACAATGTGCCTTAGAGAAGGCCTGTTGGGGTTGAGGTAATTGGGTGTTCTATTTGCTTCTTGGATTCGAGGATCCAGTTCTTTCCACAAATTTGGGAAGTTCTCATCGACTATTTGTTTGAATGTACTCTCTGTGCCCTTCTCTCTTTCTTCTCCTTCTGGTATGCCCATTATTCTTATATTGTTCTTTTTGATGGAATCAGAAAGTTCTTGTAGAGATCTTTCATTTTTTTTAAGTCAAGTCTCTTTCTTCTTCCATCTGTGTCATTTCCAACTTTGTATCTTCGATGTCACTTATTCTTTCCTCCATCTGGTCAACTCTACTACCTAAGCTGGCTATTTCATTCTTCATTTCTACTGTTGAGTTTTTAATTTCTAGAAATTCTATTTGGTTCTTTTTTAAAATTTCAATCTCTTTGGTAAAATGTTCATGTTGTCCTTTGATTGTATTTCTGAGTTCATTAAACAGCCTTTCTGTGTTTTCTTGCATCCCGTTGAGTTTTTTCAGAACTGCAATCTTGAATTCTCTGTCATTTAAGTCATATATTTCCATATATTTAAGTTCATTTTCTGGAGACTTTTCACTTTGTTTCTGAGCTGCCTTGGTTATTCATGGCAATTCATGATTTATTATTTCTCCTCCTAGACATCTCCAGGATTGGCCTCTGCAACCGGTTGATAGGAAGAGGTCTTTCTTTTGTTTTCCAGTATGTGTTGGTAGAATGTTTTATTTTCTCTCCAACTGCAGCATTTTTATATCTCTCACACTATAGTGTTATGTTTTCTCTGCACTATTCCAGCTTCTCACACAATGGGGGGATTCCCTGCAAGGCGGGCTTCTCTGTTAACAGTTCACCTGGGTCATAGGGCACTGCGTCCATTTGGGGATGCAGAGAGCTTTTGAAGTTCCAAAGCTCTTCCTGCACCAGATTCAGAGCCCGTGTGTTTCAGCAGTTCTGTTTACTCCTGCAGGGATCCACCCAGATAGGTGGGGACAGTGATGTATCAGGTTGTTAGAGGTGGCCCAGAGCAATGGCAGTGACCATTGCCATGGCCAGTCCTGTTTCCACAGCTCCCTCCCCTTTGCTGGAACTATTTGGGGTACAAACTGTGTCTGTGGACCACAGTTCTCAGAACTGCAAATATTCTGTTATTTTGATCAGACACTGCTACTGTTCCACTTCTAACACTGGGCAGGTGGGAGCAGGGCGAGCTCTGCGAGTTTAGGGAGGGGTCTGCGAGACTCAGTGCCTAAGGCTTCCGTTCTCTGCTCAGCAGTGAGGGCTTAAACCACCGTTTTCAGCTTTCTTCCCTCAGTCTTTGCTCCGAGGTCTCTGCTGTGAGCGATGGGTTCAGCCGTGTTATATGCTGCCCCCTCAGCCCTGTTGGCCATAAGTGGAGCCCTAGCAGTCCGAGTTCTTCCCTCTCCCATAGCTGCGGTAGTTCCGGGAAGCAGCGAGCTTGGAGCACTGAGCCAGGTCTGCATCCTGTGCCCACGGGGCCCCATGTCTGCACTTCTCCCTTCCTGCCTCCCCTGCTCACGCAATTTGCCCACTTTTAGGTGAATTCAGTAGTGAGCCTCTTCGTCTTACCTGTCTGCTATGCAGGGAGTCTTTTGTGGAGTTATAGTTGTTCAATTTGTTGTAAATTCCAGGGGAGATTTCCAGAGGCTCACCTCACGCCGCCATTTTGATGACCAAAAGTAATTTCTAATAACAATCACAATCTACTATTTTGACTCAATTTATTATTCTGTTGTTTGTTATGTTTTATTAATTTGAAAAATGCATCTACTTTTAGCTTGCCTTTTCACTAAGGGTATTTATATTACATGTAATAATATGTGATGCACTTTATCAAATCGCATTTTTTTATTTAAGTTATGTTAATTATTCTCACTTGGTATACTAATATATTTATTGATTTCTTAACTAAATTCCATATCATTCTTTCATTGCAAGATAATTCTTGTCGATGATCAAACTTTTAATATCCTGATGAATTATCCTTTCATTCTTTTTACAAATTTTGCCTTTAGAGAAATTGTCCTATAATTCCCTTTGCATTTCTACTATTGTTTGGCTTCACTTTGCTGATTTTATGAAATGAAGGGGGATTTTTTCCACTTTACTCAGTATTCTAATAATGTTTAATACAACTAGACTATATGATTCCTTAAAGTTAGTAAATACTCATCATAAACACCTGAGACCCTAAGAGTATTTGGGGAAGAAACTATTTTTTAAAATGTTTCAGTCAGTGATTATTTTTATTCATTTTTCATCATGTTCAGTTTGGATATTTATATTTCCTTGGATTTTTAAAAATAAAATCCAGATTATCAAATTCATGAGCAAAACATTATATATTAATTTAAAATCATCATAGCTACCATCATTTTTTCTTTCTTCCCTCTCTTTCCCTTCCTCCTCCACCTCCTACCTTCTTGTTATGTCTCAGTAATGCATCAATTTAGTCTACGCCTTACATTTTGGCCATAACTCTGAGTCCACATGTTGAATTCTCATTTTTGTTTTATATGAATTGTGATTTTATATATATATATATATATATATATATATATATATATATATTTAATTTATTGGAGCTATTTTGGGATTTAAATGCTTACACATTTTCATATTTTCTCTGTTGTCTGGATATGCCTAAACTATTTATGACTATTGGAATAAACATACAGAACAGAAACTGTTTATTTTCTAATTTACTGTGTAACTACTCTTGAAAATCTTTCAAGAAAACATAAAAATAAAACTGTATAGTCCATCACTCATTATAAAAATACTAATTCAGTCTTAATTATTATATTATTGAAACTTTGTCTTTTGTCTCTTCATTTTTCAAATATTGGGAGTGATGAGTTAAAGAAGCAGTCTGTGATTATGGATTTATCAATTTTGTATCCTGTCCTAATAGTTTCTGCCTCATATTGCATTGTTATTTGGTTTACATCATTTTAAGTTCAATATGTGTAGTGCCTTGAATTTTACCTTATCTAATGTTGATATCACAAATAGTGTATTTGGAGCTATTTTCTCATAAAAGACTGCCAATCTTAAAAATATGTCTGTCTTTAGTCCTTTAAAATAGCAGTGCTTCAATATACCACTGGGGTTTTTCCATGCTTTTTCCTATATCCCTACAATTGACAGTCAGTTCATGCTTATTTATCTTTTAGACTTCACCTTCAATATAATCATTGGGGAAGTTTCCTCTCATTTCACTTACTGTATCGAATCCACCTGTTTGTCTCTTTCATAACATATTACATTTGTAATTTTGAAGTTATACTCAAAAATGTCATAATTTGAATACTTTTTTCCCCCTTTACTAGAATAAAATCTCTGTTAGCACAGACTGGGTCTGTTCTAATCTGTGTATTGTAGCAATTAATACAATGCCTGGCACATGCTAGGCACTCATTTAATATTCACTAAGTGAATGGGTAAAGCTATTAGAAAACACATGTCTAGTTCACCTTTTTTTATAAGCCAGAAAAATAATAAGTTTTATCATGGCTTAACCTTTCCTGAGCCTACCAAAGAAAAATGTTATCTCCTTTGAGTTGTGTACAGAAGACCTTGATTTTGTCATGCAAAAATT
Organism: Rhinolophus sinicus; assembly: GCF_057876585.1. Lineage (NCBI taxonomy): Eukaryota > Metazoa > Chordata > Mammalia > Chiroptera > Rhinolophidae > Rhinolophus > Rhinolophus sinicus. The sequence goes on along the minus strand of NC_142515.1, from coordinate 80,199,043 downwards.
CTCTGGCCTCATCTTCTAACAGTTTTGCCCTCCAACTAGACCCAATTACTTAAATTTCTCTAAATGTGTTATGATGCGGCCCGTTGGTACACCTGAATGTCTCTACTGTCACCCACCCACCACCCCCGCACCTCATATCCTTCTTTCCTTCTTAGAAGCTTGAGTGACATTATCTTTCTTGAACATTACCAATCCGATGTAGCTGCTCAACCTCTGTCTCTCAGAGATGATCATTCTGTCCTGCTCCTATCCACTGAGCCTGTTACTTGTTTCTTAGATTGTACTAATCCCATGGTTATAATCATTTGTTAGCATGGTTCTCCCCCTTCCCAGGGCTATGTCCTCTCCTTGAGAAAAAGATGTATCCTTTTCCTGTTCTCTCCAAGCCCCTTGTAAGCAACGAGAACAACACCACAGAATGCCCTGAAGGGATGCACTTATCATGCATACATATTTGAATAAATATTCTTAAGGAATTAAAACCACCGAGAATCACACACACACAAAAAATATTTAACTGCAAAAATTTGTTTAAGAGAAATATAGCAGGTGCCAAGAACTGTATAACTTGGGCTTTTAGCCTCCAAGAAGGAGTGCTAGATTCCAAACTTGGCCCTGCTACATTCACTGTGGGTATTCAGTTAAAAAAATTGATTATGCTTTAATATGGTTAAAATATTCAGGGAGTAATTAGATATATATGAGATTTTTCTATTAGTTACACTTTCTTTTCACTTATATTATTTTACTTTGAAAACATAGAAATTGGGCAAATTTTAATTAGTAAGGGAGGCACACATTTCCTTGAGAATATTTCTATTGGTATTTTTTCTTTATTTCTATTTTAACTCTCTACTGATTTAGTTTCTGTACAATATTTAATAAACCTATTGTCCAGGAACAATTTAATATAAACCATTACTCTGTACTGAAATAAGCAAGATATATTTGGATATATTTTATTCCGTCTGGTTTAAAAAGTGAAAGCATATACTACTTAAAAACAGGCTACTTCTGTGTTCAAAATCCTGTGTTTTTAAGAATTCTTCATGCTCAGAAATATTGTATATTATGTAGGCATAATATTGTGATTAAGAAATTTTCAAAAATATAACTTTTTCAATTAGTGACTTTTAACTATAATGTCAAATAAATAAATAGTTTAACTACCAATGCTTATTCCAAAGATGCATTTCAATATAATGAACTTAAATATCCCATTCTTTTCTGTGATGCATGAAATGTTCTTTGTTTATTAATAAACTTTGTATTCCAACGAAGAATAAGATATTTCAAGAAATGAACAGACCATTATTAATTGCTCCCAGTATTTTACTGTTTTGTTAATTTAAAATAGTGTGTTGAATTTACTACTTTTACGTACATGTACTATGTCAGAAATCATGACCTCTTTAATAGTTCCTTATATAAGTATGCAACTGAAGCTCTCTTTACTCATTTTTCCTTCTCTTTGTTTTTAACATGCTGCAGTAGCTAACATATTATGGAGAGAAGAAGGTACTGAATCGTGTTACTTCTTATATTATGATTACTTTGCTTAATTTTTAGTATATTTGTTAACTATTAGTATATTTGTTTTTATTTTGATTCAATATGTTATTTAATTATATTTCAATATTTTTGTGTAAACCTCTACTATTAAAAGTATTAAGACTTCTCTCAACTTGAATTATAATAGACATATAGTCAGGAAATGAAATTACAGTGTATTGAAATGCTTTTAAGAGTATAAAATTAAGTCAAATACATAACAGACACGTTGTGAAACATAATGAACCTCCATTAGATTAGGAAAAGAGAAATTATAAAAGCCATGCAAGGGTTGTTTTCAGTTCCTTAAATATAGTCCACATTCTATAAATGGTATCTACTGGTATCTACTGTCATTTATTATTGCTGTTGTTATTATTACTTTTTATTTACACTTAGTTACAAAGGTTGGGGAGTAGGTGTATGACCAGGTACTCAAATAACCCATCAATTTGTGCTTTAATCAAATTATAAAGAGAAAAATGAGTATGTCATAATTACACCCAGTAAACAATGGTCCAAATTATTATCATCACAATCTTCATTAGACAAATTTCTTCCCCCATTTTACCTTCATATATAAGATGGAGTGACTGCTACCTGTGAGGGCCTTGTGTCTTAAGCTTCAAGTAATGTGGGAATTTAGCCATCTCAATTTTGTTCTCAATGATCAAGCATACCCCCCTCCACCCACACACACAACCATTTTTCCTTGGTATTTGTTGATCCTTAAGTCTTTTGTACAAGTTCCTTTAAAGGCTGGATTATTAAAGAGGATCTGGTATAACTATGCCCCCTAAATACATTCCACTTGGATCTTTCACATCTGAATATACAAATTCAGTCATTATTGTAATTAGCACTAACATGTCTGATAGCAGTTCTTTATACTATCTTCCCTCTTGAGATCAAACAAATATTTCTCTGGGCATTTTTAAAATTGATTTCATTTTATCATTATAATGGAAGGAATATTACTTTAGGAGTCAGTTATCAGGTACCATAGATCTGGCCTTTCTGGTTAATTGCTGAGAAAATTTAGATGAGTTTTTTTACCTTACTGAAAGAGATTTTTTAACACAATGCTTGAAATACAGTTAGAACTCTCCTTGCAAATCTGTGATATGTGAATCTTAAAGTATGTGAAACAACCTTCCTTATAGTTTGACTTTTATAATAACCACCATGAACATTATTTTATAATAATTATTAATATGTAATCATGATAATGTAATATTCTTCAAGCTACCATCAACAATATCATAGATGTCCATATGAAATAATATTCCATTAATATTCATGATTTGAAATCACTTTCATCTATCAAAAATTTAGTCTGATAGTTTGGGAAATATATATCCACAATAATTAATCTCCACCAATCAGTGATGTTCTTACTCTTCATGACTTTGACAAAGAATATGTGCTTGAGAAATAATAGCTATTTAGTATATTTTGCAGACAATTTTAAGATATATACAAAAACTGTCTCTGGATAAAATTTTAAAACGTTTTTTTTCGTGTACAATTTTCAGAGCCCCTCATTGTTTCTTAGAATAAAGATTTAAAATAATATATTTGAGAATATAATATACTTGATTTAGATTAATATGCCTCTGTAAATTATTTTTTATAATGCCACAGTTGTTGGCAAGGCATCGCAATAAAAAATGATTGCATGCAATCATGGTAATGGTGGCCAAAGATAATTGACTAATTTGAGGAACCACTGAATCCCAACTATGTATACAATTATTTCATAAAAATTAATTAAAATATTAGCTAACTAAAACTTCCTAAGCCAATTTGAACATTTGAAATAGATAGAATAAATATTTGAAGTAAGCATTTCTCAAATCCATTTTTGATGACATGTTAGCAGTGTTTTCTGTTTGTATTCTTGCCTCTTTACCATGGCTAAGAAAAATTTATCCTAGAGAGAATCAAATTTAGAATGTAGGCACATTAAGATCAATAATGGAAAGATTTGAAAATGATTATACCTCTCATAATGGCATTCTACTTATCTGCAAGTGTTAAAATGATAAAAGTTTTGTTTAACTGAAATTATTTTTTAAAATTTGAACATCTGAGTCTAGCTTAGCCAAGAATTTGTAATATATTTCAACTTTACCAAGTTTAATATGTATGTATCATTTTACATATCACATGGATATTCAAACCTGGGACACAGTCTCCTCTACTTCTCTGGTTTCTCTTTTCAATTATTTTTCTAAGCCATCATTATAGTTTACAGGAATGTAGAAAAACAATAGGAAGAGAGGAAATATCTCACTCATTTATTAACAAACAATTTAAAGAGCCTATTAAATGTAAGGCAGTGAAATCACTGGAAATACAAAGATAAATAAGCCTTTAATCTAATAGGTTAAAGGCTAACTTATTCTTACTGACAATTGTTTCTGCTATGTGATTTTAAAATACGCATTAAAATATTGAGTATGATTTGTTGTCTTCTACAGTCTTTTTATGATCTTGTAATCAAATACAATTTAATAAAGTATTTCCAAATATTTACTTAGCAGACAACTATTTGGGACTATAATATGGTCCAATTTAATAAGTATTTTGGATAACATAAGCACTGAATTAAAGGAATTTAAATTATTTTATTTGCTCAAGGATTAATCTGAATATCAAATATGCTAATTTCAGTTTCCAGGGAGAGATATAGGGTGGTTCATTATATAACATGGCATTTTCTAAATTTATTAGAACATGAAATTGTTGTGATGTATGTCTATAGGCACAATATTGAATATGAGCCACTTTGGGAAATACTGGCTTGATATGACATCTAATGATTTGAATGCAAAAAAAAATTCTATATTTATGAAAATTGTTTCTTCTGATTTGTGTAAGTATTTATGAACCTATTCACACAAAAACATGTTATAGAAACAGTTCAAATAAATCACTATGTTAGTCAGGCTAATTAACATCAGCCAACACAAGATACAAAATAGAAATTGCAGTGAAATCTTACAACAAAGTTTACATTTTATATCATAATCTGATTAGCTTTGTGACCCATAATGTCACCAAAACGTGGGGAGGGGAGGAAGGGATATCGGAAGTAGGTCAGCTTTTAACTACCTCAGCCTGGAACTATTCACATTTTGTTGGCCAGACTTTTATACACTGTAAGGGAAGTCGGGACATACAGAAGAATCCATGCTGACTTAACGACCTCCATAAGCCTCTGGTATAATTCTTTTTAGAGAAAAAATAATGATAATGTGCAGAACCAGATTAACACCTCCCAACAGTATTGAAATAATGTTTAAAATGAAAAAGGAGAATTTTCAGAGAAAGGCTTCTAAATGCATGAGACTTGGAAAGTTATAGCAGTGGAGGGAGGTGGAGACCCTGCCTCCTGATGGCCAGTGCATGATGCCAAAGACACTGTGATCAAGCTCTCAGTATTTTTACTGGCCAGTCACTACCCTCTCTGTTAGAAACGAGTGCCAACCTAAGCTTTTAGTATTCTAAATGACCTCGTAAAAAGTTTTTCAAATAAAAAAGGTGAACTAGCTAGAGATGCTCATTTGCATATATATATCTGTACATACATCACATACAATGTACACATGCATAGATGCATACATGTGTGTGCATATATAAATTATATATATATATATATATATATATATATATAATACCAATTAATAGCAATTATATAGCAAACAGATACTTTATTGTTTATAACCTTTGTTATGGTAATCATTAAATGTGAACTTAATCATGCAGATGTGCATTCAGTTTTTCAAGCATCTTTGGAAGTTCAGGGAATTGAATATGACTCAAAAACACTGGTTGAGATAACATCACTTTCATATATATATTGGTCACATAGAACCCACTTCCTGGATTAATAGTGCCTAATGACACAATCACTCCCAAAAAACTTTCTAGCAACAATGAGTTAGAAAGTCTTATTTTAGTTGAACATAATATAAAGATCTTATTGAGGTGCAATGGTATGATGTTGCTTTGTATGTGAAAAGGTTTTCAGCTCCAGAGGCAAAGATATAAAAAATAGGAACATTCATGAACCAAAAATCTACCCCTGTTCTACCATCTACTCTTGCCTCAGTCTTTCTTTAGCTAAGAAAAAAAAAGTTTTCTTCTATCAAAAAAGAAAAGTAAGTTTAGGATCACTTGAAAGTGAAAAGAATAATACCGACCAATTAAGGACTTTAACACCAAAATGTATCAGTTCAACTGTGATCGGTTACCAAATCACTGCATTGTAGCATTATAATTTGATATTGATTATAACTTAAATGCTAAAATAATGCCAACTTAAGTCAGAGAAAGACAAATATCACCATAAAGTCTCTGTTGTTATTGACTTGAATATTCATCCACTAATCAGAAATTAACCAAATTTTATGGTTGATATAAATTACCTGAAATATTTGCTATATATAATAAATACTATAATTGGGTCATCATGATACACAATTATTCTTGAGCAGCTATCCTCAAAGGATTGAGACAGGAATGTGTATTACATCCTTTTTTTTTTCTCACTCTATTTCGTGTATTTAAAGGAACATTATTGATTCAAAAATCCGCTGGGAAATACTTCTTTCTTATGAGACTGCAAGTAATTCTTGCTTATGTCCTCACTCTCTACAGAAAGAAAAACAAAGCAAAAAGAAAGCTCACAAGGAACAAACAAATTATGGATCACATTCTAGAGTCACTATACTCTATCAGATTAACAATCGACCTGGAAAAGACAAAGTACATGTGTCTGAGTTCACCAAAGAATGGGAAAAAAAACCCAAAACCAAAAAACAGCCTGCACACGTTCCCAATCTTTACTGTGACTAGAGTGGTGAAGCTTTACTGAAGTTAAGGACTTCTGTAATATACTACAAACAAAGCACTAATGAGAAAAGAATTGTAATTAAAACCTGCATGGTTATCAAACTTTTGGGGACTCAAGACTCTGTTACACTCTTCAATATTATTGAGAACTCAAAAGCTTTTGTTTATGTGAGTTATCCACATCCACTTATATTTACCATATTAGAAATTAAAATGGAAAGCTTTAAATGTGTTTTTATTATTTTTTAAAAGTAACCTCAATAATATCTTTACATGTAGCCATAAATAACGTATTTTTAAAGCTATATTTTCAAAAAACAATGAGAAGACTCATACCATTTTACATTTTGCAAATCTTTTTAATGTCTGACTGAATAGAAAATGCTGGATTCCTATATCTGCTTCTGCACTGAGTTGTTGTGACATCACTCATGACATTGTATGTCATGTAGCTGTCTTGTCGAAAATTGCACTGTACTTTTGTGAGAATCTCATCTGTGTGTCTGAGAGCAAAGAAACACAAATAACATGTTAGTATTATTATGAAATAGCTTTGACTTTGCAGATCTGTGAAAGGATCAACTTTGAGAACTGCTCTATTAGAAAATCAAATTGATCTCTTAGGCTCAACGAGTCATAGAATTTGATGTCACAGAAAACTGAAATTTAGCAATATTTCTCACAGTATAGACTTGAGGAAAACAGGACAGTAATAAAATTCTGATTATATACCTTTCACCAACTGTTTTTTGTTCCAACTAATGTTTCAAAGAAGAGATAATGTCAGTTATAAAAATAGTAACAGTTATTGTTTCTTGAAATTTTGCTATGTGTCAGTCACTGTGCTAAATGTTTTATTTTTCCATCTCACTCCATTCTTACAATAGCTGTGCAATATAAACATAATTATTGTCTCTGAATTTGAGATGGGGAAATTATGACACAGACTGAATAATTTTACCCTGGTGCATCAGTAAGTTCTGTAATCATGGTTTGTCTCAGAGCTGTCTGAATCCAGAGAATGGAGTTGATCTCTCTTTGTTGCATTCCCACATTCAAAAAGAAAAACATAACAAAACATGCTAGGCCATAGAAACTTAATACTTATAGCAAATATATAAAATATGTTATTGTTTCTGTACAAATAAAGCTAATAAATCCTCCCAATGAAAATCTCCATCTTTAATTACCGACATCTCTCATCATCACATAATTTATATTGTTCTGTGCTCGGTATATTTATAATAAATGTATATAGGTACAATATTATAGCAACAAATTTAAAATGAAACACATTTACATCATATATTAACATCATAATTTCTTCTGCTGAAAACTAAATATAACTTGTGATGAACAAAATATGTCTAGCAAAAATAATAAGTGGCAAAATATAACTCTTGTGGGTGGGGAGGGAGGAACTCATAGATGACTTCGAAGATATAGGCAAAGCTTTATTTCATAACAGAGTGATTGATGCATAGTTGGTCACTTTATAATTATTATTTTAAGTAATATATTTATGTGTGGTATTTTGTTGGCATTACTATTTTATAAACCCATAGGTGTTATTTTCCCACTGAAAACAATAAAATGCAAAAACAAACTAAACTTTGCATCATGATATCTGTATTTCTTCAATAACTTGTATCCTGGAAAATAGTTTATGCTTTCTAAAAATGCTGATGTGTGATTCATAGTTTTAAAAAGCAAGAAAATAGTCTCTCAGACTTGAAAGAGTGATTTGGATGGATTAAGTGGGTTTTAGAAGAAAATATAGCTCAGGAATTTCATCAGTGCAATAATGCAGTGTGATCCCACTGACTGGCCTGTGTACAGGGTATGGTAAAGTAACAAAAAAGTACTGTAGGGACAGAACATTTTTCAAGAAACTTTGCAAACAGTCTGGACATAGAGTAGTGTCAGATTTAAACATTCAGATTCCTAATTGCAGAATACAATGTTGCAGCATTTTTAGCAGCAATGGTTTGGCTTTCCAAACTTCAAGATTTCAATATCATTGCTTATCTTTTAAAGAACATGTGCTATCACTAAATCATATAAGGTATAATTAGACTGGATAAAGATGATTATGCAAACCAATACAACTGGGCAAGGTAGCTACTCAGGTGAGACTCAGAAAAGGAAGGCCTACTACATATGCATGTATATATATATACATATGTACACGTATATGTATACTGTCAATTCTGGGCATGTTGGAACAAGGCAAGCAGAGGAGACAGAACAGGTGTGCAAGAATATGCAGAGGCTCCCCAGGTGCAGGCCTCAGTTAACCCCACCTGCATTCCAGGTATCTCATTTGGAGCATTCTGAACCCTTTAGGTATGGATTTCTAAAGTGATACCGATTTCTGAGATGCCCCACACTTATCTCTAGTGTGAAAAAATGTTTAAAGTATGGTTTAAGTTACTACACTGAGCTTTTTCTGAAACCTTAAATTAATTCAAGTTTTAAAGTATAGAAATAAACCCAAAATACTGCCGCTGTAAAATAATGATATAGAAGACCTCTCTGTGGGGTTATATTTATAAAAATTAGTTCATGGAAATACACTTTCTCCAAAATCTGAGGAACTTGGTCTTTTTATTTCTAAAAGTCTTCATATAAGTTAATTCCTACGAAGAATGACATTTCATTTTCTCCAGGAAACTCTAATAGAAATACTAGAATAAACATGGTTCTTCAAAAAGTACTTTTATTCTTAACACCTAATTTAAGTGGAGAAGGCATCACACATAATTTGTGCATCAAAGAGTTCATAATTTCCATTTGTAATTATTCCAAAAGTTATGAAACATTCATTAAATTATATAATTAATGTTATATTAAATTATATTAAAGAAATTTAGATATGGAAGAATAAAGTACAAAGTCTGCATAATGTCACAAAGTTGCCTGGGCATACAGTAAAAGCCACATGTGGTTAGCTTTATTAACATTACATGACTTCACAAATTGATATCCTGTCATTAATGTGAGAGGCACTGAATTTTGGTCTTCAAGTTTTCTCATAATTTTATTTTGAACTTTTAAATGTCTTTTTATTTCTAAGGTCTGGGAATTGGAAACATGTTCTATGTTTTTTATGAAGATGGAATCAAAGTGATACAACCCATAGAATGTGAATTTCAGAGGCACATCAAACCTAGTGAAAAGCTCCTTGGATTTCAGGCAAGTATTTTAATTATTCCTTTGCATTTTTATGCAGCAATTGTGTTAAGTACAATTACATATTGGAAATAAAATGAAAAAAAAAAGTAGAAGACTTTTGGAAAGAAAATTTTAAAACTATAATATTGGCTGTTACTCTATGCAGGTTTTATATTTAAAGTTGGTACATAATATATTGTGCATTCCTAAATACTGGTTTGCAATTAAAATAAAGGTAATAGAAGTGAAATACCAAAAATGAACACAATTCTACCTGCTCTTTAATTTAGAATATTTCCCATTTTTAGTACGCAATATTTACTTTAACAAAATGAAAGAAAATACCGTGTAACTAATCTGAGGGGAAATTGGGGTACATTCAGTGCTTTATAACTGCTGGTTCCCATTTACTCTTCATTTCATTTTCAATGAGGTGTCAGGGAATGAACAATTTAGATTGACATGGGAAAATATAAATTCCTTTATTTATTTACGTGTACCTTACCTTTCTCAGAAAGATTTCTTTTTCTATAAACTTTGGGTACAGCATTCAGAAAATAAAAGAATGTCTGACAAAATGGGTATTGATTATACATATTAGAAATATTTTTTGCATGATGATAAGAAAATATGTTTTATACTGCCACAGATATCTACCAGGGTGCCACAAAAGTGTATACAAGTGGACACTTTGGTCAACATTGCTCAAGCAGTAGTTTGCCATGATCAGAAGTGTCTGGATGCTGATGGTAACCACTTTGAGAACCTCTTGTAGTTGAAGAAGTCAAACATGACTTGTATTCATTTTTTGTTATTGGTATATATTGAGTATTACAATATTAATACAGTTTTCCTTTCTTAAAATGTGTATACATCTTTTGGCATCATATATATATATATATATATATATATATATATATATATATATATATATCTCCATGTATTTACATGTAAACCAAAAATATGCAATACTAAAGTTATATGCTACTTATGTGCTTCCCCACAAGTTCATACATACACCAAACATCCGAAATAAGGTAAGTTATTGGCAGACTTCATCGTGTAACCCTCTTTAGATACTCATTTTTAAAGTTAGCATGGCCATGAGATATGAGTAAAATAGACATTAATGCCATAGTTTAGATCTTTTATGTTCAACTCTTATTTCCAGTTTGCTAGTAGCCAGTGTTGCTGTCCTATACTGATACACTCATATAGACAACAACGTATACCTTGAAGTCATGCCCCAGAACGGGCAAAGGAAAATAACTGTGAGCATGAGACAAGAAGTTCAGCTTTCCTTCAGATGTTCTGTATGATAAAGTAATCTAATGACCTTTTCTTTCAAACAAAGGGAAGAATTTAACTCATAGATTGTTTAAAACTATGACGTTATGAAGAAGTGCATCTTGAGAAGTGAAAAGAAATTTAAGGATAGAAAGAATTCCTATATTTCAAACATTACTACATTCTTATGGAAGAGTTAATAAAAGAGTGATAAATATCAGATTTGTATTTTTAAGAAAAGAGCAACTATTAAATTGTGTGTGTGTGTGTGTGTGTGTGTGTGAATGTATGACATTTCTACTGCTTTGGATGTTGAAATTAATATACAAAGATATTTCATCTGACCAATATATTTCTTAAAGCCCTAAGAATAATATAGAGGATGATAAATTGCCTTAAAGTATGTTGCAATTATAATTGCTAAATGTAGAAACTATAGGCATTCATTTATACAAAAAAAAAGACATCTTTATTGTGTAAATATTATAGTCCATATATATGATATATAGGCTAGGGCAAATGGATATTTATTTAATATTGCTCTATATTTTACTCCTTAATGTGAGCTAAGCTTAAATAATTAGAATATTTATAAACAGCCATTTTCATGATACACAAATATACGGGAGTAGAAATAAGGAGAAATTGATCATGTTATGCTTTGAAAATAAGTGTAGAACAAAATACTTATTTCTTATATGAAATTATTTTGTTTTCTATTTTTAAACAAGAGAGATGTCTGTTTCAGAGTATGTAAACTATTTGGTGCTACATTCCACAAGATTTAAGTATCTAATTATATAATAATTTCACAAGAAAATTATGGAGTACTATATGAGGAGAAAATTTTTCTCCAGAGAAATATAACTGATAGGATTATCTATATCTATTGTGTATCTGTATCTCTGTCTCTCTATCTCTATGTCTTTATTTTAAGTTCTTAGCTTAAGTGATGGTGGGTGTGGTGGCAAGTCTGAACTCTGTTGGACAGGCCAGCTACTCAGATAAAAGTTCAAATTGTAGTCTTGGTCCGGAATCCACAGTTTAGATCAGCCGACTGGAAACTCAGAAACAGATTGCTATTATAGTCTTGAGTCTGAAATCTGTAGGCAGACTGGAAATGCAAGCAGAATTTTTATGTTGAAGTTAGAGGCAGACTTCCTTTTCCTTTGGGAAACCTCATTCTTAAATATTAAGGCCTTCAACTGATTGAATCAGGCATACTCACATTATGGAGGGCGATCTGTTCTATTGAAGGGACAAGAATACAACCTTCATTTATGACTAAAACATTTAATAAAATGGGTATAGGAGGAAAGTACCTCAACATAATTAAGGCCATATATGACAAACCCTCAGCTAATATACTCAATGGTGAAAAACTGAAAGCTTTCCCTCTATGATCAAGAAGAAGACGAGATGGCTCCTTTCCCCACTGTTATGCAACATAGCATTGGAAGTCCTTGCCAGAGCGATCAGGCAAGATAAAGAAATAAAAGGCATCCAACTGGGAATGAAGAAGTCAAATTGTCACTTTTTGCAGATGACATGATTCTGCAAAACCCTTAAAGACTCCACCAAAAAACTATTAGAAACAATAAATGAATACAGTAAAGTATCTGGCTATCAAATCAATTTACAAAAATCCATTGTGTTCCTATATACTAACAATGAAATTTCAGAAAAAGAATGAAAAAAAAATCCTTTTGCAATTACAACAAAAATATTAAAATACTTAGTAATAAAGTTAACAAAAGGATGAGAAGGACCGATACACTGAAAACTGTAAGACATTTTTTTCAAAGAAATTGAAGAAGGCACAAAGAAATGGAAAGACATTCCATGTTAATGGATAGGAACAATCAATATCGACAAAAATTGCCATATTACCCAAAGCAATATACAGATTTAGTGCAATCCCCATAAAAATCCAAATGTCATGGTTTTAAAGAAATACAACAACAAAAATCATCAAATTTGTATGGAATCACAAAAGACCCCAAATAGCCAAAGCAATCCCAAGAAAAAGAACAAGGCGAGAGGCATCATACTCCCTGACTTCAATTTATACTTCAAAACAACAATAGTCAAAACAGCATGGTATTGACAGGAAACAGACACACAGACCAATGGAATAGAAATGAGAACCTAGAAATGTACCCACATATATATAGGCAGACCATTTTCAACAAAGGAGCCAAAAACATACAATAGAGAAAAGAAAGCCTCGTCAATTAATGGTGCTGGGAAAATGGAAAAGCCACATGCAAAAAATGAAACCAGACTGCTGTCAACATATACCAAAATTAACTAAAAATATATCAAAGACCTAAACATAAGACCTGAAACAATAAAATGCATAGACAAAAGCATAGGTACTAAACTTATGGACCTTGGATTCAGAGAGGATTTTATGAATTTGACCTTAATGGCAAGGGAAGTAAAAGTAAAAATAAACGAATGGCACTATATCAACCTAAAAAGTCTTTCACACAGCTAAAGAAACCGTCAACAAAGCAAAGAGGCAACCAACTGAATGGAAGAAGATATTTTAAAATAACACCTCCAATAAGAAGCCAATATTCAAAATATATAAAGAATCCATGCAACTCAAGACCAAAAATACAAACAATCCAATTAAAAAATGGGCAGAAGATCTGAACAGACACTTCTCCCAAGAAGACATGCAAAGAGCCAACAGATATATGAAAAATTGTCAACTTCACTGGCTATTAGGGAAATGCAAATCAAACCCACAATGAGATACCATCTTACAACTGCTAGCGTGACTATCATTAACAATACAAGTAATAACAAGTGTTGGAGAGGCTGTGGAGAAAAAGGAACCCTCATACTAGTACACTCCTGGTAGTAATGTAAATTGGTAGAGCCTGTATGGAAAACCCTATGGAGATTTCTCAAAAAGTTAGGAATAGAATTACCATCTGACCCAGCAATTCCTCTCCTGGGTAGCTATTCAAAAAACCTGAAAACATTTATCCTTAAAGATATATGCAGCCCTATGTTCATTGCAGCATCATTCAAGTCATGGAAACAGCCAAAGTGTCCTTAGATAGATGATTGGATAAAGAAGTTGTGGTACATATATACAGTGAAATATTACTCGGCCATCAGAAAAGATGAAATACTGCCATTTGCAACACCATGGATGGATCTTGAGATTATCATGCTAAGCGAAATAAATCAGACAGAAAAAGTCGAGACCCATATGATTTTAGTAACACGTGGGATATAAAACTGAAAGCAACAAAAAAGCGACAAACAAAACCTCATAAACACAATCAACAGTTTAGTGATTACCAAAGGGTAATGAGAGAGGTTGGTGGTAGAAGAGAGTAAAGGGAATCAAATATATGGTGATAGAAGGAGAACTGACTCTGGGTATTGAACACCCAGTGCAATATATAGGTTATGGATTATAGAATTTTACACTTGAAACCTATATAATTTACTAACCAATGTCACCCCAATAAATTTAACAATAATTTTAAAAAGTAAAGCCAACTAATTGTAAATGTCAATCACCTCCACAAACACCTTCATAATATCTAGACTAGCGTTTGACCAAATAACTGGGTATCGTAACATAGTTGACATATTAAATTAACCATCATATCTTACTATCTCTTTTAGTCAGGGACCTTATTTAATTAGTGTTTATATTCTCACCATGTTTAGTACAATTCCTTATACATGACAGGGAGTCAACTAACATTCGTTAAATGAATTTAGTGAAAATTCCATTGCTTAGGGCCTGGGGCTCTTCATTCTTTTATGCATTCTCTAAGTTTAAATATGTACACCTCTAATTTCCTCCTCACTGTAATATGTCTCCTTATTTTACAATTTCCACATTTAGTGTACGTTTACTGTGTTTGTAAAAAGAAATGTTTCATAGAATAATTTATCATTGAATTGTTTCAGGGTAAATATAACCATGGATCTATTAATTCAGTATCACATAGTCAAAATGTACTGTGTAAAGCTCTGTATAAGATAGTTTGGAGTTCCATTATAGAAAAAGTGTCTAGTTCATCTAGATTTCAGAAGATAAATGTCATGAGCATGAGTAGTGGAAATGAGTCTTTATCAATCTTTTTTTTTCCCCACACACACACAAAAAAGGATTCAGCATGAATATAGTATCTTTGAAAGTCACTGCTGATATTAAGAGAGTAGCAGTGCAATTCCCAGTATAACTCATCGGCCAGTAAAGTTTAGAGAAAAACTGAAATATTTAAAATATAGAACCTTCCATCAAACCTCTCAGAAGATGCTGTTTGCTTGCTCTAAATAAAAATTCAATTTTGGTGCAATGTCAGATTACATCAGGGTTCAACTTCTGATACTGAGTTAGTAAGAATTCATATAACATGGTTTCAGTTATACTTTTATCTCTAGTTTTGTTGTTGTTGTTGTTATGTTGCCTTACTAGATAGGATTCTTGCTATATTTATCCTAGTTGTACACACGATTTCCTCTTGTCACCTATAGTATTATCTTAAAGCAAATCGAATTCTTATATTCAAATTCCAGTCTTATAAATTCAGAACTAAAACTGAAATAAGTTTGGGAAAACATTTAAATTACAGGCTCAGGTATGACAGACTTTTCCAAAATTACCGACTTTTTCACCCTTCTAGTTTTCAACTATTGTCTCGTACTTACCAATGACTCTTTTAATCTTTAATACTTTTTCTAGCTCAATTACTTTTATGTTTGCTTATTATGGATCTAGCTGTTGTTCTTCACACATGCCACGGTGTTAAATATTTTCTCACGGTACTACAGAGGAGAACTTAAAGAAAATCACATACGTCTTTTCATGCATAGGCCTTACGTTTTGGGACATAGAGGCTCTATCCCTGGTATTAATGCTAAATAACACTGAACTGCAGAGAAACATACTTTCTATAGGAAGTTCATCTCAATCACTTCTAAAATGTTTGTTTTCTAGGTTTGGAATGTTCACATATGAAAGTTACTTTACCTTTATAAATAAATGCTATGAGTACTCTATTAGAATGAAAATTGTACGTAACAACAGGTTGTCCATAGTTTCCATAATACTTAGATATCACAAAATTAAAAGAGATTAGAAATGGGAAATACAGCAGTCCACATTTCTCTCACCTCTGACAGCCTTCAGGGTATTCATCAATCCCTTTAGTAATACTTGCAAATGTCCCTTTTTGGGACTTCATTCTGTTTCTATTCTATCACTTCTCCAAACTACAAAAATACTTGTTAAAACACCAGCCCCTTTGCATGATGCAGACAATTCATTTCCCCATGAAGCCATTGAGCAAGCTTTTGAATTCAGTACCACTGTATATTTCAGAAAGGTAATCGAAGTGTTTCCCCACTTATTCTTTTCTCAGTGGTTCTCTATTCAAACATGGATTAACTTACAAAGAGTTCTAGAATGATAAAAATGTAAGCTCTAGTCCCTTTGTGGTTACAAAGATATCCTGCAAAGAGCTTCCTAAACAGAGTAATGTAAACTACCTCTAACTATTCTTTGGAATATTACTCTGTAGATTTTGAAAGAGACATATTTATGAAATTGGTCTTTGAAGCCTAGACTTAAAGAGAGCTTCTAATATTTTATTAAAAATCACAGTGTTTTAAAATTCTTAAATTGTGCTTCTATTAGACTTTATGTATGTAAACCTAACATTGGGAGGGGCAGTGGTGAGAACATGTAAATTGTGCATCAGCTTTTTAATGGAGTTTTATTGCATATTAATTGGGTTAAATATTTTTTCTAAGATAGCATATTAAGTCTTTAAGAGATTATTAATAGGAGCCAGCCAAGTTATTTGAATAAATACTACCACACTGTTATATTTGTCAGACGATCTATTGCTATAATTTTAAAACATTTTTATATGAGTAATAAGAGTACATTCTATGCACTTTAGGTAGAGTGTGTTTACATTAATTTAATGTAATTTGAATTCTTCAACAGAAACTTCTTAAAGTAAAATGGAAGAGTTTAACTTATTAAAAAATTATTCCTACAAATAAATGTCTTTAAACATGCAACTTTTTTACTTGAGATTTACAGAATCATATAAACATATTTTATATGGATATTAAACTGCATTTTCTGTACTAAAATTTAGTTTTAGTCACAAAAAAATTACCTATTTCTTTGTTCAAAGTAACAGATTTGTATGGTAAAAATAATACAAAAAGTTTAGATCAAAAGTAGTAGTTTCTTAATTGATGCCACCCTATTCCCAGTCCCACTGCATGCAGTCAATTACATTTAATCACTTTAAACAATGTGCTCAGAAGTGGTATTTCTTGAATGATCAATATCAGATATTTTCTATTGGGGTTCCTCTATGAAAGATGACAGTTTTGCTTATATGACTGTTAACTTTTCTTCTTTCTAAATATGAAAGTTACATAATTTTCAAATGTTTTTATGGATTTGATTTATAATTTTAATTATTTATTTAATTCATAGTACTTTTTCTTGAAATTTCTTAAAGTTTCTATTTAACTTTAATTTTCTGAGCTCTTGATTGATTTCTCATTGTTTACATTTTGTATTTCAACAACAGTTGTAAAAACTGCAATTTAAGACTGAAGGTTTGTCATTTCTTTCATATCATTTTAGATAGGTCATAAATCTCAGTTTGTACAGTTTGAGATGAGGTGCAGGAAGAAAAAAATGCACTAAATTAATATCTTTCACTTTATTTTATTTTATTAAAATTTGAATTGCAATTTTTTTAAATTTATTGCTGAATATTTAAACTGATGTTTGTAGTTTTCCATATCCTTTGCTGTGCAATGATTTCATGTTCTGTATGTTGAAATTTAAGATATGAATGACTATACAATAAGAATTATAAGAAAAACAAAACTAAACCTGAAAACTGCCATTCATCTTTTAACCTCTTAAGCTGCTAATTTATTGTCCATTAAATCTCCTTTTCTTTTCTATTTTAGTAATTTATATTCAAAATTTTATTAAAGCATTTTTAGGGGACATATTGTGGATTATTTAGCAAATTAATGGCAAAACCTGACATTCATTTAGTTCTTGCCAAACAACAAGGCAATTATTCCACCCCATTTTAAATCTCATCTGTCCAGCTTTAAAGAGAATGTAACATGAAACTCTATGGAATGATACCACTATGGCAGTATACCTAGATTGCCTGAAATCACCACTGAGGTGTTTCCTGTTTTAGGAACTGGATCCATTTACTGACTCTCTCTTAAGTGTTCTTTTTTCCATCCTGAAAACAAAAGAGAGCAACAAACAATCCTATTTCACTTCTAGGAAGAAAAATGTATCCCCTATGATAAGAGCAGAAGAAAATGAGTTTAGCATATTTAAAAATCTATTTACTAATATAATTTTTATCAAAGTACAATAACTCTCTAATGTGTAACTTTCAACATACAGTTATTTACTTTTGTGGTTTCACAAAAATGTATCTGAGAGCTCATTTTTGAAATTATTTGGAAACTTGAAGTTGGAATAAAATAATAGCACATTAAATTATATAATTTATGTGTATTTTAAAAGATTAGCATTGAACTAAATCATACAGGTAGTTTTGGTGAATTCTTATTCAATGTTGTTTTCATGTTGTTACTCCAGAAACTTTATGAACTGTATAGTGTGGAGGAACCCCTGTTTTATATATCAGTAAAAAAATAAAAAAATAAATAAATAAAAGACTAGAAAAATGTAATTCTGTTGGCAATATAATAAGTAAAGATATATTTTTAAAGAGAAAGGCCAAGGAAAATGTAGCTTTGGTCTTTATCTTTCTACCTATAAATAAGGAGAATGCAGAGCTAAATTATTCTTTTAGTAACATTTCTTTGTAAAGGTTTACAAAATATGATTTAAAAATGGATCTATTTTTATGGTTTATATTTAATTAACATAAACATAGCAAAATACATATGTGTACAAATTATGTGGCTAATATCTATTCAGTCATACCTATAAGAAGTAGAATGTAAGGTCATTTACAATAATAATTAACCAATAAATAATATATCCAATGCTAATTTTTTTAAAAAGTTGACCTAACAAGTAAAGTGTAATGTTCCTCAGTGTAGGCATTCCAATGTGGAGCAAATTTACATGCGAATTATAATAAAGTTTAGATGTAAAAATGCAAATAATTATCCTATAAACAGCCTTATAATTTTGAAGATAAGTCTATCACACTTTAGAGTAATTTTCTTTCCCAGTCATTGGTAGTGTTGCAAAAACTACTACGCCTATATTCCAAATAAGGTGCTTGCTTCTGCTGTGGACAATGTGGGAAGATGGAAGGACTTGATCAAGATGACATGTCACCATCTGCATTGCGAAATTACGTACAGCAGAAAAAATTCAATTCATAAAAAATATAACCCCCATCAAAATCACAATGGCACTTTTTCTCAAGAAATAGAACAAAAAATTATCAGATTTGTATGGGATCACAAAAGACCTCAAGTAGTCAAAGCAATCCTGAGAAAAAAGAACAAAGTTGGGTGTATCACACTCCCTTACTTCAATTTGTACTACAAAGTGACAATAATCAAAACAGTATGGTACTGGCAAAATAAACAAATGAAAAACACAAAAAATCCCACAGACACATAGACCAATAAAATACAACTGAAAACCCAGAAACAAACCCACGTATACGAGGTCTGACAATTAAGTTTGCAAACTTGCCACCGTGCACTTACATTGGCAGCACTGTACAAACAGCTTGGTAAGGTTTCATAACCTTGGGATATCAGTGTCTCACAGCTGTGTTCATGTTGATGCATGGCGGTGTCTTGCTGAGTGGCATTCATTATTGTTGTTGCGTGATTTTGTGTGTCATCAGGAGAATGTCTAAGCTTGAATTAGAGCAACGAACAAACATTAAATTTCTTGTTAAATTTGGTAAGAGTGGAAGTGAAATCCAGGACATGTTAGTCCAATTTTATGTGGATTATGCCATGAACAGGCAGTGTACAAATGGATTAAATGTTTTTCTGTGGGGAGAGAACATGTCACTGATGAAGAGAGGTCAGGGCGGCCAGTAACAAGCAGAACTGATGAAAACACTGCAAAAATCCATCAAATTGTGTATCAAAATTGTCGGCTGACTGTGAGAAGTGAAGCAGACTGAGTAAACATCAATAGATAAACAGTTAGAAAAATCTTAACTGAAAATCTTGGCATGAGAAAGGTGTGTGCAAAAATGGTCCCGAAGGAGCTCACGGATGAACAAAAGCAAAGGAGAGTTGAAGTTTGCCAAGACCTTTTGGAGAGGCAACACAATGTGTTGGGCCGTTTTATCACTGGTGATGAAACATAGGTGTACCAATTCGACCCTGAAGCAAAGCATTAAAATGCACAATGGAAGTCAGCCAACTCTCCATGACCAAAAAATTCCATCAGTTCAAATCAAGAGTCTTAAGGATGTCGCTAACCTTTTTTAACATTAGAGGGATTATTTACTATAAATTCGTACCAACTAGACAAACAGTTAAGCAAGTTTACTATGTGGAAGTGCTGAAAAGGCTGCGTGAAAAAGTTAGATGAAAACAACTTGAACTTTTCACCAACAATTCATGGCTCTTGCATCATGACAATTCACCAACTCACACAGAACTATCTGTGAGGGAGTTTTTAGCCAGTAAACAAATAACTGTATTGGAACACCCTCCCTACTCACCTGATCTGACCCCCAATGACTTGTTTCTTTACCCAAAGATAAAGGAGATATTGAAAGGAAGACTTTTTTATCACATTCAGGACATCAAGGGTAATACAACGACAGCTCTGATGGACATTCCTGAGAAATTGCTTTGAAGGATGTACTAGGAGCTGGCGTCTGTGTATAGCTTCCCAAAGGGAGTACTTCAAAGGTGACCATAGTGATATTCAGCAATGAGGTATGTAGCACTTTTTCTAGAATGAGTTTACGAGCTTAATTGTCAGACCTTGCATACCATAATTGTCTAATTCCTTCAGTGATTAATGTTAGCTTTCAATTTAAACAAATTTTTGCCAAACTTTATTTAGTGTTTGTTCAACATGACCTAAAATCTTTGCTCTTGATAATTAATTTGATCTCTCTATTTTTCAAATGTATGCCTTTCCCAACAGACTTTAAGTCCCTGCCCCTGGGATTCTCAATGCCCACTGGCACCTGGACCACCTCTAGCCAGGATTTCTGCTCATTTACCAGAAGCAAAACAACCAAGACACAAACCATCTAGTCCTGGATTTACAAAATGTCTCGAATTTTCTTCTCTTACATCCTATAGGAATTTGACATTTAAAACTCTACACATTTTTTTTAAATCAGTTATTTTAACCTAATGCAATATTTTTATAAACCAGTAAAACATTTTCTGTTTAAGCAGAGTAGAAGTAATTCAGGTAGCTTTGAATGGCTTTATTTTTAGTTTTTTTGTTTGTTTGTTTTCATTTGTGAAACCAATTGACAATATCCTAATTTAATCCTGTCATTATCCAGATGGGGAAATGAGAAAGGTCACATAACTTGCTCGATGTCACAGAACTGCCAAATGATAAGGGGGAAAAAAACGTTATCTTGACCACATATGCAACAGTTATTCCATACTTAAACAGTAATTCCATGAAACTCTTAAATATACACAGTGAACTTCTCTCCAACAAATTTTTAAAAATTGAAAAAAAAACTATGGAAAATGTGTAAACTATTTTAGGTTTCATGAATTATAGCATATAGAGAATTTCCTATGTGAAAATAACAGGTAACATTTATTGATCAGTTGATCTTTTTAGACATGATGCATTTAACCATCTTAATAATCCTATGTGATAGGTAATATCATACCAGTGAGGTAAACAAGGCTTAAAAGGAGTACAAACACAGGCAATCTGAGTGTGAAGCTGAACATTACATCTAGGTCTGTTTGACCTCAAAGCCTGTTTTCTTAACACGTTGCGTACGGATCATGAGAATCTTCATGAGGGATTTAAACCCCGCCGTATGCAACGTATTAACATCAGTAATACGCTGTCTCTAAAGATAAACCAGTCCTCAGTTTATGATAGTGTAATGTTATCAGCTCCATTTTTATTGTAACACTGAAAGACATAAATACATTATTCTTATGTTAAAACAAAATATGGAAATATCTGTAATGTGGTCTTTGAACCATGATATCCTAGAATCAACATCCTGCTATGAAAATTTTCTAAAATAGGCCAGATTAAGGCAAATCAGCCCCTAAATTGCCTCAACTCCTTATGCTTTGAATAATATGATCTATACTGTTTATGACATTTTAATACATTAAATGGCAAAAACAATAAGAAAAATTGAATATAATTACAGAAAAAAGTAGTTATATCGCTTGCATTTTAAGCAGTGATCTCAATAAAAATTTGATAAAAGTAGTTTAACCTCATGTTTCTTTTTTATTAAAAAAGTGGCCCAATATGAGAGATAGCCATGCATATTTAATTGTTTAATATATTGTTGTAAGATCTACTTTTTTAATATTGCAAAGCAGGATATTATATCTAGTGTATTCACAACTAGCTTAATCTTGATTATACATGTATATATTTCCACACAGTTATAAAAATTATTCTGGGATTCCCAACCTAAACATTCCAATAAAATACAAAAAACCCTTGTTTTTGTTTGCCTTGATAAACTGGACAAAACCTCAATGAGAACATTATTTACCTTCTATTGCATTTGATAAAGTAAACACTATTTTTTCAAGTGGTCCATTATTTCCTATTTATTGCGATAGATTTGGATTGTGAGTTTGGGATTTTAAAAAAAAATCTATTTAAAAGAGACAGGGAAAGAGCACTAGAAAAAAATAGAATGCTTAAAATCAGTGCTTGTTAAAACTGTGGCAAAGAATCACTTTGGGTTTTGCTAAATCTTTTTTTTATTTTTTTAAACCAATAGGTAGTTTCACTCTATGAAACTCTCCAGGCAAGTTTGGCAACACTCAAACTGGTCTAAATCCTGTGCAAGGAGATAGGTCCACTGATCGTGCACATGGACATTATGTCAATGTCAAATTGCTATACAAGACTTTAAGTGGTTATATTCCATTTCCATACTATTGTCAGCATGATAATAAATGATGTAGCAACTGGTAGGTGTCTACAGACCACATTTTGATTTGTGCTGCTCTAGAATTCAGTTTCTCAATGATTCTGGATGACATGACATAGTGTTTAACATCAGGATTGAGAAATATACACTTCTTGACACTTTTTTGTTTGTTTGTTTTGTTTTTTCTTTTTGCTATGACAACCATACATTTAACTGAGGAAATATTGGCTTTCACCATTGTTTTTGGAAAATGTAGAAATACAGGAATAGCAAAGGCTACCATTTTAGTTGAGAATGATAGTATGTGATTAAATGCCAAATTATGTGACATAAAATATAAAGGCTATAAAAGTTCAGATAAGAAGAAAATCAGAAAGACCCACAGTAGTTAAGGATGAACCATGTACATGTTAAAACTCTGGCTGCCAAGTGTAGATTGAAAATTATTTGTTTAATAAATCATGCGATGTGCTCTTCAGTAGCTATAGAAAATCACTGTTTTTTATAAAATTTTGACGAAAACATTCTAGATAACAGGTCACCTGTTAGAGAACAATGAAGATTGCAACTATACATTTTGAGTAACATTTTTTTTTCTTTTAAAAGTTTTTTGTAAAAGTCCTCTTTTCCTGTCAATTCTCAGTTACTGTCTAGAGAAACAACTCCCCTGCAGGTGTTAGGAACTTGTTAAGCAGAAAAGGTAGACAATGCAGAAATACTAAAACCAATTAATTTTTGATAACTAGTGACCATATCAGTGCGAGAATCAGGTCTATAATGTGTTTACAAGTTTTCAAACTTAAATGCCTATATTTGCATGTTTATCAAAACACCAAACCCTCTTTCTCTTTCTTTGACTCAATATACATTTCCAGTGGTTCAGTATCTATCTAGGAGTGTCTAGATATCACCCAAGGGTGAATCCACAGTGCTGTCTAATTCAATGCCCAAACTGGACACATACATCCTAGGTCATCTTATTTTACATATTTCTTTTTATCTTTATTAGAATACTAGTGCCAGTTTGTTTTTATTTACAGCTATGTGTATTATAGAATGCATTTGTGTTCCAAATTATGCAGATCAGATATTTACTTTTCTTTATTTCTTAGAGAACTTTAACCTGTTAATGTTTAATTAGCTTGCCTTTCAGTTCTTGTGTTCCCATGTACCTGGGCCTGGCATTCTTTAGTTTACTAAGTCTATTTTTAATCTTGTTTTTTCTAAAATGGGAAGATATTTTACATATCAACAATACTTATTTTCTATATATAGGTTTACAAATGATTATGATTGTCAATTTTATTATTTTATTATTTTACTACCAAATAGTCCTTCTGTATTTTATAGTACTGCTTAGTTTTTAAACTTCCCTAATATAAATCAATCTTATTATTTATCTCTGGATAGATAACATCCACCTATCTATATCATCTGTGTATCTATTTCTTATCTATCAAACCTATCATTGAGATATCTATGTGTGCTCGTGTGTTATGTACCTGTATTCTATCTCGTTTTATGTTCTATGTAATTTCAAATCATATTTAATACTTTCTGTAATATAGTATATTTTTTCCCTCTGTTATGTCTCCATTTCAAATTACCCTTTCAACATCTTTTGTAAAATGAAACCAAAGAAGGAATGCCTGGGTGTCATCTGACCCTGTTAATAATAGGGACTAGGAATGAATAACCTCTCAGGAGAATTTAGTGTAAAGGAACCAGAGCAGAAAGCCAACGTCTGAGGTTTAGCTTTCCTGAAGTCACAATTAGTGAACAGAAGATAAATAAGCCACTATCAACAGAATTTTAACCAATAGGATGACAATGGTAACTGGGGTAGGGGTATAACTGATAACAGGGGTGGGCAACTTTTTATTCTACAAAGGTTTAAATATTAAATATCTTGGGCTTTGTAGTCCATATGGTTTTGTCTGCCAGTAATGAAAGAAATCATAGACAATATTTAAATGAATGGGTATAACTGTGTTGCAATAAACCTTTGTTTATGTAAGTTTGTATCCCATATAATATTGATATGTCATGAAATTGTATTCTTTTTTTTCAGCCATTAAAAATTAAAAAAAATATATATATATATTTAGTTCCTGGGCCACTTATCAAAATAGGCAGTGGGCTGAATTTGGTCTGGGGCCATTGTTTGCTGACCCTTGTCCTACAAGAATAAAATAACATTTTGGGAAGAATCAAGTGTCTGAAACAGCCAAATAACAGGAGAAATTGTTAGCAACTTGAGAGCAGGTATTCTCTCATATTCATGCTTTTATTTCCAAACATAGCTTTGCGTGATATCTTTCACTTAGTAAGCACTCAATAAATGCTTCCCAATGAGAACTGAAACCTAATGAATGCAAATTCTGAGGCCACTGGTGTTTTTTGATGACATCTCTTTTGGAATAGATAGGATCATGAAAGCCAGTTTGAAATATGAACAGTTTACAGTGAAAGGTCAGGACATGGAAGTAAAGTTCTCGACAGCTTTTTCAAAGTCTGAGGAGAATAGGATAGATAATTGAAAGGGAAAACATGAATCCAATTACTGTGTTTTATTGTTTGCTCCTTAAATTATAGGGGAATGTACATCTGTGAATATGTGAGACGTAACTAAAGATATTAATTAAATATAGGGCAGAGCTTTCTGAATGCAAAGAACACTGGACAAATCTGTGATTAGAGAGGAGGATGCCAGGAGGTAATGATGCCTGAAACTTGAGTTGGATGCAAGGAAAACAGAAATGCTTGTGACAAATAACATTTGTCCCTGCCATTAATGATGCAAGCTGTGCTAAAAGGGGAACTATGATGAAGAAGGAGAAGGAGTAGGGGGGGAGAAATGGGAATTTGGAAATTTGAGGGCAAAATATTTTTAATAGGTAATTAATACAATAAATAAAAATGACACAGTCCTATAGAAGATGAGTGCATATATTCATCTGTCTGACCTACTGATGTTTAACAAATCAAGTATCATCAACACTATTTTAATAGCTAAATAAAAACTTCCGTCATCACTAGTAACATATCTTGTATTCCTTTAAAATTTTGGAAGATGATAATAGCTACAGAGAAAATATGTAATTAACATAGAAATAACCCAAAGGTAAATAGATGAGTTCTAACTATGAATTAGAATTGTCCTTTTCTTACTGACTCTCACCCTCATTACTACTATCTTATTAATTCCTTTCACTTTAAATGACAGTATACATTTCTATAAAAAGTGATTTAATGGTACTCTTTGATATAATTCCTGACAATTTCCCTCATCAGTATGTATTATCTGAATCTTATTTTATATCTCTGGTATTTTTTTTTAGCTCCTATCTCATTAAATTCCTAATGCATGTAAAAAACATTCCTCTACAATTTTTATCCACAGAAATAAATATTAATCTATGTAATCTGAAAAAAAACTAAGAGTGCTGTTATAAAAAGGGACCTAATAGACTATAATCAGAAATAATGGCATAAAGTGAAGCAAAGAAAATTCAGGCTGACTCTCAGGAAACTTTTAATGACTTTGTAAAAATGATTGTGAGTCTGGTCAAGGATATCTTATGGGGACAGCATACAAATAGAAAACAATTCGCAGTAGAGCCTTTTTTAAAAAAAAAAAACAACTGTTGAATAGCTTTGTAGCAAACAAAGGGGTGGAAATTGCTCCTGGTTCAGCCATTGTTTGGCTGGCAGTTACCTGTCAGGTCACTCACACTTTCTGTTATTTCAGCAGGTTTTATTGGTGGCTTTTACACAATAGCAAAGAATTTGTAAAACATTTCCCCTTATTCAGAGCCTTTCATCAACCTTAGGTCTCACCATTTTCTTACTTCTTCATGGATCTCAAGTACATATTTTATATAGTGTTTGATTCTCACAAAAATCAGGTTCTTGTCAAAGATATTTACTATACTTCTGAAGAAAAGTGTTAGACATAGAAAATAATGTTTCAGTGAATTGATCAATGAGAGTACAATATCGTCCTCTATTGCTGGGTGGGTACTGAGGCCAGGTTTCTGCCTTCAGGTTGTGCTGCCTGCTTGAGGGTGCAACAGACATTACTCAGGGTGACCCCACAGGTAGTCATCTTAGAATAATTATGGCACATTCTGGGAAATGGAGTTAATTTCACAACTCAAAACTAGCAGAAGCATACATTACATGTTTAGTTTTCAGGGTTTTTTTGCTTATGTCTTGGAAGTCTGGATCAACCTGTGCTGTTCAGAGGACAACACTGCTGCTATATGTTTCTGGTGATGGGCTGAACCTGACATATCTGGACTGGATCTTAAAAATTAGTAGACATTCCAGGTCCTTCCGTAATCAGACCTGTAGTTTGGAGAACAGAAACAGCAGACCACATACTGAGCTTCTCATTCTAGAATGCTCTGGTTTTCACATTATTTTTCAAATTTTATGCAAAAAATACCTATTATGGTTGTGCTGTGTGAGAAGGGTTACATTATTGTGGTATTTCTTTTAAGCACTAAATGCCAAATGTGGTTTATTTGCTGCCAGTTTTATCTTTAAATTAAAAGAAATGCTTAGTGGTATTGATACTAAAAATTTTCTTGATTTTGTTTTATGATTATTAAGTGCAAATAACGAATGGGATCTCTAATGAAAAAATAATGTTTTTATTTAGAGAAGAGAATGCACCAATTTAGCTTAAGATTTGCTAACTGGAGTATACAAATCGATGAATTTGACATCATTGTATATATGTACCATATCTTCTTTATCCAGTAGTCTGTTGATAGGCACTGAGGTTGCTTCCATATCTTGGCAATTGTAAATAATGCAGCAGTGAACATAGAAATGCGTGTATCTTTTCGTATTAGTGTTTTGGATTTCTTCAGATCAATACCCAGAAGTGGAATCCCTGGGTCATAAGGTACTTCAATTTTTAGATTTTTGAGGAACCGCCAAATTGTTTTCCATAGAGGCTCAACCAATTTGCAATACACAAGGGTTCCCTTTTCTCCATATCCTTACCAACACTTATTTGTTGATAGCCACCTGTGAGGTGTGAGGTGATATCTCATTTTGGTTTTAATTTTCATTTCTCTGATGATTAGTGACATTGAGCATCTTTTCATACGTCGTCTATTAGCTATCTGTACGTCCTCTTTGGAGAAATATCTATTTAGTTTCTCTGCCCATTTTTTAATGGATTGCTTTGTTTTGTTTTGTTTTTTGATGTTGAGTTGTATGAACTTTATAAATTTTGGATATTAATCCATTATCAGATGTATACAATGGAATATTACTTGGCCATACAAAAGACTGAAATCTTATCATTTGCAACAACACAGATGGACCTAGAGGGTATTATGCTAAGTGAAATAAATCAGACTGATAAAGACAAATACCATGTTATTTCATTTATACGTGGAATCTAAAGAACAACAACAGCCACAAAATGAACACACAAAATAGAAACAGACTCATAGATACAGAGAGCAAACTGGTGTTTTCCAGAAAGGAGAAGGATTAGGGAGCTACGTGAAAAAGGTGATAGGATTAACAAATACAAATCCGTAGTTACAAAATCTTGATGGGGATCTAAAGTACAGAATAGAAAATATAGACCATACGTTGGAACAAATATGTGTAGTGCCAGGTAGGTACTAGACTACTTGGGGGATCACTGCATAAACTATATAAATGTCTAACCACTATGCTGTACACCTGAAATTAATGTAAAATAGTGTTGAATGTCAATGGTAACTCAAAAAGATAAATAAATAATTTTAAAAATAATTAGATATCAGTAATCAATATCATATCTATATCATAAAAATGTGAAACATAAATCAGTATTTATCATTACATCATCATATAAATAAATATTTATCATTACACATATATTTTACGTACAGTTCAACCCATCTCTCATCTTAGTGTTTTTTCTAACTATAAGTAAATTGGGAAACATATGAAATCATTAGATCAGTGAATAAAAGCTAAATCTGAAACAAAAATAATGAGTTACATGACATTTCTTCTACTTGTGATGTGTCTGCCAGAATGAATCACAAAGGTTTACATATCCCTTCAACATTCATTCATCATTGATAGAGTGCAGGAAAGAAGGGAATAGAAGGTATTTTTTACCTCATTTATGGGCATCTAGCACAAACTGTGAAATAACCAATGATAAGGCATTTCTATGGTATAGGAGCAGAATAAATAGGTTCAGGTCAATTGAAGGATTTTGTAATATTTTACCTTGATGCCAAATTGAAAAATTAAGTAACCATTCTGAATAACTTCTTTATTATAATGTTCCTTAAGCTTCTGGTTCTCCACAAATTACGAGATTCCTTTAATCATTTCCAGTGGATTTTGAAAAGACCATGGATGTGTCAGGGCAGCAGCCACTGATGTTTTGAGAAGTTCTAAATATATTTCAGTGTGACCTTTAATGTCTGGGAAAGAGGTTTGAGATTAGGGGTTTTGGAAGAAAACATTAGATTTGCTATGTATTTCTGAAGTTGCTGAGTTGTGAACAGATAGTGACAAATGAAAGCACTGTGTCTTACTAGAAATAAGTGATGGACTTGATATCAAGAAATTTATTGTAAAGAATTATCATTCCCATTAGTTTCTATATACACTTAATGAGCTTAAATGTGTTCTATTTATTGTTTTGATGGATTCAACTCTATATTTATACTTATCAATGAGCATATTTAACTTTTGATGCTCAAAGTAATAAAACAGTAATTAGTTTTATCTAGAATATGGCCATGCCCGTGTTATAATTTAAGACATTCATTTTATTTTCTATTTTCTGAATTACAGGATGAAGTCTGTCCCAAAGCTGAAGGAGATGAAGTTCAGAGGTGTGTGTGGGCATCCGCTGTTAATGTCAAAGACAAGTTCATTTATGTCGCACAGCCAACTTTGGACAGAGTCCTAATTGTTGATGTGCAGTCCCAAAAAGTTGTCCAGGTACGAATGAGTCCTACTTTTGAAAGTGATTTTAAAATAGATTTGCTTTAATTTAATCATCTTTACCAGGTAACTTGTGCATTGCCATTTGATTGTCATTTATAATTTGTTTCATCACTTGGATAAGTGGAAAATATGTGCATTTTCTGAAAAACTCTCCTTTCATTCTGATCCTTGAGCCTAATGAATCAAAGAATGTAAATCTTTTGATTTCAAAAGTTAGATTCCATGAACACATCATAATACTAACATGACTAGTTTCACGAAAATCATCCTCAGAGTTGCTTATTCCCTCAAGACTAAGGAGAGTCCCAATCAGAGGCTAATTAAGGGATTCCTAGTTATCATTCCAGAAACAGCATTGTATCTTTCTCATTTGATTCTTAACAAAGGCTGAGACAATAGTACCCTTTACTAGATAGTAGTAACTTGGTGTTTTTATTATAGTAGCAAAACAAGTACTAATGTGTATGTAGGTCAGTGACAGAGAAAAAAATCTCTAACGAACATTGCCATGATCCTAGTTATGAAAAAACTTTCTGGTGTGAGCCACCAAATGTTTAATTCCCTGCTCTTACCAAGAATGTCCAACTGGGCAATTTGTTTAAACTCAGATGCACAAAAACCAAGGGGCAGCAGAGGATTTGCATCTAGGCACTAGGGCTCCAGTGTACAGGCCCTGAATATGGTGATCTATGGATTCTCAGCCCAGAGATATGTATAATCTGTTAAATGAAGTAATAACTATACATATCTCATAAAGTTATACAATAAGTCCTCACTTAACATCATCGCTAGATTCTGTGACGTTAAGTGAAACAATGTGTAATGAATGACACCAAATTTACTGTAAACTCATTGATATCAACAAAAGTTAAGTTCCTATGGCATTTCATCAATGTTATAATGAAACAATGTTGAATGAATTGACTTCATTTGAGAATCTGCTGCATTAAAGATTAGATCAATTAATGCACATAAGGTACTTACAGCGAACTTGGCATATAAGAAGAGCTATATACCTGTTTCCTATCAAAATTTCTAAGACAATGGAACCTAACTATTCCTTATATTTACAGAGAGATTTTGCTCCAGTGTTTGCTAAAATTGAATATTGTAGTAGCTGATAGTCCCTCTAATGTTGATTCCTGACTAGAACCACAAAAGTGCTAAGAGTTCAATGTTAAGGCCTCTCGTCTTAACAGCTTCACAGGAATTCATGCAATCATCCATCTATCTATCCGTCCACCCATTCTGTATACATTTATTGATTGCCTATTATGAAATGTATTTGGTATCACAAATAAAAGAATGAAAATTGCTTCTATTAAATAGCTCTGGTATTTCCCAGGTTACACATTACAGTGGATAATTAGTTTAGTATTTCACTTTCTAATATGAGAATGAACAGTACAATCATGAGTAAAAGGATAGATAACTGTTCTACTAGAAAACTCTAAAGTCTCCAGGGTTAGTTACACAGTTCCCATGTATATTCAATTTAATAGTCTAATAGCTAATGGGAGAACATGTTTTTTCTGTATATTTTACCTCTTATGTGTCTATCTTTGAGACTGTTGGATTTTTGATCAGGTTGATTTTATTTTGATATCAGCTATACCACAGGGCTACAAATTACAGGCATTCTGTTTGGGATTATCAAGGCTCTGTAGCCAATACATTAAAATGAGAAGAATGTTTTAGGAATAATCAAGCTGCTCTTTAAATTCAGTTTTCAAGCTAAAAACCTACACTGACTGAATATGTATTACCTACCAAATATTCAAAAGTGAGAAAAGCAAACATCACTTACTATTCATATCACTTCCATTTCCAGACAATGATGTAAAATTTAAAATTAATTTAAAATATTAACAATGAATGTTCATGCAATGGGAAAAATCACATAAATTACATTACTTTTCAAAATGCCTATAATTACTATGAAATGCTAGGAGAATGTAAAAGACATTATACAATGATATAATATTAAAAATCATGTGATACAATCATGGTTGTGGAAAATTTTTCAGATAAAGATGTAATACTTTTTTAGGTTGAAAACTGGGCATCATTACAAAGGGGTTTGCCTTATGATCTTGTTATTAAAATAATAAGAATTATGTTTTATCACACCCTATAGTCATTACGTACACAAAAGTAATCATTACATAGATTTCTGTCACCATGAATAAGTATTGCATGATTTTGAATATTAGATAAATTAAAATATATTGTAGTCTCTATTTGTATCTGGGTACTTTGGCTCTACCTTATAATTATGAGATTATTGTGTTTCCATGTAGCTGTTATTAGTGTCATTCTTCATTGCTGTAGAGAAATCAATTAGTTTATTCTTATTGTTTGCTAGTTCTGTATTTGAAAATTCATCTACTCTCTTAAATTTATTCAAAACCACAAAATTAATACTCATGGTGCTTTTGTGGTTATTCACAGTGTGGTGAAAAATGTGTTGCCCCACACACATGTTCCCAACTGAGGAGATGCTCTCCCTTCTTGTTTTAGCTTTCATACTGTAAGCAAGTGTTCTTTTCATGGTCTTATTTAGTGACATGTTTTTTGCATCTTTTTGCTTTTGCTGGCAACTTTGTTGTTTAAAATGCCCTCAAGCATAGTGTTGAAATGCTTGTGCAAGAAGGTCGTGATATGCCTAATGGTAAAGCTTCATCCAAGCATGAGTTGTGCAGTTTGGCCATAAATTCAATGTTAATTAATAAATAATATCTATTAAATAAAATATCTTTGAACAGAAACACCCGTGAAACAAGGTTATGTATTGGTCAATTCATAAAAATATTGTGCCCAGAAACTCATTGGAACCGAACTGTATATTTCCCCTAGGAGCAATCGTTTAGTTCAGAAATTCAGTATTTGTGGTGATTTTATAAAACAACTAACACTAATCATAAGAACCAAATATATTCAAATATATCAGACTTAATTTATCCATTAGCAGTAGAAAGAATAAATTCCAGAAGGATATTCCAGAAAGAGAAAATAGAAAGAAAGGGGGAAAGTTAATATTTAGGTCAAAATGAGTGTAATGAGTGAGAGGTTCCTATTATATAAAAAAGTATGATATGTATGCATATATATATATATATATATATATATATATATATACATATATATATTTATATTTGGTAAATCAACAAAATTAATAACATTTGAATTGCACAATGCTATTACTGTTTGAAGTAACAGATCATGTACTAACCTTTGCAACAAGCAATGATTAAATATACATTATCACTAAACATTTTACTGTCTTAATCTTTTTAGGCTGCTATAACTAAATACAGCAGACTGCATAGCTCATAAACAACAGAAATGTGTTTCTCACAATTCTGAACCTGGAAAGTCCAAGATTAAAGTCCCTGCATGGCTGCGATACAGTGAGAGCCCTCTTCCTGGTTCCCAAACGGTACCATGTCACTATATCCTCACATGGAGGAAGGGTGAGGGATCTGTTTGGGGACTTTTTATAAAAGCACTAATCTCATTCATGAGGGCTCCATGCTCATGACCTAATCACCTCCCAAAGGCCCCATCTCCTGACACTATTATCTTTGGGGTTTAGGATTTCAATACATGAATTCTGGAGGACACAAACATTCAGACCACAGCATTCACTAAATTAAAAGGTTTAGTGAAAATGACCACATGCTAGGATATAAATTAAGCCTCAAGACATATTAATGGAACTATTTTGTACTGATTCTCTGACACAAAATTAAATTAACAATAATACCAAAGTAAATTTAAAATATCAATATTAAGTAATGTTAATAATCATGGGTAAATACATTGAATCCATGTAAGTATGCATTTTGAGGATCTTTGGCTACATTAAAAAGTAAATAATAAACTGAAAATAAAACATTTAACATATACTTTTAGAATTTAATTGAAGAAAATCAGAATAATCTAAATGGAAGGAGGAAAGCATAAACATAAAAATAAGACACAATGGAATTAAAGGATAGAGGTAAAAATTGATTTATTCCAAAAGACTAATTAAAAAGAATATCTTTGGGGATTTTGGCAAAGCAAAAGGACAAAAGTCACAGCACTATTAGAATTGAATAAAATGAGATATAACTACAATCCTAGCAGAGAGTAAAAGGAACTAAGTAAATATTAAGGTAAAAGTCACGGTAGGAAATTTTGAAAACATAGTGGGAAAAAAACAAAAACAAAAACAAAGGGAAAATGTAAGTTAATAACATGTAACCCAAGAAGGAATATAAAAGGAATACGTTCATAACTAATTAAATGAACTGACTTAAGAGTACTAAAACAAATTTTCTGTCCCAGATGGATTTAGAGGTGGACATTCTACCAAACTTTAGAGTTACATTTTTGCACGCAATTTTATGAGACCTTGGAATTTTAAAATGTGTATCTTCATTGACTTGGTTGTTGACTTCCTGTTTTACTCCAACTGCTCTGGGTATATTCTCTGTATATCTGAGACTTTCTGCTATCAAAAAGAAATCTTCACCTTCTCTTGATGCATCTTGCCCCTCACCACCATTTCAGCCTTATTGCCTCACTTTCTGAGCTGCCTTCTGTTTGAAGAGCAGTGGGAACCATGAACAACATATCAGATCTGTCCCTATTGGAGGAAACATGTGGGAACTTAATTTTTGGAACAAAAAGGCAGAAATAGTGGTGTGTCATGGGGTAGCTCACACAGCTCTGGGGAGGTTTATGATGGAATTGAATATTACCCTTCTGTCAATAAAGAGGGAAGGTTTTGAATTACGGGACTACTGAATACGTTTTTGGAAAGGAGAGTAAAGTAGCAGCTGCAGTGATTTGGGCCATTCTACAACAATCTATTCTATAGAAATTTAAGATCACCTTAGTTTATAAAATGAAAATTTCCATACTGGATATGTTAGTGTAATATGCTTTCTGATAGGGACACTACTGCTTGAGGCCTATTGTCAATTATAAATATCATCCTAAAATTTTAGCTATTTACCATGTAAAATTCTCTCTTAAGACAATTAAAATTTTCTATCTCTGAATTTTTCTAAGTTCTCTTTTGCAACCATGTATAATTTCTGTCTGTGAATCTCTTTAGATGTTGAATAAGTCTGCTATCTGCTGGGTAAAATGCATTCTTGTATTTGTCCTAACATTACCTAAGAATATGTGAATTTTAGTTCTCAAAGGTACTGCTTAAAGGTGAATTATGAATATCCGAAATACTCTAGTTTTATATTTGAAAATACTTTATCTCTTAGAATTTTAAATTCCCTCAAGATGTTTCCTAATTTAAAAACAGCATGTAAATGATAGATTATACAGACTTAGATATTGAATCCACTGTTTTCTAAATTAATAATTAACCCCCAAATTCAAGTTTTAAAACTATTGAAATAAAGAATATGTCTAGCTACTAAAAAACTAAAAAGCTCGATTTGTGATTTAAAGCTTTAGGTATATCCAAGGGCAGAGCATGCTCTTGAAGTCCACTGAGAAACATAAAGTTAATTTTGTAAAAAGTAAAGCATCCGTTCTCAATCTGACCGCTGTTCTCAACTGAGGCTAGATTCAAAGTCAGCCTTTTTTGTATCCAAATGAAGTTATACTTTCTGATTGTGTGCTGTACCTTTATTTATTTATTTGTAATATTTGTATATTATGTAGAGGTAACTAAGGAGATTGATTACAGTAAAAAGCTAATCATCTCCCAAACATGATAGAAAATACTACAGATTTTTCTATGGTGTGGATATAGAAATGGAACCATGAAGTCCAAAATCAAAGTCTTATTCTTGAGAAGTAAAAAAAGGAGACAAATAAAATAATAATCACACTACATTTATTTAAATTTAATCTTTCCAGTTTTCTTTTCCAATCCAATTTTAGTAGATCCCTAGTCTTTATTGATTGATTGATTCATTCATTCATTCATTCATTTTTTGTTAAATTTTTATTGGGGAGTATTGGGGAATGGTGTGTTTTTCCAAGACCCATCAGCTCCAAGTCAAGTCGTTTTTAATCTGCTTGTGGAGGGCACAGCTCACTGGCCCATGTGGGAATCGAACTGGTGACATTGGTGTTATGAGCACTATGTTCTCACCAAGGGAGCCAACCAGCCTCCCCCCACCCTAGTCTTTTATAGTGACATCTAAGCAGTTGTTTATATGACTTTCTTGTGCATGTATTAACTGTGTAGATTTGTCTTAAATATGCATTTTAGGACTAAACATTTTTTAAGTGTGAACACCATTGTTATATTTTACTATTAAAATAACAAAAACTTTCTTGGCAATGTGAGATTTTACAAGCTTCATGATAAATTATTCCTGGACTGTATTTGTTTTCAGTGGCTATCTTGATATCATTTCAATCTGGAGCTTTAAAAGAAAAAGATCACAATTTTCAAATGGAATCTATAACCTTGGTGTTGCTGTAAACATCAAATGGTTATTGCTCTTCCTACTATTAAAACTTTTGTGGCAATGGTATACAGGAGATGTTTTGCTCTATGGAAGATTAACTGGTAAACAACTGACCTCCTTTTGTCTTCTGTGGAGCAAAATCAGGTTCTGCTTCAGTGCAGAAGTAGCTGATTGTAACATCTCGGGAGTGTTCTTAAGTGTCATCAGCAGTCTCCTCTAGCCATTAGCACATTATCCTGAGAATCTACATCATTAGTTTAAATTAGGCTCACTTAATTAGCCAGCTGGTACTCTCCTTGTCAGACTGATAAACAAGCTGTGCTTCACTGTTCCTTCAGGTCAAAACTAAACCCCAACTTCTGTGTATCTTTGTTGCTCTTATCAGTATTTCACCCTTACTATATAAGCCGTCTTTATAGAAGTTGATGTAACTGATCCATGACCAGTGTAGCATGCATTTTAAATATTTTTACTTGTGGCACTTCCTCAAGAAATATTGACGAATTTGTATACCACTAGGTATGTTGGGACTTTGAGGGAGTTAAGGTTTACAGATGAAATCAACGAAGGAAAAAAATACAAAGCCTCATGGTATAAGTAAGTTGTATCCTTAAACAATGTATTAAAAAATTAAATAAAAAATTATCAATATCTTTATAAAGCTATAACAAATAAAACATTTATTATTACATTATAGAGTATATTTTAAACATTTTTATGAAGGAGTATGATAAGAAATTAATTCATCACAATGATGTAACACTTTGAAAATAGTAGTTATGTGGGAAATTAAGAAATATGGAATCTAAATATGTAGGGATTAAATATGTGGCTCACTGCTACTAATTAATTACAATAACAAAATATTAAGTTATTTGAAAGATATTTGAAAATATTTAATAAATCAATAAATCTTTGGAAGAAGGATTGTGGCTTAATTATCTGAATATCACCAGGCCACACAAAAGCTACGTGTGCATGAAATTGTAGATTTTATAATACGGGAGAGAAATTTCCAACCTATAATATCAGAATCTTCTTTTTAAACAGTCTTACAGAATTATTCAGTAGGTCAAACTGATCTCCTTTGTTCTGTTTTGTTTGGGATTCAAATCACCTACTGTAAATAGGTCTCATTTCCATAGGGTTCTCAAGGCAAAGTTTGAAAACAATTTTTCTAGCAAAATAATACTGGTAGTAAAATCCAAATTTATACTATGTAATAAATGAACATTTTATGTAGGTTAGTTATAAGGTGAAAGATGAGCTATATAAAATGCGTTTTTCACAATCTCATGTTCTTGAATATTGTCTTTTAACTTATAGCATTTTTCCTGATAAATGTTTGGTAGCTGAAATATATATATATAATCACGGTCTCTGAAGTGGAATGTATACAACGTAAGGAAGGTGAAAGGTGACTAGTTGTAGAAGGGGAATGCTAGGATGTCATTCATTGTTCTTTTATCTTAAAAAAGGAATCATACTGCGTTTTATAAATCTTTAATATATAGACCGATTTTGGAGGCCTGATTCATCTGTATGTTATTGCACATGAGAGTATCTTGAGAGGAAAATGGGAGTTTAACAATAGGGAGAGATCCATGTTGGTAACCTTAGTCTTTTGTTCATTTTTATCTGTGAAAAGGGGATAACAATAGTACATACCTCATTAAAAAAGATTGTTGTGAAGATTAAATAAAAATAATTTGTATTTGTAAAATATTTAAAAAAAATATTGTTCATACTAAGTCTGGTGCAGAATATTATGTTTTTGTTATATAAAGTAATAATGATGATCTTGATAATAATAAGTTTTGGCATGTTCAATTTTGCCATTTGCTTTTCTCAGTTATGTTCTAAGTGCATAGGTTATACACACAAAATCTTGCCTTCTTGGGGTCTAGAATCAATTGGATGCAGACAGACAATGAAAATTAAGAATATTGAAAAAGGAAACTGTGTAATATGTAAGGTGGTAAGTGCTATTGGACAAGGTGAAATGGTAGAGCAAGGCCACAGGGCATTGGGAAAGCTAAAGATGAAGGAAAGTACAAAAGGGAAGGCTGGTTGCAATAATAAATAGGGTAATTAGAGAGCTCACTGCAGTGGGTTCTGAGCAAAGTAAGTGTTGGGGAAGCAGACATGGTTATATCATCTAGCGAAAGACGGTTCCAGGGAAAAGACTTCCAAAAGGCAGAAGTATAGCTCCTTGGATGAATAGCAAGGAATCCAAGAGCATCTGGATTGGAGACATAAAGGGGAGAGTAGTAGGCGAGGGGATGGGAGAAAGAAAACTGGGGAGTGACAGGTCAGGTGAGACCCGGTTGTCATTATAAGGACTTTTAGCTTTTATGCTGAGGGAAATGAAACGACAGTGTAGTGTTTTGTGCAGGTTAGTGTCATGCTCTATTTGATGGTAACAACAAAGAAATGACTCTGGCAAATCTGTTGAGAAAGTTGATGAGTCTAAAGTTAGAAGTCAGAAACCATGTGATGAGGTTAGAGATGACAGAGGCTCTGTTCTTGGTGGCTGCAGGGGAGATGCTGCAAAGAAGCCAATACTTAGAAGGCAGAGGCAATGGTGTTTCCTGAGGTGTGGGAGGAAGAAGACAGTCAAGGATAATAGGATCTTTATGATCCTTTTCCTAAAGTGTGGAGAAACATTGTAACTATTTTACAACACAGAGGCTTGAAGGTTTAATTGTGGCAAGAACATTTTTTTAATTAGTTTTAGGTGTACAAAACAATGTAACCGTTAAATATTTATACCCCTCACAAAATGATAACGCCCCTTCACCAATCTACTACCCCTCTGATATTGTATCTAGCTGTTACAATTCCATTGACTCTATTCCCTATGTTGTATTCCACACCCCATGAATATTTATATATGTATATATATATTAAATTATACTTGACATTCAGCTTCAGGTGTACCCTGCAGTGGTCAGGCAACTACATCGTCTATGAAGTGGTCTCCCTAATAAGACAAGTGTCCATTGGATACCCTACAAAATCTTTAGAAAAATTTTAAGAATGTCAAAAATAGTGTCTTTCTCTTTTGCAAAAGCTAATGGTCTAAACTTACTTATCATTTAAAGTAATTTTCAATGTATACTAGCAGACATTTTGTAAAATCCAACACATGTAATTTATCTCTTTTAAAGTTGATGATGTAAGTAGGAACATATATGGGCTTTTTTGTTGTTGTTGAAAATTGGTTTATGGAAAGGTAATCCTGAAGAAGGTTATTTAGAAATATTTTCATTATTGTTATATGATGTTGTTGCTGAAAACCATGAAAATTCTCTCTCTGTAAAATATGTTATATCTGCACACTTGAAAACTTGTAAACATATTTTTCCTAAGTGTTAAACATTTTCCAAATAAAATACAAGTATGTCATAGTACTTTTCTTCACGTTGATATGCATATCTTTTTTCAATTCTGGTGTGCTTTTATAGCTGAACACCAAAATAAACTAAATTAAATACCAAACTTTTGAAATGCTGAAGCACAAAATGTTAAAAAATTTGGGAGACCATTGAGCAGACATTTTTTTTAAATTCTGAAGTTGTTTTGAAAATTGATTGATGTTTTCCTGTTTTAAATACATATATATTACTTTATTTAATAGAAATTAATCATGGACTGCTTTCTGAAACCTTCTGGAACATATTTTCATGTTAACTTTAAAAAAGTGTCTGTCTTCCCGTTTATAAAAATATCATTACTTTAAGGCTCAATTATAGGATCGCCTCCCCCCTTTATCCCTCGTCCCAGATTGTACTTCTTCCTCTGAGCTGTGATGGCATTCGTTCCTTATTTTTATTTTATGGCATGCATCAAGTTATTTTAAGTCCTTTCACCCTCCAGCCTATAAATTCTCCAAGGACAAATACTGTGTTCATTTATTTTCTCTTCTAAGTCTCCACTTGCTAAATAAGGGTATTACATCTCTAACTTCGAAATACTATGATGCTAATTGTCATGAAAATTAGTTTTCCTAATAGCAGTAGTAGTCTTTCTGTAGTGCTTAATATTCACCAGGCTTACCCTCAGCACTTTATATTTACTACCTCACCTATTATTCACAACCACCCTTTGAAGTAGGTGTTATTATTGTCTTCATTTTATTTAAGAGGAAACTGAGCCACAGAAAAGCTTAGTAACTTTTCAAGGTATTATTATTAGTATTGCCATTATTTTAATATAATTAAATGCTAAGATTTGAAGCCGGCTTCAGAATACATGCCTATGAGCATGGTGTATACAGCCTCTCAATGATTCTCCACTAGGATCGTATTGCTTATGCAATGATACTGAATATATTGGAGCCCCGAGAGTTTCTTTCCATATTCCAAAAGAAGAAACAATCAAACAAAAGGATGTTTCTTATCCATGAGGCATAAATAGAAGGGAAACATATTCACACACTATCATCAGGAGTGAAACTACCAACTAGGAGGGATAAATGAAATGCAAAAGCATTCTCAGAAATCATCATATTAACCTTCATCATGTATCAAGTATGCCATTTGACCACCCTTAGGCCTAGAGAGGCTGGGAAACTTAATACTTGTCACAGGGGAATGGAATAGACACTGGCTCAGATCTCTGGTGCTTGGCCAAGTGATGGCTAAGTGGGCTACCTTCCCTGAGAACATGGCTGCTTATTTGATACTAAAACAATATTGTGGTTCTGTTAGCCAGGAAGAAAGGGATGAGGACACTGACACAGTAATGTGGAAATAGTTTTTTTCAGATAATAATTACTTCAGTAATCCAAGAATACTGAGTATTCTAAATATATATAAAATGCAGGGCATGACTTAGAAAATAAATATTTTGTAAAATTAAATTGCCAAAATGTTAGTTAAAATATGAATCCCCATATGTTCAACCGCAACTGTAGTTCACCTTTAGCTAAACCAATGGAGAAGAAATGCGTTGAAAATTGAATAAAGGCTGTTTTATTGAATACGATTTGTTTTATGTTATAAAATTTTATATGCAACTACTACAGGAAATTATTTTAAAAAGGTGTTAGCTTGGAAAATAAATAGCTTAAATTAAGGTGAGTGAAATTACTGCCTGAAAGCAATTTGTTTTATTTTAAATAAATGTTAAGTATTATAAATATCAGCAGAAAAACACATTTACCGTATATATATATATATATATGGTACAAAAATTGTGCTTATTCTTATTTCTATGGTTTTAGATTTCTCATTAGGAAACTAAATTAGGTAATCTGTTACTACAGTTACAACCACCTACAGGTATCAAATCATTGGTGTTTTATTATTATAGATGGTCAAATCCCATAACCAGCTTTGGGATGGAAAAATCTACTAGTATAAACAATTGTCACCTGAATTCAACAATTGATTGAAATGCACATGTTAATCATTTATACCTTGAGTTTCTAAATAGCTTCTCCATGAGACACAATTTGCATAGGTAATGACTGAACATAAGACTTTATAAAATGGTGCAAAAACGTGTTTGAGTAAAGTATCATTTTTCTGAATTAATAAAATAAGAATTTAGAAACTTAGATAATTGGAAACATATTTTTTAATCTGACATCTAAATTCTTGGGTTATTCCATAATTTCTGGCCTACTTTTAAACTAATATTTCAGTCTGAAAAAAATTTTAACTTCTGTTTATTACAGACAGTAAACACAGACCCGGTCCCAGTTAAATTGCACTACGACAAATCACATGATCAGGTCTGGGTACTAAGCTGGGGTACCATGGAAAAGACTTCTCCGACACTACAGGTAAGTGCATTTCAGTATATCTGAAAAAGTAATGATCTTTAAACCTTTATGTATCTCATTAGATATTTATAACCACTTAACAATGATATTCTTCCATCTGAAGACTGTACTTTAATCACATTTAGATATACACAGAAAAAGGAAAAAGATAAGTCCATATTCAGTACTTTTGGGATTGGAAAATATTGTAGGTCATATTTATCAAAAGTTAGATTTATACGCCAAAAGAATAACCCCTGATTGCAAAGCCAATGCCGTTAGAAGAAAAAAAAAAGTTAAAATTTAGCTTTCAACAGAGCCCCCGCTCTTTCAAAATGGGTCTGGAGGGTGGGAATTGTGAGACAGAGACCAGAAGAGTTAGACAAAGTCACAAAGCAGATCTTCGTTTTTTACCAGATATTGTTTTGTTATTTGAGCACAGACTCATTTCTAATTGGGAAATATGTAGTGTAATTTTTGTGGAACTTGCTTATGTCTTAAAGTTGTTAATTTGAGAACTTGACATATACAGAAAAAAATATATACTATTTGACAATGATTCTTTGGCACAGACTTTTGATTTTAGTAATTATAAGTTTAAGAGGAAACAGAGGGAATAGGAAGGAATGTCTGGCCCCGGAAATGTGTTTTATCTATTTTTCAAATTGCCTTGTGATTTTATCATTACCTTGAATATGTCCCTTCTTATAAAGTCCTAAATCGTTAACCTTTGGCCAGTTTTCAATAAATCCATTTAATACAATGTTATTTGTAATCAGTTCTCACTACCAAAACTTTTAATGTTTTAGAAATATTTTCAGTATTGCAATATTTAACTTACAAAGGACAAGTCTATTGAAATGAAATCTTTTAAAGTAATGATCAGAATGATGGTTCATTTTACATTTCACTAGATATTATGTGTCATGTAAAACTTATAAAATATGATACAGTATTTCAGGTACATATTGCTGGAGATCAAATCACCCCAAAACTTGATGTCTTAAATAACATGAAAAGATGACTTGTCACTCACAAATTCTGTGACTTGTCATTCTGGGTAGTTCTTCCGCAGGCGTAAGCAGGGAGCACCCATGGGGCTGTGGTCAATTGCTGACTGGAGCTGGAAGTTCTAAAATGGCTCACTACGACATGTGTCCTGTAGTAGTTGTGCTTAGTTGGGTGCCTTGTGTCTCCTGCATGTGCCTGCTCATCCTCTGGCATCTTTACAGCATGGTGGTTCCAGGTTACAAGATAATGGAAGTTGCAAGGCCAATTAAGATCTAGGCTCCAGGATTCACATAAAGTAACTTCCACGACAGCCCATTCATGAAAGCAAGTTCCATTCCCTGCCTAGATTCAAGAGAATGGAGTAACAGAGCCAATCTCTTGATGGAAAGAGCACAATCTTCATTGTGGACAGTTGTTAGAATGATCTACTACCTATGGAAATAGGCTCTAGTTCTTCGATATTTTGTACGTAAATATAATCTTGACAAGATAAATGAAACAGATCAATGCATATGATTTTTGGGAAAAAAAAGTTTAGGCAAACTCCTTTAATATCATACAGAAGGCAGGGAGGAAGTCTTTGTAGAAGTGTTAAGTAACTTCCCACACATTATCTAGCCATCTAAAACTGGATCCTTTGTCTCTGAATGTCTAATAAAAAGTATGCTGATAAGATGTATTAAATTTTAAAAATATTTGCTGGATGGGAGTGAAAGGTAAGTGTCACACCTGAAGATACAACATAAAATATCAGAATTAAGAATTACTCTTAAAATAGTACATACAAGATTTACTTACATAATGTGTGTATTTGTGTGTGTGCATATGCACATATCCATGTATATGATAGGTAGGTAGATAGATAGATAGATGATAGATAGATAGATAGATAGATAGATAGATAGATAGATAGATAGATAGATAGATTGATAACCAGCCAGGAAACATACGGTTTGTGGATCAGAGAACAGACCATTTCTTACTCATG
Organism: Rhinolophus sinicus; assembly: GCF_057876585.1. NCBI lineage: Eukaryota > Metazoa > Chordata > Mammalia > Chiroptera > Rhinolophidae > Rhinolophus > Rhinolophus sinicus. Next base: position 80,154,862 of record NC_142515.1, on the reverse strand, counting down.
GAGTATGTTAATGAGTATCCTCCAGCCCCAGTCCCCACAGGGTGATGGGTGAGAGATAGTATTACCCTGTGTGGGCAGCACAGTTGCACTACACGAGAAAGACCCTGAAATGAAGTGTCCCTAAGTTTTTTTACACCGCTGGCACATCACCCCATCTTTTCCTGTGAGAGCGAGAGATTACTACTCTGCAATGAGTGCAAATGTTGTCCTGGGACAGGAGGGGCAGGTCAGTACCCTGGAATGTCAATAATTGGCTCCAAGGCATTCAGTCTCTAAACCTCTCATGAGCAAAACACCGTCTCCAGCTTCCAAGGCATATTTACTATGTTATCATCCTTTAACTAAGTTAGCCAGTGCTCTTTGCTCAGAAAGACTGACTCTGCAGAAATGTCAAAATATTCATGGATAATTGTCTCCCAACAGGATTATTAGGAAACATTCCCAAAGAATATGGGATTTAAGATTTGTTTGAAAAGGGGAACAGATTTTCCTTTGGAGAAATTAAATTCCCCCAATGAAAAACATAGGTCTAGAGTATCTCTGTGACATAATGTTGAAAAGTTAGACCAGAAAGAGAGATGGGTGCTAGGTTGTGAAGGCTTGGAAGTAACTTTTTTATCCTAGTGCAGTATATCTTATAATGGTACCCACTGACCCTTGAAGGTACAAAAGCATTTTATCAAGGGTCTGAGAGTCCTACTTAGACTCCTTTGTGTTTTCATTTTGATTATAATTAAATCTATACATCTTTGCCATTTATGAAAGCAAAATATATCATTTTCTATATATTTGCAATTAATTAATAAAAATCTATGAACTGTAATTTTAGAAATGTAAGACAGTGATTTTTTTTCGAAGTAGTGTCCTCAAATGAATTCTCAAAGATTTATCATAGTTGTATTTTTTCCTTTTGAAAGACAACATACCTGATGAAAATTTAAGAAATGCTGTTCTAAAAATCATGAGTCTGTCATCTTCACAGTTTTACAACTTGTACGTAATATATTTTCGAATGCACAACATTTACAGAAGAAAATATCTCCAGGAAATAACTTGGAAAAACGTCCTTACATTTTGCTATTGGTCAGGAAATAGGCCCCAGCCAGATATGGTGACAGTGGGAGGTGGTGGCTCTGGGTTTGTGGAAGGCATCACATGTAGAGAGAGCAGTGGCAGGATGCCATTAGGAAGGAGGCACGTCTGTTGAAAGATTGGGCGTATTGATTAAGGTGCAGAGATCAATCTGTGTGTCCTTACAATTAGTCCGCTCAGTCCTGAACCTGGCAATCCATCACTTCCTGCTTAATTCCAGCACTGAGAAGGACCCAGAACCATCCGGGAGCAAACTCTAGACAAAGGGAACCTAGGGAAATGATATTGTGTTTTTTACAACCTAGGACTATGCCAAGCACAGACGAGATGCTCAGTTAATATGCCGTTAGTGGCATGACATCTTTTGTATCAAGAAGGTGAGAATGCAATTTGAACATGATATTGTAGTTTGAATATTAAATTTTGTGTTGCCTGTGATCTACTTAGAACACGTTGGCACATAACATGCTCTTGGTAAACATTATCACTGCTGTCAGTCTAAGTATTATTGTTAATTTCAAATACATGTACATGTGTTTTGAGAGTCTATACAATCTGAAAATTCCTTCTCTCTTACTCTGTTGATCTTTATTAAAGTCTGGTAGACATTATTATGAATGGCTAAAATCCAGTGCCAACTTTCTCACTGATGTTCATTAATAAAACAGATATAGTGTCTTTAAGGTTTTTACCACATGCTTTGGTTTTCTCTTCCTCTGGGCATATGCTGAGCTCCTTTTAGTTAAGTGGATCCATATGATTAGTTCTGGCAAATAAGATCTGTTGTGAATGGAAGCATTCAAGATAGTCGGCTCCTCCTTCAGTGGGGAATACTGAACACTGAGGGAAAACAGTAGGTATCCTGCCAAATCCCTCAGGCAAAGTAACATGTGTGAAAGGAAATCTTTATTTTCTAAGCCACAAGACTTTAAGGTGTATTTCCTGTTTTTTGTTTTGTTTTGTTTTGTTTTAACTGTAACATAACTGAGCTTATCCTGACTTAAAATAATCTATTTTCACTGAACATGGCAATTTTCAATAAAACTCAATGAAAATATATTCATTTGAATGAAGAAAAGAAATGAACCTTTCAGAAAAAACACACACACCAAAAAACTAAAAGTAAAAATGTTATTCATTTCTATCATGAAAACCAAAGGAAGAGATTGTTTTGAAGGAGGAAAGTCTATTTGACTTAGTCAGTAGTTTAGGAACTTTAATTTGGGGGTCACATGTACGAAGGATTAAAAAAGCAGGGACACAATTAATTTTAAATACTGAATCTGGAGTGTATTGCCTATATATCTGTAACAAGGGAATTTTAATATATCCTAAATTTGGTCAAGGACAATAAATGATATTAGTGTGGTAATGGTATTCCATTTGTAAATAAAAATTAAAGATAATTAAAAAAATAAATAAACTTTAAAAAAAGGCAGGTACAGGAAAGAGCTTTAAAATGCTTAACAACAATGGTGTGCAGCACTGACAATAGGAAAAAATAACATGATGGTATGAAAAATCTGAAAGAACTGCTAGAATGGTACATAATATGATGTAAGGAATAAAAGAGTTTAAATGCAGTTATCTTTTCTTTAATGGACTATAAAAGTTTTAAAAGCCAATTACTGATGAAGAGTTGGAAAAAAACCTCAGCTTAAAACTTACTTAAATCTGGGGAGCATTTTCTTAACCTGTTGAGATTTTGCTTCCCAGCAATTGTCGTCAATTTGGCTCATATAAACTCATTAAAACTCAAAAAAAAAAAAGAAAGAAAAAATACTTACTTAAATCCATCATATTCAATTTATAGGAGGAATACATTTTAAACTATTTTATCTATTCTAGAATATCTGAAATCTAAAATATTTCATATGATTTACTTTGAAGTTTTCAGTGCTATGTTTCCTGCTCTGTTCTATACGAGGAGCAGTTTGTTTTTGTTTTAGTTTCTGTATATTAATTACACTGCAATAAAGGTGTTTAAAAAAAAGAAAGCTAATATCTCATTTACATAGGTATGCTTGCTTTTATCTTTTCTTATAGCAAAGTTAAAAGTTTTATAATACAGAAGTTGTTTATATGTGTATTTATATATTAAGCAGAAATTATTCAAAATACATCTTTTTGTATTTTTTTTCTTTATAGAAACAGAAGTTTCTACATTGAAAATAAGCAGTGATAGAATTCCAGTTTGCTTATTAATATACTAATTTTGAGGATGGCAAGAAAGAGGCTGTGCCAATAACTATCAGAGATTTATTTCAACTCTGAATAGAATGAAAGCTGATCCTAGTAAGGGAATGCATTGCTGAGGTCTAAACACGGTGTGTTCTGTGTAGGTAATAACCCTGGCCAGTGCAAACGTGCCACACCACACGATCCACACCCAGCCGGTGGGAAAGCAATTTGACCGAGTGGATGACTTTTTCATTCCCACTACAACACTCCTCATCACCCACATGAGGTAAGTGCTAAAATGAGTGATCGATCAGCTTTTAGATTTCTCTCTAATTTTGGCAGAAACCCGTGGGAAATCATTAAAAATTTCAATTAATACAAAAACTACCCACAGAAGGGCACATGATTTAGCTTTTTCTCATCTGCCTGAAGAATGTTTACTTATCAACATTAGCAATGAATTTCCTGTGATATATTTGTTAAGCCTATTGCAGAAGTGAATTTATAAAGATACAGTTGCATATTTTTAGTCAATTTTACAGTTAATATTTTTGCCAATCCTTCCAAGGAGCTTCTTATTAGGCTTTTGCCAAATGCACACATTTGAACTTGGCATAATGAAAGAGCCACTCTCATAGAAGTCTATTCAATATATTCTAATAACATTCTTGAATCATTTTCACCCACTTAGAAATTATTATAAAATTGTATTAGTAAGTATAGTAAGTTGAAATAAAATGTTTGAGGTCTTTGTTTGAGAAAACATGTTGGCGTGTTCTATCTTCATATTTACAAGAGGTGAAAAGGTAATACTTTTTAATGACATCACTGCAAAGTTTCACAGCAGTTTCAATGCTTAAAGGGGAGAGACTTTGGATATATCACAATTTTCAGTATTATGTTCTTGGTAATTTATTTTTTTTAAATTTATAAGTGTGGCTTAACAGTGTTATTGAGTCTGAACCAAACTAATATTTGTTCTGTTTCTCAAGTGAATTTTGATGAGGGGGAGCTTCTCCAGATGTTATATGAGCCATTATTTGATATTTTTGTATATCTGTTTCTCTTGTATTAAATTGAAAATTATTTCATCTAAATGGAGTTTTAAGAATTCTGAAAGAGTGCAAAATTCAACTTGCAAAAATAAAAAGGGATTGATGAATCAGAATTGTGGCTCACAAAGACATTGTATACTATAAACTGTTTTTTGTGCAGCCAAGTGTATGTTTTCAAAGACTTTTATACTATCTCAAGCAATTCAGCATTATTTTCAGAATGCTTATGATGTGTTCAGCAATAAAATGATTAAAAACCATAATTTCTTGTCATAATTATTAGAAGTTTTTATGGAAAATAAGTAGAACTTAATCAAAATGCAACATATCTGAAAGTATATTATTTGCATCAAATAATAATTTTTAGATCTGACTACAAGCGCTGTAATAGTTCAGAGACTACAGAAAACAGCCTATGAACTGGAAATGGTGCTATTTGAAATGTTACCTAAAAAGATATACAATGTTTTTATACTTATTTGATGGAGATAACATTTTATTTAATTGGGATTGAGTATTATGATAAATAATGTTCCTTTTCTGTTTTCACATTGTTGATAAATTACTACTAATCCATAATTTAGTATGTAACACTTGCTGTTATTTATCCCATTCTCCTATTCCCTATTACTGTATTTAATACACTGTTATTAATTTTGCTTTTTTAAAAAAATACACTATTAATATGATTATTTAAGGCAAGATTCTCATTGTTATGACACCAATAGGGTTAACAGTGTATAGTTTTGGGTATTTCTTTTATCCTACGACAAGTAAATTTTATAATTATGATAAAATAGTTACCATGGGCAGGGCAGTAGTGCTATGTGTATTTCTGTGTTTGTCTGTATAATTGACATACTTTCAGAACACATCTCTTTAGGGTCAAAATGATTATTAAGTAATTGGAGTTGGAGCTAATAATAATTAGAACATCCACATAATGTGAACATATATTAGGCAAAATTTTATTTTAGTTATTTCTATATATTATGAGAAACACTGAAAATCATGCTTGAGTATATTTTTTAACTGTCTATTACTCTTAGGGATGGATAATGAAATGCATGAGTGTTTTGCCAATACTTGTAAGAATACTAAATTAAATTTTAGCAATCCTACCTGCATCTAGATCCCATTTTAATGAACTGATCATCAAATTTCCTATTATGCTTCAAAGTAATTACTCCTATTACTAATGTGAAGAGTGTAAAAATCAGCATGCACTTACTGCACTTACAAAAATAAAGTATTAAATATGTTAAAGTATTTTCAATATATGAGGATTTATTCCACATTAGAAAAATCTGAGGGATAGGTATGATCTTTTCTCCTACCAATTGCATGTACCATATTTTTCTAACCACATTTTGCAATGTGTTCAAATATGTGTTGCTGAGACTAATCTTTTTATGATTGCATTTTTCAGAATTTGAGACTCTTTTCTGACTGTTAAGCTTGGTATATATTTGTATGCCAGACAGAAGGTCTGAAACATAATATGTGTTTAATTAATATTAGTTTTCTTCCTCTGACCCCTCTTCACATCAATCTACCTCTGTCTCGGATTGCTGTACCCTCGTTTCAAATTATTTATCTCCAATGTCTGAAAAGCTCTTGGACAAGTGTCAGGATTTTATATCCGTATTGTCTAAAAACCTGTAGGCACTTAATTCATGTTTCTCATAGGAATAGAAATAAAGAAGGAAGAAAGTGCTATACTGTTTCCTAAACCAGGCTGTATAGGAGTGAGAGAAGAACTGTATTTCTTGTATATCGTACTGCATTTCTCAACATCAAACACAATATCCGACATACACAAGCACTGCATCAGGAACCCATGAATTGTGTGGAAGCAGTGAATAGTGGTAATAAGAACTTACATTTTCTGTCAGACAGATGTTAGCCTGAATATCCCAGCAACAGCATTCACCATAGCTCATTAAGAACTTAGCCAGTTTGCTTCAATTCTTCCTAAGGATTGGAATAAAATAATGTTTGAATATTAAGTTGCCCATAATAGTTGTTGTCTAGACTACTCATGTGTCTACTTGGGTCTCCTGAAATTAGTTACAATTTTACTATAAGTCTCTATTTTCCCTGTTTTATTTCTTTTCCTTTCCCTCCCCCCACCCCATGTCTATAATTCTCAGGCTTATTGAATCTAGTTCGTAAAATAAATCAAGACTTGAGAAATGTAAGCGTACCAAGATTACTTTATAAACCTATATTAAAAGATAAACTGGTAGTTTAAAAAAACCTAATCAATCTTCACAAAATTTAGGAAGTTGTTCACGCTTCAAGACAGTTTGAAATTCTCAGCACTTAAAAAAACCTTGAGAGTCTAATTTAGGTCCTTTCAGAATGACCTCAGAAATTTAAATTTCAAGAAACTAATTTCCATTTTTAAAATATTAGAGAAGGAGGGCCTGCCTGGGACTATCTATTCATTCAGCTCCTCAGCGGAATTCCATCCCATTCCCTGAGCCACAGCCTAGACTATATGTAATGATTCATATCTTATTGTATAGCAAAAGAGCTTATTAGTAAAAGTATCCTCTTTAGTTTTATTTATACTTTCCTTCTCCGTATAAACCAGATTACCTGAGCCCTGGGTTGGGGATAAACCAAATACACAATTCCACATTACATTTGATCTACGTTAAAATGGTTTTTAAAACTGTTGAGGTCTGGTTATTGGGCCTAATTTGTGCCCCTGTCATCCTCTTTTTTGAATAGGAGTGCTGGTCCAGAATATAACACAGAAAAACTCCAGACCACCATGGATCCACTCTTGTTTTTTTTTTCCTTTTCTGTTTTTAAATTAAATTTATTGGGGTGGCAATTGTTAGTAAAGTTACATGGGTTTCAGGTGTACAATTCTGTATTACATCACCTATATATCACATTGTGTGTTCACCACCCAGAGTCAGTTCTCCTTCCATCACCATATATTTGACCCCTTTTACCCTCATCTACCAACACCCTCCCCCCTTACCCTCTGGTAATCACTAAACTATTGTGTCCATGAGTTTTTGTTTCTTTATGTGTTTGTCTTGTTCCTTTGTTGCTTTCAGTTTTATATCCCACATATCAGTGAAGTCATATGGTTCTCAAATTTTTTTGTGACTTATTCGCTTAGCATGATAATCTCGAGGTCCATCCATGTTGTCGCAAATGGCAGTATTTTATCTTTTCTTATGACAGAGTAGTATTCCGTTGTGTATACCACAGCTTCTTTATCCAAACATCTATTTTAGGACACTTTGGTTGTTTCCATGTCTTGGCCACCATAAATAAAGCTACAGATAATTTTCGACCAAAGAGCCAAAAATACACAATGGAGAAAAGAAAGCCTCTTCAGTAAATGGTGCTGGGAAAATTGGAAAGCCACATGCAAAAGAATGAAAGTAGACTGCTATCTGTCTATGTACCAAAATTAACTCAAAATGGATCAAAGACTTATACATAAGACCTGAAACAATAAACTGCATATAAGAAAACATAGGTACTGAACTTAGGAACCTTGGGTTCAAAGATGATTTTATGAATTTGACCTCAAAAGCAAGGAAAGTAATAGCAAAAATAGATGAATGGGACTATATCAAACTAAAACTTCTGCACAGCAAAAGAAACCTTCGATGAAACACAGAGGCAACCAATGGAATGGGAGAAGATATTTGCAAACAATGCCCCCAGATAGGGGCTAATATCCAAAATGTATAAGAAACTCATACAACTCAACAACAACAAAAGAAACAATCCAATTAAAAAATGGGCAGAAGACCTGAATAGACATGTCTCCAAAGAGGATACACAGATGGCCAATAGACATATAAAAAGATGCTCAATATCACTAATCATCAGAGAAATGCAAATAAAAACCACAATGAGATATCACCTCACACCAGTTAAAATGGCTACCATCAATAAGACAAATGATAACGTGCTGGAGAGGCTTTCGAGAAAAAGGAACGCTTGCTCATACACTGTTGATGGGAATGCAGACTGGTGCAGCTGCTATGGAAGGCAGTGTGGAGGTTCCTCAAAAACTTAAGAATAGAATTAACATATGACCCAGCAATCCTTCTCCTGGGTATATGCCCCAAAAAATCTAAAAACATTTATTCGTAAAGACATATATACTCCATGTTCATTACAGCTTTATTTATGGTAGCAACCATTCTTTAAGACATGCACATGTTATCCCCAATTGTGAATACAGATTAGTTTAATTGAACTTCCTGGCAGATGAAAAGAGGCCGTGTCATACTCCTGCCTTCCCAGTAGTTCCACCTACTTGCTGAATTTCTGAATGGGACTGCATAAATACTTATTGACTAAAAGTTTATTTTTAAAGGTTAATAAAACTTTATAGTAGATCTTTTTAATGCACCTGAGTGTAAGATAGTTAATCCCCTCTCCCCTAATTATTTAGGGAAAATTTAAATTGCTTGTAATTTAAATAATAACACAGATGGTTTTCTGATGCTTAATGAAATATGTTGATTTAAATCACTCTATAATTATATGCCTTTTTTGTTTTTAAGCAAAAATAAAAAAATTTGTATCCTATGTTTCATTAATTTTCAGAGAAATGGCTCCATTGAATATTTAATTAATTATATGTTTTCCATATTAGTAATTCATCGCACACTTCGGTTAACTGGCAATGTACATGAACTAGACATTCATTTTTCAGACTTGCAGTCAATAGAGAATTTTCTTTAAATCCTTAAACTTCAGCAAGTAATTCATAAATCATGAAACATAATTCTAAAGTTGAAGAGCTTATGCTGTGCAAAAGGAGTGTTTTGTAATGACATGAGAAATATAAATTTCTCATTGAAGAATTTCAATTTGGATTTTTTCTTGTATATACAAAAATATTCATATAGGTAATATTAAAAGAGACTTAAACATGAACATCCATATATAATTCTCAATAGAACCAATTATGTCTATTCACTGTTATAAAAATTAAAATGATAGTTCATTATCTTTTTAAATCAAAAGTGCTTGACAAATGTATAGCAAAATGTTTAATTATTATACTCAATTTGCATCCAAAAAACTAAGCTATTTTAATATCACATGTAAATAGATATATGTGAATAACATTATAATTCTACTACTCTTACATTTTTTATGATGTGGCTAATGATTGGGTTTTAATGCCTTTTTTTGTCATTTTTTCAGTTGGCCAGAAATTAAAAATTAATTCAAACATCCTTTTTTTTTTTTTTTTTTTTTTTTCAGAAAAATGGTTGTTTTATAATGGTTGTGTTAAATTTCAAAGCAATTAAATCTCATAAGGAATACACACTTAACATAACTGATTGTGTTATATTGTTGGTACCATTTTGAAGAGAGAAAAATGTAAATGTCAATTTCTTACTGTAATATGTGTAAAGATTACAACTTTCTCTGTAGGTGCTACTAGAATTTGCATACAAGAAATGAGAAACAGTTGATTTGGCAGTAGTTTATCATGTTATAATATTTTTTCAAGTTCTGTGTAAAGATTAGAGGGGTGAGGAGAATTGAGAAAATAAGAGGAGAAACTAATGAGATGACAGATATCCAAGTAATGAGTGACGTAACTAACATTTCCACAATACTTCCCTTGAAAAGTCTTACATAATTCTTCCAAAGAATTATTTATTTTTGGTTAGTCAGAGATAAAAGTGAGAACTACATGGGGGGTGGGCAATGTGGTTCAGAACAGAGGGATTTGATAAAGCTTAGTGCAAGATACCAAGAAAGCCAGAAAGTATAAGGTGTAACAAATGCAAAAATTGGCAAAAATCTTTCTTAGAGTTTTGACTTGTCATGAATAAAAATAGTCAGAGGGTAAGCAAGAGGTTAACAACAAGATATTATCACCGAAATTTCAAGGGCACAGCTAACATTTGGGCTCTTTAGGGCTATAAGTAGAAATTATTTAAAGACGTGTTGACTAATACCTTTGATACAATTTTAAACAGGTGCCACTTGATGAACAAAGATGTATTTACAGCCTGACCCTTGTAACATCTGCAAATCAAGTCTCTTCCATCTCTTGTCATCTCTCAAATTAGAATGCCAGTAGAGACAAATTTAATCCCATCTAATTCAAGCATGCTTCTGTCATTTGGCACAGAGGACACTTACAGTAAATACAAGAAAGGAATTACTTCTGATTTACATAGAACTCCAGGACTAGTCCTATAAGTAGAAAGGAAAGATAACAAGATAGGTGATGCTATTTGAGATGTTTTTGAAAAGTTTGTCTACTCTTGGAATCACCCCCAACACCACCATTTGATCATATTGCTTAGAATTTCAAACTTCTCCTCTTATATCTTTAGGTTATATTTTTCTAGAAATCTACTTTGAAGTGCTTCTATTGCTTGAAAGAAAGAAAAAATGGAGCAGTTAGAAAATTGACATCTTTATAATTGTCACTTTATGTGCTGATTGGTTGATTATGTAGTGTCTTAAAATTAATGTATGTACGTGTGTGTATTTATTTAAATCAATAATTACATGATAAGCAATAAGATGAACAGAGTACATCTCTAAATCACAGTGACAGGTAGACCCTGAAAGCAACAGGCACTTAAATCAAAACCTGAAAATTCCAGTTCCCACACTTTTTTCCTCTTCTGCACTTGCTAAACAAAATTAGCAAAGAAATTCACAAATAACATTCCCAAAATTTTCATGTAACACTTCACCCTTGCCCACCAGACACATACTCCAAGATGTTGCTGGTATTGAATGAATATCTCAGATTAAGTAAGTCAGGAATTCCGTGGAAAGTGGACCTCAGTGTTACTCTTCAGTTTGGATGAGCTGGAAAGCAGGAGGTAGCTGGAGGCACTCTTTTGGTACCCTCAAACATCAAATGAGTGCTAAGACTGATATGCAACAGTGAGTGAGTTACGTGTCATTGAGTTGGCGCCAACTCTTGATGAACTTACGAACTAGTGATGTCCACAATGATCCATCCTCAACAGCCCTGCTTCGTTTCTGTAGACCAGTACCTACGGTTTCTTTTATAAGGTCAATCCATCTATTATTTGGTCCTGTTCTTTTCCCCCTGCCTTCTACTTTGCCCGGTATTATTGCCTTTCCCAAAGAACCCTGCCGTCTCATGATGTGTGCGATGTAGGACGGCTTCCAAATGTATGGGTACATGCAGTCAAATGTGGCAGTAAGGAGCTAAGAGTTTAATCGTGTTTCAGATCTGTCACAATTCTGACAGCCCATGGCTATGGTTCGACCACGAGAGACAGAGGAAACTGAAATAAGTAGTGGGCACTATTCTGGTATTCTGGAGACAAGTCTACAGCACTCCTTTTCTGTTATACACTACAGCAAGGACATGGTTAAGGATGGATTGGGTTTGATATATGTTTCTTTAAAACTTCTCCAAGGGAAAAAATAAATATTCTGTGAAAGTGAAAGTAAAGTATATCATTCTCCTTCCTATTTTATCAAATCTGTTAAAGCAAAATTATATATATATATGGCTAGCCATATATCAAGACAACTCTACACTTATGACGTGATTCATGGACAGGCCAGGTATATGGAGATACAATTTTAGCACTAAAATTGTCTGGTTACATTGAAATCCTAGCACATCAGAAATTGAAAATAACAATTGTTCAATGCATTTTTAGGAAAAGTATTATCTCAGCATAATAAACAGCAATTGAAGTTGTTTCAAAAACTTGTTCTTAAAGATCTCACAAAATCACTATTCAGTGAAGTTCAATTTGTTTTTAGTCCATTCATACTTATATGCTAATTCCTTCTGCAAAAAGAAATAAACTAAGAAACAAAAAGGATTTCAAATATCACAGAAGCTAAAGCTCTTTCTCGCTATATGCTCTCAAATAGTGTATATCTGAAACATTTATAAATTCTGAAACTGTGCCCTTCTATTTCCCCAGTTTCTTTGCTTCTTCTTTCCCTCTCTGTAGCGCATAAAAACATAAATTCTAGCTTGTCAGGATCTACTACTGCTTGAAATCCTTACTGCCCACAGCCTAGGGTCTGCTCCATCTGAAAAAGAGAACATATTTATAAATAGTTTGTTAAACAAAGCGTATACATATACTTTTATGAGTGTTTATGCACATACATCTACAAATCATTGTTGGTAAACCTTCCAGCATTGTCATATGGGTGCAAAACTACTTCTACATAAAGATTTAATAACTTTTATATCTTATTTCTGAAGAAGTAAACACCCTTTAAACTTTGATCTATAATGCCTTATGCATTATGGTTATTGGATTTGCCTTTATTTTAAGCAGTACTTTCAACCTTCTTTAGCATATTAGTGCAGCTCATACATTGAGTGCACAATACCTCGATAGGAAATCACAGAGTGCTTGAAGCTAAGTATTAAGTGTTTGTGTTCAGTTTATCTTCATTATTCCTTGAGTTAGAGAATCCTGTCTGTTTCCCTTTTTGGTCTTTTATCAACAGGGTTCTGAACCTTGTAAGAAAAGAGCTTAGTGCCCAAAGTAGATGAGCCAAATATGCCAACACCTCTTTTCACAGAATACCACTTAGTTAGATTAGTAGCCTGCATTTCTTATGTAATATTTTTGTTGGATGGTGAGATGAGGTTGGATTTAAGGAGCTAGCTATATTTAAAATATGGGCATTTCATTCTTTTAAAAAAGGAAAAGTTTTGTACAGGTATGATTAATAGACACCAAGCTCTAGGATTTAATAAAGCCTCCAAATAGATTGATACTATGGAATTTTTTACTGACAAAATCAATGGAGCACTAATGACATAATTTAGAAATATTCTACAGTGCAGATCTGTGTCTTGAGTTTTATTATGCAAAGTAAAATAGCTCTTTTTTATTATTAGTTTCAGGTGCACAAGACAAAGTAATACTTAGACGTTTATCATTTATGTTCCTCACACTGTGTGAAGCCCCCTCCCCCCATCCACTATCCCTCTGACATCGCACAGAGCCATTACATTTCCTCTGTCTCCATTCCTAGTGCTGTACTCCCCTTCTATATATATATATATATCATCCCTGAGGTGGTCGCCTTAATAAGACAAGATCTTCTCTCAGAGATCCGTATGCTAACTCAACAAAGTGTTCAGTAAAACATAGGGCCGTCCATTTGAATGGATCCAATAATCTCCTTAGGAGATAGCTGTAGTATATAGCAAATTTCTAAGTAATTTTTTCCTTTGTCACATATGATTTTGAGTTTTGCTGAAAATGGTCATTCAAACTTATTTTTACCCTAAATGAGTAAATAATATGGTTGCATAGATTGCATGGTTTTCTTTGCTTAGTAGTGTCAACCAGTAGTGTCAACCAGTATTGTATTGGTTGTTGGTACCAATACAATGCCAACAGGTATCCCTGATGTGGGATGCAGTGAAGGAGGATACTTCATTCAGTGCAAACAGCTCAACTGTGATACAGCATGGCTGTAGAACAGTACAGCTATGAAACAGCTCAATGGTGTTACAGCTCGATTATGAAACAGCATGGTGGTGAGGTAGCCTTGGGCATGTGGCAGCCCTCGGGTAAGGCCCGTCTCTGGCTAGATAGTTCAGCTATGGTCCGGCTCGGTCCGTTCTGCTCCAGTCCAGTCTGCTGAGATGACTAGGTAACGCTGAGACAGGACAGCTCCTCTATGTTCTCAGCTGGTGAGCAGACTTCAGTGTTTCAGCTCCAGCCAGGGAAACACAGATTTTTGAGGAAAGGGAAAGTGCACTCTCCTAGCCAGAGGGGAACTGACTTATACAGAGATAAGTCCCAGGTCCTGATCCTTGGTTGTTCTAATGCAAATGAGAACTCCAAATCCTCAAAGTTTGATTGGTCCTAAAAGCACTGTCCTGATTGGTCAGAATGCAGCTGCTCTGGTTGTTCAGTTAAGATGCTAATGAGGATATAGCTACACAGTTCCAACTGGGAAAGTCTCAGCCCTATTGGTTGAAAGATAATTCCGGGAACTCCTTTATAAGGATTGGCTCTGATGGCAAGAACACAGTGCAGGCAGGCAGGTCAGTGCAGGAGGCAGGCAGTTTAGTGCAAGGTTCTCCCTGAAGTGCAGCTTTCTTGAGAGCCTCCTGTTTAACAACGGCTACTAGTTCCTGGTGATAATTTGAACCCAGTTAGCCACCAGGAGCCCTTCCCAACAAATACATTCATTTTCAGGGTCAATGCTAGTAAAAACAAACTCAGATATCAATTAATATGAATAAAAAATATCAGGTTAAGATACAATGCAATACATCATGAGAAAGGGGCAGAGCTCATCCTGAAAACTTAATGTCTTATATGCATTTAATGTGCCTATCACATAGCATGTGTAATATATATATATATATATATATATATATATATATATATTTAATAGATTAGACTATAATATTTTGAATCAAGCATATAAGGCATTAACTAGTTCTCATAAAACATAAACTATACAAAAGAAAATGTACATTGAGATTTCTAAATCTTTCTATCTTGAAGTGGACGTATCATTTTGCTGTTGAAGGAAGATGGTATATTTTACCATAGCATCTCATTTTACTAATTCATGAATTTTTTCCGATGAAATGTTTTATTCAAATGCTAAATCTTTAAACACAAGTATCATAACAAAAATTCTCTTTTGAATGAAAGACTCCTACTGTGGCTCAACAGAGCAGCACTATTAAATAAATAATTTTAGCTCTGAGAACACATTCATAAATTAAAAACATTCAATAGAACATTTTAGAAATGTTCTGTGAATGTGACTAAATACTTATTTTGCATATATGTGTACATCACTTGTGAATTTTGTTTGGCAAAGTTAACTTAAATGTAAAATCAGCGGTGGTGTGGGGAGTGTCTTTAGGTAAACAGCATTGGTGGCGCTGATATTCTCTGTCTCTACAATGATTTGAGGCCCTAAAAATGATTCATTGTGAATCCATCTGAGTTAATATTTTGTACTATTTTAATTCAGTTATCAATCTGTAGGTGTAGTCTCATTACGGCTATCCATGTAAAAAAGAACAAGAAATCGGTTATTCTGAGTCAATCAAAGACTATATAGACAAATGCATTCTCTTTTTTCATTTAAGTTAAGAATGCTCACTGTTGGTATTCCCTTGTTATGTTACAATGTTCTGTCTCTTGCTTCTCTTTTTAAAACAGAAATCATGTAGCAAAATGTCAAGTTTTACAATTCTTTAAGACTTGGTTCAAACAAAAATAAAGAAAGTGAAAAGGATGTCAGAGAGCCTTTAAAATTAACTAGAAAAGAGAAATCTCACCAAATTAGTAGACATAAGGAGAAACTGCCTGTTAAGTCTAATCTGTCACCAGTCAAGAGTAGAAATACTGTAATCACATGAGTGTGTTAAGAACAGAAGACAAGAAACCTCAAACAGGCAGGGTTTGATGCATCCTTTGATGCATACACCAGCGTGGTGAAGTATATACACCTCACACAATGAGGCAAAGCAGGCAGCTTCAGGGGAAATAAAAATGGCATTTGCCTAAATAACCCTTAAAACTGCTAGTTGAGTTAGTAATGCTTAAAAATCTCCTTGGTATTTGTTTAGATTGAGGTTACGTGAATTTTTTTCTATGCTATGGAGACCTTTACTTTGATATTGCTCCTTTTTATTTCCTTTTATTATTTTTTTAAGAGGGGGAAGGATGATTAAATATTTATAGATTGTTTTTTCTATGTTGACAACTGATTTAAAAAAGTATAAAATTACAATAATTCATTTTTGCCATAAAATAGACACTTATTTTTATGCTAATGTAATTTTGGATAGATAAATATAGCTTTTAGTTTGAAACAAAAGGAATCAAAGTTTGCATATGCTATGAAAGTAGTGGCTACTTTATGTAACTAAGCCAAGAAAATCTTAAAATGACCTAGATTTTTTCCGCTAATAATGTGAATTTATCAGTTTTGAGTGCTATAAAACATTGCTCATGTTTTTAACTAATTAAAGAATATATTGTTTAAATTCTGTTTAAAAATTTAGACACAGAAAACAGTTTAGTGGTCATCAGATGGTAAAGGGTAAGGAAGGTGGTAGGAGAGGGTGAAATGAGTCAAATATTTGGTGATGGATGGAGTTTTGACTTTGGGTGGTGAACACACAATGCACTATGTAGATGATATACTATAGAATTATACACTTGAAACCTATATAATTTTATTAACCAATGTCACCCCAATAAATTTAATTTTGAAAAAGGAAAAAAAAAAGTTGTATTAATAACAAATACATAGAGCATTTTCAGCCACTGAATTTATTTAAAAAAAAAATCTGACAACTCATTTAATTGATACATGAAAATATTTTGAAAATTGATTATTAGTTTATATAGTAAAATGGTATTGATATTCTAATAGATCACAGATACATGTATCTTTATTTTGGCTAAAACAGGCCTTCCTGATTTCTTGCATACAGCCTTAATTTGTTTGACAGTTTTTGACATCAAAAACTTCTGCTTCCGTACAAATAATTATTCATACTGGGAAATGGTGGCATCTAATTCAAAGAGATTTTGTTGGACACAAATGATTTTATTAAGAATAAAAGTGGAGTGGGATAGAAACTATTTGGTAACAGTCATTGAGATATACATTATCATAATAACTTAATATTTTGTATTTTATGAACTTTCAAAAGATATACTGTTTATGTATCATTATCAGAGTCCTTATGAAAATAGAGGTTATATTAACCTATTTGCTATGATTTTCATTTCCTGAGTCTGATCTATTCCCTGCCAACATAAAATTAAGATATGTTGATAAGTTTTTTGATACTACCACTTATTGAATTCTAAAGTGATCCCTTTTATCATCTTTTACTATTTTAAACACTTTTTGAACTCCATAATTTTGGGATTTATAGAAGTAGGATAAATTATATTTATTCTTCTGATTAATAAAGTAACTAGTAAAACTTCAACTTCATCAGGATAATTTTTTTCTTATTGTATTTATACAAATTAAAAACAATAATATTTTATTGTAAATCTATAATGAAGTAATTTAAAGAGATTCAATTTTTTAAATTAGTTTCACGTGTACAAAACAATGTATTAGTTAGACATTTACACCCCTTACAAACAGATAACCCCCCTTCCAAAGAGATTCACTTTTTATTTTGAGAAACTCAGAATGATTTCCTAAGTTATACACAGCAGTAAATCGATAATTTTCATTTTAGCAGGAAATAAAGGAATGACAATGTTAAGAAAAAGTGGACCAGGTACGTGAGAAATTTAGTTGAAATGCAGGCAATACACTACCATTTATTCATATTGTCTAACAGAGTTTCATCAGTAATTTTCCAACTTTCCTCTTGTCCTACATAAAATAATAATTTAAAGTGATTGTAATTTTACTATTGTAATATAGAAGCTAAAGTCAGAGTTTATAAAGTCAAGTCTGAATTTACTGTATCATTTACATGCCTTCTGGTTATATTGCTTGGTTGTAGGATTTTTGGGGTTTTTTTCCCCCTATTACTACTGTTATATAACATGTTCATAGTAATTAGGAAACACTGAGCACTTACTCTACGGCAGACGCTGAGCTAAGAATATTTTATGCACTGCCTCATTTAAAACTAATAGCTACATAAATTTTTATCCCTATTCTACATATGGTGAGTCACTTAACTAATAAGTGTCAGAACCAGCTATAAACTCAGTTCTGTCTAAATTCAGTGTCTTGGCACTTAATACATTATAGTATTTTGAAATCCTTATCTCCCTTTCAGCGTTCAGAACCTAATGACTGATGATGTGTTCTGTAAATTGACCTAAGCTCACCTTTAAATATTCCCTTCTCTTGCTGTTATGTACCCCTGCTTTAATAAAACTTGACTCCTCACAACAAACCTACACCATATTTTCTTGCCTATCTGCAGTTATTTGCAGAATGTCTCGTTTCTTCATTGGCTGCCTAACATTACTTCAAGGCTTATCTCAAAACCACCTTTTCTAAAATTTGCTATAATTTCCCTAATTGAAGTCGCTTTGGCATTTTCAATTTTCTTTTTCTCATTTGCAGTTGAGACTCACACAGACCTCTGTTGGAAGATAGCTAACTCTACAGGCTCCTTTGAGACCTTTTACATAGTAACTAATATCATTTAGATCAGTTGGATTATCCTCTTCCAAAGGTAAATGATTTCAGAAAGGACAGAGAAAAAATGTGGTGTGGTGTCTACAGTCCCTGCAGACCCTGCAGTAATTTTTTGCTTTCTGCTCATGTCCAACTTCATAATGTCTATTTATTAATCTCTTCCTCTCCAGTCTCTTAAACACAGCCTTGGGCTGAGCTCCCTTACCTCTCACCTTGCTAATGCAATTTATTCTTAGTACTGTTTCTCTGTACATCTCATTTTTTCCATACTTCAATTCACCAAACAGAACTACTAGATTCATCTTCCTAAGTTTATAGCTGTAGTGATACAACTCTGCATTAGAAAGAAAAAGAAAAAACAAACAAACAAACAAACTTAATATGTTTCCTATTGCGTATAAATTAAGTTCAAACTACATTGAACCCCCTCCTTAGCTCCTAAAAATAATCTACATATATGTTATGGTTCAGCCAATGTAAACCTGAGTAACCCTCATATTTTCCTGCTTCCATTTAACTATTTATTTTGTTTAAAGTGCTTTTTCTAGATTCTGATTTAGATCACTTAATTTATATTGATCTCCTGGTCAAACTCAAATGGACTCTAATTCATGCAATTTTTTCTGTCCCCTTGTAGTTTATGATAGCTCTGTCCTCAGAGTTTACTTCTTGTTAAGGGTGTGCAACCTCACATCAATTGTTAGTACATGTCACTTATTTATTTAATATGGTTGTATCAATCAGTCACATGCCAGACACCATTCTAGCTTCCAATAGAACATTGAATACAAATTTTGCCTTATTTTCCTATAGTGCAATGCAAACATCACTACAGTTTAATGAAAATTAAATATATATATATATATATATATATATATATATATATATATATATATATATATATATATTTTAATGAAAATTATATATATAAATATATGAATTATTACATATATGTATTTTAAAAAGAACTAATACTCTGGAACTGTAAGGAAATAGATGCAAATCCAGGTTCTAACAGTGTGATTCTAAGCAAATTCAACTATGGAAAGGACGTTTTTAAAAAAATTGTCTGCTAAGGATTCACCCTGCCCTTTTCTAAGGTCCATATCTTTTGCATAAGATTTTTTTACTTGCTGATTGAAGAGGCAGAGTGCCTGACAGAAGCATAGACAAATAAGTCCCCAGATTCTCTCTGGCCACAATAATAAGTTCAGACATGGGCATTTAACCCATTCTGAGCGCACATGTTGCAATGAGCCTCTTGCTGAGACTTTAGAAAAGAGACTCCGAAGTTTTGTGTTTGCTGGTCTAGATGATCTAGACCTACAGCAGTAATTTTTATACCACCGGAAACCTAGATCTGAAACCAAGACAGAAGATGCCAGAGCCAATAGATTAAGAAAAAAAAATAAGTTATGATTAAATTATTGTAGACCAAGTTTCGGCTATTATTAAGCTGGTTCTAGAATTTCCAATTGTATGAGTCCCCAAATTCCATGTGGTTTAAAAAAGTTCAGACTGCATATTCTATTATTTACAAATGAAAGAATTTAAGATTAGGTTGCCTTGTGTCTAAAATATGCATATTTTGTACTTCACACTATTTTGAGTTGATTGCAGAATCTTGCCCAGTTTCTAGCACACAATAGGTGATTAACAAATGTTATTTTCCTTTTCCCCTTGGGATGATACTTTTTTTTTTCCATAGTATCTCCTGTAATGGTTATACTAATTAGCAATTAGTAAATATTTGCTTAAAAATAATGCATTTAGTAATTTTTTTTTTCTGAATATCTGTCTGGTATGGTGACTCTATACAAAAGAAAAAAAACAACAACAAAAAAAAAAAAACGCAGTGAGCTGTCTCAGTTTGCAGCTTACTGAAAATGCCCCCATGGCCTTAGTGCTATGGAGACAGGAAATTACCACTTAACAACTATATGTGTAACACCGTGTGGAGACAGCTCAGTTTGAAGATATTTGGGTCATGAGTCAGCTCAAGAGTAATACCAAACCTGCAGAAGTTTTCTGTGTCCCTTACATTATAACAGTTCAAGATAGGGCCACTTGTTGATTCAGTCTGAGCATCTATCTCTATGGTTTGCACCAATCCACATTTTCTCTAAGTGCTGAGAAAACATACTAGGTCTTTCCTCAAAGGGAAACTTGATATTCATTTGAGATTTGACTGAAACTTGTGATTGAAAACAAATCTTGGACCCTGGGAATATTATAATTCTTCTAAGGTTTAGAGAATCTTTTTTCTCTCTGAGGTAGGTTTTATTATAAATATTCTGGATTGTTGATTGGAGATTTATGTCTTTCATTATATTCTGAAAATGCTCTAGAGACCTTTACTCAGTGAATTTTTTTCTGGTTCAAAGCAATGTATATTGGAATGGATATTTCATTAGATTTCTCACTTTTAATTTTGTATCAACCAAGTTTACAGCAATGAGGAATAATTGGTAAGCTGTATAAGCTTACCCCAAGGCTAGTATTTCTCCAAAGAGTATATTTATTTTTTAAATGGAATTTATCAAACTGTAACACAATGAAAGACAATATCATGTGCAGTTGGCATTCAGTATCTTTATTAAATAATTTATAGAGCTGAGGAAGCCTTGTTTATTTGTTCATTTTAATTTGGAATTTTAATATTGGTACTGAAGAGAAAGTAAATGATACTCTTCAGTAAACATGACATAGGAAGAGGTTCAAAACCAAGGATAGTTTTTTTTTTCAATCACTAGTATTCACACACTCCTAAGGTGAGCTCTACTGAGTGTCTTATCTATGGCCAGAAATATTTAGAGAAAAAAACATTCTGTAACAAAGGTGAAACGGAAGAACTCTAAATAAATGTCTGTCAAATGGAATACTGAAGATTTTTTTTTTTTAATGTCGGTATCAAAGTAATCAAATGATAAACTTGCCAGTTTATTACCTAACGAGCACCAGGCAGTTAAATGTCTGAACACTCTCAAAATTTATTATTCAGTTTACTAAGAATATCAGTATGTACTCAAAACAAATTAATGGAAAAAAAAGACTCATAGTTATTTCTATCATGCTCAATATGTGCCTTTGTAAACATCAATCCTATAATGTAATTCATCTCAGACCCTTTGAAGTAAAACACCATTAGTGGTTGAAATTACAGCCATGATAAAAACCTTCATTTCCTCAAGGCTAAAAGGAAAATGTGGTAGGAACAGAAATCTCTAAAATAAGGAGTCGTTGAGACGTGATCTCTAGCAGGTCCAGAAGCAGATCAGTGTTTTGAACAGAATGAACTAATCACCAGCCTGGTAGATGTATATTAGGAAACTCAGAACAGCATGAGGAAAACAGGACAGAACCTCTTTCTGTTAGAAAATGAGGTTGTCAGAGACCTTCTGGAGGTGTAGGGAGAAATAAAATAAACACTTCATCAACAAGTCCAGATGTGTGATCACTCTCATTGTGTTCTCTACAAAAACAAAAACAAAACAAAGCAGCAAACAAACAAGAATGGAACAAAGATCTGTATGTTGGTGAATCCCTTACCTGCTCAATGGTGACATGTTCGTTTTTAATACGTCGTATGGAACGTCATAGCTATTCTCTTACCTGTTTAAAAAGGAAAAAAATAAATAAAATCAAAAGTTGTCTTGTCGTTGTAAGATGACCAGCAAAGTCATCGCATTCTTCTCTATGACTCTAATAATATTAGGAGATATTGCATTGTTTGTCAGTATCTTTTTCTGTCAGGACCTGCAGCTTCTGAAAATAGCAATACTTTATCTTTGGTCACTACAAGAAAATATACTAGACCATGGCATGAGTAAATGCCTCCTTCACAGCCAACTCACTTTAGCCATTATTTGGGGAACTTACCTGACACAATGCTTATGTGCACAAAAGGATATCTCTACAACTTCGCGCATATGTAAGAATTTTTGAGTAACACCAATTCAAAAGTGTCAATCAGTTTCCAATCACCCTGTACATACATATATCTTCCATATGCACATATTTGTATGCGTATGAAATAACCGGGGCTGGTATGAAGCAGGTGTACACTGCGTTGTCATGCATTCTGATTGGCTGTTGCCTATAACCTGTCAGTTGTCAGGTATGTTTAATAGCACATCACAAATAACGGATCTTTATTAAATGTTTAATCTGTGCAAGGCAATGTTTTATCCTTGGCATGTTTTAAACTATTATTAATCATAGCAACCATACTATTCCCGTTTCATGAATTAGTAGACAGACTCTGAGAGAATTTGGCTTACTCGATGTCATGCGGATATTAAATTGTGAAGCTGGGATACAAACCGACCTAGTGTGGTTGGAGTGCTGGGTTGGAGTGTTCCTAAACACTTTCCTCACCCACTCCTCCAACACATGTACACATACTTACCTCCATTTAAAATTTACCTTGGCTTGGTTTACTTAGTAACCCCTTGCCTGTTTGTGTTTTGTGAAGAGTTGTTGAAACTATTATTTGATCAGACATATTTCTGAAATTTGTTTTACATGAAATCTTATGAGAATCTCCATTGTTAATGTGCAAATAATAGCATATCATACTATAGGTCATTGAATCAATGAACTAATACTGATTATAATATGCCTTATAATAAGTGTGTAGTGGTATGTCTAGTGTTTTCAATGCTTAAATTATTTCCAGTACAAAATAAAAAACAAACCTTGTTTACTCCTTATTTTTATCATTACCTAAGAACCTTCTTCATAGGTGCCAGTGTATTAAAATCAGTGGTCAGCAATATTTGTCCTCACTATCAAAAACTATTGGCATAAGATTTAGAAAGCATGCAGTATATACTTCCATTTCAAATATGTGAGAAAGGAATGGCTATAAAATTGATTTTTGTTTCTGATCTATTATATCAGAGTAGATTGCTTGTCTCTTTCAACATGTCATTCCATATAAGATAATGAAATATTCTGCAAAAAAATTTCAAGCATCTGATTACAGTCATTAATTCATTGTATTAGATTCATCAATTTAATTTTACTTTTGAATCCTTGTTCAGTAATGATATACTTCAGTTCAATTGTATTTTGTTCATTTAGATTTATGAGATAGAGAAGTAGAAAATGATCCTTGGTGTTCATACCATTCTGTAGCCATATAAGATGATAATTGAGCAGCTTACTATTATTTTTTTTAATCAACAGGAAGCGATAAAAGGGGAAATTGAAAGACAACATATGAAAGATTTCAGATAAAATGCTTTTGTTGAATGGGATATTCATTTTCACCATCAATGGCCCACTTAAAGATAAATTTGAAAAACGTCTTGGCCAGATGGGCTCATAGGCACAAAATGACTTGAGAGACCTCAACAGTATCTCACTTTTATGGGCAGCTATTTGAGTTAAATTTCCTTACATCTACAGATATTTTTTATCAGCATTTTGTTCACCCTCTTTGCCATTAATCAAACTTCATTCTCCTTATTGAAGGTTTCTTTTGTACACATGCCTGGCATTCTCATTCTAAACAGCCTTGGGAGAGAGGGAGTTGTTTGCCTTCACCATTTTTGCCCATATTGTCATTTAAAGACCACTGAACCTCCACCTACATGAGGAAAAAAACCAAAAGCATCCCCATTAGAAATGTATAATCCTCCACCTCAATTGTATCACTTTTAACTCTTCTTACTTATTGTGATCTAACAGAGTCTAAGCCCTCAAGCTTGGAAAGAGAAAGGGGCATGCATGCAGTAGAAGTGAATTCGGTAATACCTGTGCTAAAAATCCCCATGTTCCTTCATGTCTGCCTACAAGAGAGTCTGTCTTTTGTTTAAAACCTACATCAAATTCTGTCAGTTAGTTTAAAGATTTTTCAGATACTATCCCCTATATGTATCTATATTATTCTATTTCCTATATTTTCAAAGCTGGTTATGATTGCAGCGATTGCAGCATTTATCATATTGCATTTTATATCAGAGGATTTTGTTTATCTTTGTACTCTCTAGATAGTCATATTCTCCAGGTAAGCTATTTAAAATTTGTTAAACAGTTCTCTCAGGGCAGAATCTAACAGATAATGGTTGTTAAACAAATGTTATTTGAAAAGAATTATCATATATAATTCATCAATTTTAGGGGAAAAAAAATCTCTGCATATAGTGAAGAAAGTGTAGATTAAATCCCTAAATAGTTAACTTTTCTTTTTCTCTATGTACCAATTTAAAAATAAAAATTTCCTACAGTACTTTCAAGTTCTACTCATGACCATCTCACTCCGGAGAGAGGAATAGAATAGAATTTAGAAACATAAGATCTACGCCAGGCTCTTGAATAAGTGAGCTGTGTGATTTCAGGTGTATCTTTTAATCTCACTGGGCTTCAAGATTTTCATTTGTAAAATGAAGGGATTGAACCAGATCCCCTCCAAAATCCCTTCAGCTCCAAAGCAAACTCTATGGTTTTAGGATTGTCTCAGACCAGAACATCTGGCTCTAAGCTGTGCTTCTCTGTAATGTCTTTTGATATTATATAAGAACTACCAAGTGTTAATCATTCTCTCAATGGAGGCAAATGTTTTTTGGAACAGGAACTTCCTAGGCAATGGATAGCTATTAAAATGCAATATATAAGCACTCAAAGATCTATGATACCTATAATACAGTTCAATTTACCACATTGCCAAGTATGTCCTTAATTACAAATAAATTCTAGGCTCAACCTGTTCTGTTGACGTTCATCCAGCAGCAGACGCAACCCAGAGTCTTTGTATATTTATATTTGACATACTTTGATATAACTAACATCTAACAATGGAAAATGTACACCATAACCAGAATAGCAACATTTAATGATACAAAAATTTTCTTTCCTAGTTAGTTTCCCTCTAACTTTCATGTCTGCCTCTAAAACAAACTTCTAATATCATACAACCTTTTGTATTTTTAACTTTCTTAAAACTGAAGCTCATTTGGGAGCATGTATCTGCAAAGATCCAAAGTAGTGTTCTACCACTTTCTAACTTAACTTCCAAATTTGATGCTTAAACACCGCACATTTACAAAATCTTATCAGCATACTGAGTCCTGCAGAAAAATGGGAAAGAAGCAAGATTCCCTATATATAGGAAAAAATGAATAAAAAGATAGAATGAGAAAATAATATAAAACTATATGTATCTATATATATTAGTATTTATTATAATTTTCAGAAGGAGGAAAGAGGAGGAATAAACTTTTGTTTAAGTAAAATAAAATATAAGTCTTCTACAGACACTATTTAGGAAATTTCTCCTTGCTCCCCAAAAATTAAACCTAAAAAGGGTGGACCACTTGCCTTCAGCACATTATATCATTCACTGTCATGCCCTATGTTACCAGTAAATAGTAAATAAATGTTTTGAGTAAGTTGACATTCTACATCCAATGACAAAATAATTATATTACAACTACTACAAGAATTGTGCTTACTACATGGAGAATGTGGGCAATTTTTTAACCTCTGCAAAGCTTTATTCCTTCTCCTTCCTGCCCTCTGATGATGAGCAATATAAAATACTTGAAAAGGTCAATCCCTGTCCACTGCCTCAGGTCACCTTCAAGTTGACTTTGGTTCATCTGCTGATGTTTCCATGTTCAAGACTAGAGATGTCATGTCTGGAAAAGAGGGTATTTTCATCATGGACTATATATGTCCAATTATCTCAATGGCAGAATGCTCACTAGTGTCTTTGTCTTAATAATTTCAAGCTCACACTGAATGAAAAATATAATAAAATTATCCGACTTCTAAACCAGTCAAAATAAAAATTCAGGCATATAGAGTTAATTAAAACAATCGTAAGGATCATTTACATTATGTAAGATTAAGTTAATTGTTTCTTTAGATAGCCAGCATTTCTGAGATAAATTATGATACGCTTTTCTAAAATTTACTCTTCCCATGATTTTTCAGGAGAATAGTTTCAGGATGTCCTTAAGAAAAGATTATAATATTTTATTTCATATTGAACTCAAAGCTCAACTGGTTTGTTTGTTTGTTTTTTTGTTTATTTATTGCCAGCCAAGAAGTGATCTTGGAAAGAACTCTCAATATGAGGGAAGTAGTGATTGCCCCATATGCCTTCGAAATCTGTTTCATATAAAGAAATGGAATTTTGAGGCCCATCAATTTTTAAACACAAAGGAAGTACTTGACATACTTTAGTGAAAAAAAATTATAGTCTCTCATTATTAATTCATAGATCAGCTGTTCAAGCAAAATTGTTTCTGAATTTATAGCAAACTAAAAGGAGCATGAAAATTATTTCTTCCTTGTGGTCTCCATAAACAGCTTTAACAGATACTTTCCAAATAGATAAGTAAAGCTGTGATCGGATTGTATTACCTTGTAATGTGTTTTCAATCCATCGGTCCTTTCTAAGGCAACACTATGACTTCTTTCATACTCTTTTAAGAAATATGTTGCATTATGGTCTGTTTTATTTCCAAAAAATAAAATAAAACCCGTAGGGCACTTTGAAGAGTAGAATTTACACATCCTGAAGGGAATGCTCCTATCTCTTTTTTTTCTTTTTTTTTGAGGAGGTTTTGTTATAGTCAGCTAGAGGAATTCCAGGGCAAGCAATACAGACAGCCCTTAAGCCCAGTCTCCATACTCAGATTCCCTCAGCTATGCTAATACCTCGGCCCTTGAGCACCTCCACATGTTAGTTTTAGCCCTCTTGGATTCCTAGCTTCACTTTCTCTGGGATAGTTCTAAACCTATCTGGTTTCTGAAGTAGCCTAGGCAATCTAAATAGGAAAATTGGTTCTGGACTCTTAATAAGAGTTTCATTAGCTCAGGAGGAAAAACTCGTTTTCTTGTTCAGAAATCTCATGAATCTCATTAGAACAGCAATAATAATATATGTTCTTTACTAGTTTGGGCCAGGCAGTTTACTGAGTATTTTACGTTTAACATTTACAGCGTTCTCAATAATCCTGCAAACAAGGAATTTATAGACATTAATAGAGAATGAAATATGAAAATTATATAATGCCAAGCAGAGAGGAGCTGAGCAGAACCTTACCAAGTAGTTCTCGGATTAGATAACAGAATTCGGAATTACGTCTCTAATTTCATGCCAAGTATTTTTGGTAGAGGCAATTGTGAATGCAAAGTTATTGAACAGAAATCCTCTGGCATGTTTGAGAAGCAGCATGGACAGAAGCTGCTGCAGCTCTAGCGGTAGAAGATGCATTTGGAAAAGTAGGGCCAGTTGCATAGTGTTCTGAATGTGATAGAGGCCATTAAAGGTTCTGATGAGTGATGGGATTGGATCTGATTTTCATTAAAAAGTGTCACTGTAGTGGTTGTGGAGATTATATTCTAAGAGGGCAGGGATGGAGAACAATTGGGAAGCTAATGCAGAAGTCCAGATACAAGGACAAGACCTTCACGGCAGTGAGTCCTCAAAGATAAGGTCCTGAGAGCTAATCAGTATTCAGTAACAGAATCTCTTTCTTTCACGAGTATTTTCCTTTCTGTTTTCTGGTGCTTTCCCTGTTTCCTACTGCATTTTTTTTAAACCTCCAAATTTAAGGAATGCTATAAAAAAAATATGTTATAGTTAGAAAAATTATGTTTGTTTCATGTGTGTAGGCAAATAGACATGAATTAGATAGAAGCACAGAGGAGGCTGAATGAAGCGTACAGAGGCCATGAGGTGTGAAAGTGTGATTAGTGCTAGAACAGGAAGTGTCCTCAATTCCATTGGCAACAACCCACAACTATGGTTCTTCAGCCTCCTGTTCTTTTGAGGGATTATGTGTGTAATAGGTTATCCAGGGATCTCTACGTGAAGTAGATTGCAATGTGATTCAGAAGTGTGTTTGAGAGAAGTTGAGGAAACTATCGTAGAATTAATGCATGAGACGATGAGTGTCTCTTATGTGTACTGCAGAGCCTTTAGCCCAAGGCTTATCTCTCAAGGAGGTTTGAAATAGAACGAATGTATCTGCTTTACAGAGTGCACTCGTATAATGGAAAGCATCTGGTACTTGCTGTTACAGACTACGTTGCTTATTTTGCTCCCTACGTTTGAAATGCATTTCCTCCCATCTTCATCAGACCATCATTTCCCCACATTTACGTTAGGTCCTCCAGAAAGACATATCCCATAATCTCCACCAGTCTGTGTAAAGTATGCATTTTCTAATGGAATTTCATGCTTAATTATAACACTCAATACATTGTGTTAAAGTAACTTGTGGATTTGTTAGTGTCACTTTTAAAATATTTATTTAACAAACAGGTATGGCAGTGAGTATGTGCACGATACCTTTTTGTTTGTGTTACTTGAATTAATTCCGTCTGCGCAAACCTCTTAGGAGCAGATGTGCTGCTCTTCCCATTTTCCAGACGAGGAAACTAGATCATTGAGGTCTTCACAGTCAGTTATGTGGTGGGATTTGAAGTCAGACAGCCAGGTGCCTGGGCCCACATTACTAATTCTAGACTCTGAACTCCTCAAGAGCTGTGACTCGTCCACATTCAGTGATGTGTTTCTAGTACCTAGGCCAGTTTCTGAGAAAAGGAAATTAAAAAGTTGGGAAAGGATGAACATATTAGAGACATTAGTAACTATATAAACGTAGCTGGAGGATAGGGTGGCATTATTGAAAAATAGTATGAAATGAAGCACAAAAATTATTTTATAGATGGCCTTGATTACAAGATAGAGAAATTCATTCAATTTGCATCATTATTAAATGTCGGTTTTTGAGCAATATTCACTAGAGTTACAACAAACAAGTAAATCAGTTAAATACATATGTTCTAAACATTCTACTTCAGAATTAGGCTACCATTGGAATTTAAAATAGTATTGTTTAATTTGTTACATAAACAATGTAAAAAGAGATGCTGTCCAATGCAGACAAGTATAATGTACTGAATATTAAAAGTAATTTTCATTACTTTTTGAAACTACATCTGGGAAATTGGCAATTTATACAGACCATCAAGGGCACCAGTGTTGGGTATGGTTTCATACAGAATATTTTTAAAACTCACAGAAATGAATTCAGAAGAAAAATGCTGGTGAACTCATACTTTGTATGTAACTAAAGCTATGACATGGTGAGAGAACAGGTAATGATTTCAATTCTATTTAAAATAAAATGACCAAATAATAGGGGAATAAAATCTCAGTAAAAACAAAACAAAAACCAGGAAGAGCTTGTGAAAATATGACAATTTAAATTGTTAACGTCACAAAGCAATTTAGAGAGTTAGTGAAAAGTCACTGGCTCTGTCAATTCTCTAAATTGTTTATTCTAATTAGAAATGGCAACCAGACAATACACTTAATCTTTCATAGTTATCAGAAGAAGAGACACCCTACTATCATTCAAAGACCGTACTATCGGATATACCTTTTAAATTTTTCTCTTGGAAGAATAATGATACAACATGTATTACACTAGATCACTGGGCTTCAGGGAAAAATCATTTGTTATTTCATATTTGAATACTGACAGATTGGCATCAAAAATATCAATAATAAAGATGTAGAATTAGGCTGATTGTGGAACGCTTCACGAATTTGTGTATCATCCTTCCTCAGGGCCCATGCTAATCTTCTCTGAATTGTTCCAATTTTAGTATATGTGCTGCCGAAACGAGCACTAGAATTAGGCTTAAGGTAAACATAGGCTCAGATGCTTCAATGGGCTAAGCAGAAATATTTTGCCATATAGCATTTCTAAATATCTGGGTGCTAAGTTCTCTGAATAAAGAAACGATATGTGTAGGGCATTCATCACTCAGCCACCCATTGTAAACATAAATTAAAGAATAGCATCAAAGCAAATTAGTGGCTGGTGCTCTGAAATGCTAGTGTTTAACTCCCACAATGCAGCATGTACCTTTTCGGTAGGTAAAACATGAGAAATTATTTTAAAGCCAAAATAGCTAAGTGAGCCTTAGAACTAAGTGTATAGGGGAAAAAAAAAAAAAAAAAAAAGCCCTGCTGAGGGTGGAAAAAAATCATAGCTCATAAATGTGTTCATCCCCCCGTTTACAGGGAAATGGTCTAAATTCTTAAAGTAATAAACAGGTGACTGATATTTGCATTATTTGTAATTTTAATATGTTTTCTAGACATCTTGCAATTATCGTTAATGATAATAGCTGTAATTTACTAAACACCTACAATATATCAGATTTTGCACATATATTTCTCTAATCTTAACTGATTATGCATTATTAGAATGTATAACAAAGAAAAGAGTAAAGTAAGTTATACAAAATGTCACAAACTATTTCATAGGTGTGGGGACAGAGCCAGGAATGCAGTTTCCAGGCTCTCGACCTCACTTGGAAAGGTGCTGGCTCGGGTAGTAAATGGTCATCAGCTGTGATCAGATGGCCATCAGCTGTGGCTAGTTGGCCACTAATATAACTGACATGTCTACGCTAGCAGCGAATGGTGGCTGGCAAGTGCAGACTGCAGTTAACATGGTGGATTGCAGTTAGCAAGTGAGGTTGGTTGGCAGAGAAGCGGACAGCAGGTTGCGGATCCTGTGACTCCTTCTTCCTGTGTCTCCAACCCAGCCGCCAGCGAGACTATAGTGGTGTGACTCCCCTGTATATGGCTCCGTGGGTGTTCCTTTTTGGCTTCACCATGTCCTGTGTTCTTGTGAGGGGAACAGGAGCTGAGACCCTGCGTGACAATAGGACATCAGTACTCAAATCTTGACTCCAAAACATACCTCTTCACTATGCGAACAATCATTAGGTACCTGAATTGGAATATTCTTGCTTGACATTAGAATTCATATTACTATTTAAAGGAAGAAAATAATAGGTCTGTTAATATTTTCCAGATGCAGAAAAAAATGAATTTTTACTTAATATCTTGGGATTGCTGTTGTGTTGATTGTTATTCTCCTCTTATTTGTTTTCTGAACTCTCTTGCTTTTGTTGCTTCCCAACCTGTAACACTTTTTTCTTTTTAATGAGTTTAACTAATGAAACTTAGGTTATAAAGATTTAAAACACCTGACGAATATTCCCATGATAAATAAATGACCCCTTTGAACTAAATACTGAAATTACACCAAGGAGTCTAGAAGCATAGCTCTTGGATCATGGTAGATTCAGAGAATCTCTAAATACACACATTAAAAATGTAATCTTTTTTTTTTTTAATTCTTTCAGGTGAATAACCTAAATGTCATTGATACTATTTTGTTTTGTTTCTACATCTAATGACTATTAGGGTCTTCTATGGGGTGTTTGTTTTTGTTTGTTTGTTCGTCCAACAATTAACTACAATTGGGAATGGACTGAGGATGTGGTAAAACTACTACTCAAATGTGCACAAGGCGGAGTCAAATTCTTTGATATCATTATTGTGTTATCATGAGTTAGGCTTAGTCAGCAATTTTTACCCTTCCTTGTTTAGTTTTAGCTTAATCATTAATTAATATTTAGATGTAGATTTTTTATTGAGGTATAATTAACGTATAACGTTATATTCATTCAGGTGTACAACATAATGACACAATATTTGTATATATTGCAAATGATCACCACGGTAACTTTAGTTAACCTCCGTCACCATGCATAGTTAACAAATATGTTTTTCTTGTGATGAGAACTTTTAAGATCTACTCTCTTAGCAACTTTCAAATATGCAACAAATTATTATTAACTTTAGTCATCATGATTTTTAAATATATTTTTATTGAGGTGAAATGTACATAACAAAATTAACATTTCAAAACGGCATTAGTAGATTCAAAATTCATGGCATTAGTATATTTAGAATGTGGTGTAACCATCACCTCTATGTAGTTTCAAAATATTCCAAAACGTTTCATCACCTCCAAAGACAACCTGAACCTACTAGAAATCACTTACCATGCCTCCTTCCCTCAACCCTTGGAAATATCCAGAAATATTCTTTCTGTTTCTATGGATTTACCTAGTTATAAGGTATATAAGTGAAGTATATTTCATATAAATTTCATTTACAATATATAACATTTTGTATCTGGCTTCTTTAACATAGCGTAACATTTTTGAGGTACATCCACATTGTAGCGTGTATCCGTGCTTCATTCCTTTTTGACTGACTATTCCATTATACGGATAAACCTCATTTTGTTTATCCATGTGTTTGTTGATGGACACTTTGGTTGTTTCCTCAGTTTGGATATTGGGAATGGTACTATTATGAATACCTGTGTACAAGTGTTTGTTTGAATGCCTGTTTACAGTTTTGGAGGAGTATATATCTAGAAGTAGAATTGCTGGAGGATATAATAATTCTATGTTTAACCTCTTGAGAAACTGACAAACTGTTTTCTTCAGTGCTGAACTATTTTACATTCCCACCAGGAATGTATGAGTTCAATTATCCACATCCTCATCAGCGTTTGTTATTATTCATCTTTTTAATGATAGTCATCCTAATGGGTGTCAATCTGACTCGATTGGCGTTTCTTAATGACTAATTATGTTAAACTTCTTTTTTTTTTTAAATTTATTGGGGTGACAATTGTTAGTAAAATTACATAGATTTCAGGTGTACAATTCTGTATTACATCATCTATAAATCCCATTGTGTGTTCACCACCCAGAGTCAGTTCTCCTTCCATCACCATATATTTGATCCCCCTTTACCCTCATCTACCATCCCCCTACCCCCCTTACCCTCTGGTAACCACTAAACTATTGTCTATGTCTATGAGTTTCTGTTTCTCATTTGTTTGTCTTGTTCTTTTGTTGTTTTTGGTTTATATACCACATGTCAGTGAAATCATATGGTTCTCTGACTTCAGGGTGAAAAAGATAACAAGAGACAAAGATGGACATTTCATAATGGTAAAGGGGACTATACAACAAGAAGACATAACAGTCATCAATATTTATGCCCCCAATCAGGGAACACCGAAATATACCAAGCAACTACTAACAGAACTAAAGGGAGAAATTGACCAAAACACAATTATACTAGGGGACTTAAATACATCATTGACAACTATGGATAGAGCATCCAAACAGAAAATAAATAATGAAATAGCAGCCCTAAATGACACATTAGATGAAATGGACATAATTGACATATATAGAGCACTTCATCCTAAAACATCAGACTATACGTTCTTTTCTAGTGTACATAGAGGTTAAAATTCTTTTTAGTGCTTGTTGGTCATTTTTATATCTTCACTGGAGAAATTTATATTCAAGCCCTTTGTCCATTTTTTTTTAATTAGTTTCAGGTGCACAAGACAAAGCAAAACTTAGACGTTTATCATTTATATCCCTCACACTGTGTGAACCCCCCTCCCCCATCCACTATCCCTCTGTACGTTCCCCAAATTAATTTTCAAAACCCCGTGGTCATCTTGTGGTTACCAACTATTTTCTAAACCTCTCACCTTCCCCTTATCCCCACCCCCCCCGCCCCTCTAGCAACCCTCAGTTTTTCCTCCATGTTTCCAAAACTGTCTCTGATTAGTTCATTCACTTATTCTTTTCTTTAGATTCCGCATATAAGTGAGATCATATGGTATTTGTCTTTCTCTGTCTGACTTATTTCATTTAACATAATGTTCTCTAGGTCCATCCATGTTGTTATAAATGGTAAGATTTCATTCTTCTTTATGGCTGTGTAATACTCCATTGTATAAATGTACCACGGTTTCTTAATCCAGTCATCTACCGATGGGCACTTTGGTTGTTTCCAGGTCTTGGCTATTGTGTATAGTGCTGCAATAAACATAGGAGTGCATAAAGATTTTTGAATTGGTGTTTTGGATTTCTCCGGATAGATACCTAGGAGTGGGATTGCTGGATCATAAGGTAGTTCCATTTTCAGATTTTTGAGATACCTCCAAACTGTTTTCCATAGTGGCTGCACCAATCTGCATTCCCACCAACAGTGCACCAGCGTTCCCTTTTCTCCACATCCACGCCAGCACTTGTTGTTTGTTGATTTATTGATGATAGCCATTTTGACTGGGGTGAGGTGGTATCTCATTGTGGTTTTTATTTGCATTTCTCTGATGGTTAGTGAGGTTGAACATTTCTTCATATGTCTGTTTGCCATCTGTATGTCCTTTTTAGAAAAATGTCTCTTCATGTCCTCTGCCCATTTTTTAATTGGGTTGTTTGTTTTTTTGGAGTTGAGTTGAGTGAGTTTTTTATAAATTTGTGATATTAACCCCTTATCAGATATATCATTGGCAAATATCTTTTCCCATTCAGTAGGATCCCTTTTTGTTTTATTGATGGTTTCCTTTGCTGTGAAAAAGCTTTTTAGTTTGATGTAATCCCACATGTTTATTTTTTCTCTTACTTCCCTTGCGCGAGGGGATATATCAGTAAATATCTTACTCCGGGTAATGTCTGTGAAGTTTCTTCCTGTATTTTCTTCTAGGAATTTTATGGTTTCAGATCTTACATTTAAATCTTTAAGCCATTTTGAATTTATTTTTGTATGTAGTGAAAGGAGGTGATCCACCTTCATCTTTTTGCATCTGTCTGTCCAGGTTTCCCAGCACCATTTATTGAATAGACTGTCTTTACCCCACCATACATTCTTGCTTCCATTGTCATAGATTAAATGGCCATATAGGCATGGATTTATTTCTGGACTCTCTATTCTGTTCCATTGATCTATGGGTCTGTTTTTATGCCAGTACCATGCTGTTTTGATTACTGTAGCCTTGTAGTATAATTTGATGTCAGGTATTGTTATACCTCCCACTTTGTTCTTATTTCTCCAGATTGCTGAGGATATCCGGGGTCTTTTGTTGTCCCATATAAATTTTAGGATTATATGTTCTATTTCTGTGAAAAATGTCGTTGGTAGTTTGATAGGAATTGCGTTGAATATGTATATTGCCTTAGGCAGTATGGACATTTTAACTATATTCTTCCTATCCATGAACATGGTATGTGTTTCCATCTATTTGTATCTTCTTTCATTTCTTTCTTCAGTGTCTTATAAGTTTCTGAGTACAGATCTTTTACTTCTTTGGTTAAATTTATTCCCAGGTATTTTATAGTCTTTGGAGCAATTGTAAATGGAATTGCTTTTTTAATTTCTCCTTCTGATGTTTTATTATTGGTACATACAAATGCAACTGATTTCTGAATGTTAGTTTTGTATCCTGCTACATTACTAAATTCATCTATCAGCTCTAATATTTTCTTGGTGGAGTCTTTAGGGTTCTCTAAATATAGTATCATATCATCTGCATATAATGACTGTTTTACTTCCTCCTTACCGATTTGGATGCCTTTTATTTCTTTTTCTTGTCTGATTGCTGTGGCTAGAACTTCCAGCACTATGTTGAATAGAAGTGGAGAAAGTGGGCAACCTTGCCTTGTTCCTGATCTTAAGGGGAATGGTTTTAGTTTTTCCCCATTGAGTATGATGTTAGCTGTGGGTTTATCATATATGGCCTTTATTATGTTGAGATATGATCCCTCTATTCCCACTTTCTTAAGGGTTTTTATCATGAATGGCTGCTGAATTTTATCAAATGCTTTTTCTGCGTCTATTGATATGATCATGTGATTTTTATTTTTCATTTTGTTAATGTGGTGTATCACATTAATTGATTTGCGGATGTTGAACCACCCTTGCATACCAGGGATGAATCCCACTTGATCATGGTGTATGATCTTTTTAATGTATTGCTGAATTCTGTTCGCTAGTATTTTGTTGAGGATTTTTGCATCTATGTTCATTAGCGATATCGGCCTGTAGTTTTCTTTTTTTGTGGTGTCTTTGTCTGATTTTGGGATCAGGGTGATAGTGGCTTCATAAAAAGTGTTTGGGAGTCTTCCCTCCCTCTGGATTTTTTGGAAGAGTTTGAGGAGAATAGGTGATAATTCTTTTTTGAACATTCTGTAAAATTCACCTGTAAAGCCATCTGGTCCAGGGCTTTTGTTTGTTGGGAGATTGTTGATTACTGATTCAATTTCCTTGGTGGTAATCAGTCTATTCAGGTTTTCTGTTTCTTCTTGAGTTAGCCTTGGAAGGTTGTACGCCTCTAGGAAATTGTCCCTTTCTTCCAGGTTGTCAAATTTGTTGGCATACAGTTGCTCATAGTAATTTCTTAAATTTTTTTGTATCTCTGCGCTGTCTGTTGTCACTTCTCCTCTTTCATTACTGATTTTATTAATTTGGGTCCTCTCTCTCTTTTTTGTAATGAGTCTGGCTAAAGGTTTGTCAATTTTGTTTATCTTCTCTAAGAACCAACTCTTGGATTCATTGATCTTTTGTATTGTTTTTCTGGTTTCTATTTCATTTATTTCCGCTCTGATCTTTATTATCTCCTTCCTTGTACTCCCTTTGGGCTTATTTTGTTGTTCTTTTTCCAGATCCCTTAAGTGTGAAGATAGACTGTTGATTAGTGATGTTTCTTGTTTCTTTAGGTAGGCCTGCAGTGCTATGAACTTCCCTCTTAGGACTGCTTTCACGGCATCCCATAGATTTTGGGTCGTTGTATTTTCATTTTCATTTGTCTCGAGATATCTTTTGATTTCTTCCTTGATCTCCTGCGTGACCCATTCATTATTTAGTAACATATTATTCAGCCTCCATGAATTTGTGTGTCTTCCAGTTTTTTTCCTGTAGTTCATTTCTAATCTCATAGCACTCTGGTCAGAGAAGACAATTGGTATGATTTCAATTTTCTTAAATTTATCAAGACTTGCTTTGTGGCCTAACATATGGTCTATCTTGGAGAATGTTCCATGTGCGCTTGAGAAGAACGTGTATTCTGCAGCATTGGGGTGGAATGCTCTGAAAATATCAATTAAATCCAAGTGGTCCAATGTGTCATTTAAGGCTGTTGTTTCTGTATTGATTTTCTGTCTGGAAGACCTGTCCCTTGTTGTCAGAGGTGTGTTGAAGTCCCCTACTATGATAGTGTTACTGTTGATCTCTGTCTTTATGTCAGCCAATATCTGTTTTATATATTTAGGTGCTCCTATGTTGGGTGCATAGATGTTTACTAGGGTTATGTCCTCTTGTCGAATTGATCCCTTTATTATTATATAGTGCCCATCTTTGTCTTTTAATATTTTCTTCATTTTAAAGTCTATTTTGTCAGAAATAAGTATTGCAACTCCAGCTTTTTTCTCATTTCCATTTGCATGGAATATCTTACTCCAACCCTTCACTTTCAGCCTGTGTGTGTCTTTTGATCTGAGGTGAGTCTCTTGTATACAGCATATACAAGGGTCTTGCTTTCTTATCCACTCAGCCACCCTATGTCTCTTGATTGGAGCATTTAAACCTTTTACATTTAAAGTGATTATTGATAGGTACATAGTTATTGCCATTTTTAAATTTGTAGTTAGATTGTTTTCATCTTTCTTTTATTTACAGAAGTCCTTTTAGTATTTCTTGCAATGCTGGCTTGGTGGTAATGAATTCCTTTAGCTTATTCTTTTCTGGGAAGCTCTTTATCTCTCCGTCAACTTTAAATGATAGCCTTGCTGGATAAAGCAACCTAGGTTGTAGGCCTTTGTTTTCCATCACTTTGAGTATCTCCTGCCACTCCCTCCTGGCCTTCAATGTTTCTGCAGAAAAGTCATTTGATAGTCTTATGGGAGTTCCCTTGTATGTAACCCTATGTCTTTCTCTTGCTGCTTTTAGGATTCTCTCTTTGTCTTTAACCTTTGCCATTTTAACTATAATGTCTCTTGGGGTGGACCTGTTTGGGTTTATCCTGGTTGGAACTCTCTGCACTTCCTGGGCTTGTATGTTGGTTTCCTTCATCAGGTTAGGGACATTTTCAGACATTATTACTTCAAATATGTTCTCAATCCCTTGTTTCTTCTCTTCACCTTCTGGTATTCCTATGATGCGCATGTTGTTGCGCTTGATGTTATCCCATAGGTCTCTTAAACCATCTTCATTGTTTTTTATTCTTTTTTCTTTCTGTTGTTCTGTTTGGGTGATCTCTGCTAACTTGTCTTCTAAGTCACTGATTCGATCCTCTGCTTCATCTAACCTGCTGTTAATTCCTTCAAGTGAGTTCTTTATTTCAGTAATTGTGTTCTTTAATTTTAACTGGTTGTTCATCATGATTTCTACATCCTTCTTGATGTCCTCTCTAAGAGCCTTAAACATTCTTATCATCAGTGTTCTGAACTCTGTCTCTGATAGTTTGGTTACCTCTGCTTCATTTAGTTCCATTTCTGGAGGTTTCTTCTGTTCTTTTATTTGGGATATGTTTCTTTGTTTCCTCATTCTGGCTGACTCTCTGTGTTTGCTTCGATGTATTAGGTAGATGCCCTGGAGTTTTTAGTTCTTGCTGGATTAGTATGTAATAAATGTCCTTTATATTTTACTTGCACTACTTCGTTCTTCTCCCCTGCATGTGCTCCAAAAGTGAATCTTGTGTTGTGTATATTGTCCTGTTAAAGAAGATCTTTAATTGCTTTTCACTTGTGAGTAGGTGGGGTTAACTCCTAGGCTGACTAGTTGTGATACTTGGCTCTGCCCACCGCAGGGTGTTCTGCTGCGTGAGAGTTGACCACTTAGATGTGGTTTAGCCTCTATGTGCCTGTAAAGATTCCCCTCTGGGTGTGTCACTTGTAGGTCAAACCCGGTAGTACTCTGGTTTGGTCTGGAGTTGGCCTCTGGGTATTTTGAATCTTGTGCCTCTTAAGCTGGGCCCTGGTAGAGCAATATCAGAACAAAGCAAATCACCAAGCACAACAACAACAACAAGGAAAAAATCAAATACATTCACATGTAAAAAATAATTGACAACCCCCACTCAACACAGGCAAAGATGTCAAAGATATAAAGACAAATCAAAACAGAACAAAAAGCAGCGCCAATCGTGGCTTAAGCCCACCAAGTAATCTCCAGGTTGTTCTCTGCTGTAGCACAGAGTCCCCTGCATATTGTGCAGGTAGAGCCGGTCACCTGGTGCCCAGAGTGACGTTGGGACTGCAGCTTTAGATGCGTGGGGCTGAGGGGTCTGGACGGTAGTTTTTACAAAGCCAGTGCAGTTTCTGCCCTTGCCTGCACATATGTGCACTGAGCGTAGCACCACCAGCCCTGTGTCCAGTTCTCCTGAGTCTTAGGGCATCTCTTCCCTGTGTGTGTGTGTGGCAGGCGGGAGATTTCTCAGCTGCTGAAAGCTGAGAGCTGCATCTGCCACTTACTGCTGATCCCTGGGAATGCCTCCGCTGATGTAATTGCCCTGCCCTAGGCAGGCCAGAAAAGGTGGGGGCTGAGGACGGAAGGAGGGGTCCTCTCTTTCCCAGCCCAGCTGTGTCACACCCTTCCCTCAGGCTAGAAACGGTGGTGGCTGGGGACGGAGGAATCCCCTCTCCTAGGCCAGCAAAAACCACACTCCTCTCAGCCTCCTCCCTGGGCCAGAGCCGCCCGCCAGTCTTCCCAGAGCCTGAGCGCCAAGGCTCCTCTTTAATCTGACACTGCTCTTCAGATCAGGGGCCAGTTCAAGTCTCTGGAAGGGTGGGGGTAGGATTGGAAGAGCGGGGGAAGGGGCCCAGGTATGGAGTTTGTGTCCTTTGTCCGGACTAAGGCTTAACTGGAGGTATCAGCTGAGGTTATTGCCTCAAATGCTAGATATGCTGCCTCCATGGCGGGAGAGGTCTGCTGTGGGGCGCAGGATAAAGAGTCCGCCACCTGGCTTTTGTGTTCTCTCTTTTGTCCTGGGAACCCCTGCCTCTCTGCAGCTGTGGATGTGGTTGCCCCGCCCTAGGCCGGCCAGAAAGGGTGGGGGCTGGGGATGGAAAGAGGAGTCTTCTCTTTCCCAGCCCAGCTGTGTCACACCCCACCCGCAGGCCAGAAATGGTGGTGGCTGGGGATGGAGGAGTCCCCTCTCTCCTAGGCCAGCAAGAACCACACTCCTCTCAGCCTTCTCCCTGGGCCAGAGCCGCCCGCCAGTCTTCCCAGAGCCTGAGCACCAAGGCTCCTCTGTAATCTGACACTGCTCCTCAGATCAGGGGCCAGTTCAAGTCTCTGGAAGGGTGGGGGTAGGATGGGAAGAGAGGTGGGAGGGGCCCAGGTATGGAGTTTGTGTCCTTTGTCCGGACTGAGGCTTAACTGGAGGTATCAGCTGAAGTTATTGCCTCAAATGCTGGATATGCTGCCCCCGCTGCGGGAGAGGTCCGCTGTGGGACGCAGGGCAAAGCGCCCACCTCCTGGCTTCCGCACTCCCCTCTGTCCTGGGATCTCCTGCATATCTGTAGCCATGGGTGTGGGCTGGATTTTTACAGGCACAGGTGCGGAGCAGATTTCCACAACCCGAGGGTGGGGGCCGAATTTCTACAGCCACAGGTGTGGACCGCGATTCCAACCCGCGTCCCCACCGCCGCCGCAGGTGCGGCGTGTCTCCACTCCGCTCGCTTCCTTCTTCCCCTGCTCACCCAATTTTTCCCACCTGCAAGTAATCCCTGCGCGAGTCTCCTTGCTGTTCTGCGTGATGAGCAGAGAGTCCTTTGATGGGTTATAAGCTTCCCGTTTCTGATAAGATCCGACGGAGAACTCAAAAAGTGCTCCCCTCTGCCGCCATTCCTATGACGTCACTCTGTCCATTTTTTAATTGGGTTGTTTATCTTTCTGTTCTTGCATTGTAAGAGTTCTTTATTTTTTCTGGATACTAGACAATATCAGATGTATGATTTATAAATATTTCTCTCATTCTGTGGATTGTCTTTTCACTTTCTTGATAGTTGTGGTCTTTGCTACACAACATTTTTAATATTGATAAAGTCCAAATTATCTGTTTTTATTCTTTTGTTACTTAGACTGTGAGTCATATCTAAGAATCCATTGCCAAATCCAAGATCATGAAGATGTATACCTAAGTTTCCTTCCAAGCATTTTATAGCTTCACTTAGTTTTTCTTTTCTTTTTTTTTCCATTAAATGCATTTTGAGTTAACTCTTACATATGGTATGAGGTAGGGAACCAACTTTATTATTTGGTTGTGGATATCCATTTGTCACAGCTCCGTTTGTCAAAGATACTATTCTACCCAACTGAATAGCCTTAGTACCTTGAAAAGGATTCTAAAAAGGGAACAGCCATCTAATTTCCATCCAAGAGCAATGCAACCATATTTGAAGTTCATTATTGTAAACATTCTAGTTAAGTACTTTGCCTTTGCCCTTCATGGGGATTTTTTGTTTTAAAATACTGAGATTCTTAAAACTAAGTTATTATCTTAGTATTCTGGGAATTAACTAGTATCATCACCATTATACAAACAGCAATAAAAGCAATAAAATTACAAGATTTGGGCAGATATACAACAGAAATATCAGGCATACTTTGGTTTTTCTACTTGTACTCTCATTCTCATAAAACTTCACATCTCTCTATAGCATCATTGTGCCAATTAAAAGAATTCACCAGTGAAAGACTGCTAAAGTCAGTAAGATTAAAATGTCAAGCAGAATTAATAAAATAGTTGTAAAAATTCAACTACTTCTGACTTGTTTGCCCTCATTTCTTTACTATGTGTGCTTGGTTCAATCTCTGAAATCAATATTACTTTTCAAAGATTTGCAGTAAAATCACATTTGATTTAAATTCTGATGTGCAGTCACCAAATTACATATAACGGACCTAAAAATGGGAAATCTTTCAGTATTGTTGAAATGAGAGTTAAGACAATTATCAAATGTACTATTTTGAGTATAGAAATTGTAAAAAAAAAATTAGTTATGCCAGGTTGGATTACAAAGCAGATTTTCAAAGAGAGAATAGTTTAGAGAAATATAAAAAATAATCTCTGATTAACATTGTGGAATGATGTCTTGACAAGAGAAACTTTTTTCTTTTTTTTTTTAATTTATTGGGGTGACAATTGTTAGTAAAATTACATAGATTTCAGGTGTACAATTCTGTATTACATCATCTATGAATTCCATTGTGTGTTCACCACCCAGAGTCAGTTCTCCTTCCATCACCATATATTTGATCCCCCTTACCCTCATCTCCCACCCCCCACCCCCCTTACCCTCTGGTAACCACTAAACTATTGTCTGTGTCTATGAGTTTCTGTTTCTCATTTGTTTGTCTTGTTCTTTTGTTTTTGGTTTATATACCACATGTCAGTGAAATCACATGGTTCTCTGCTTTTTCTGTCTGACTTATTTCACTCAGCATTACACTCTCGAGATCCATCCATGTTGTCACAAATGTTCCTATATCATCTTTTCTTACCGCCGAATAGTATTCCATTGTGTATATATACCACAACTTCTTTATCCATTCATCTATCGAAGGACATTTTGGTTGTTTCCATGTCTTGGCCACCGTAAACAAAGCTGCAATGATCATTGGAGCACACATGTCTTTATGTATAAATGTTTTCATATTTGGGGGGTAGATACCCAGGAGAAAGATTGCTGGGTCATATGGTAATTCTATTCGTAATTTTTTGAGGAACCTCCACCCTGCCGTCTATAATGGCTGCACCAATCTGCATTCTCACCAACAGTGTATGAGGGTTCCGTTTTCTCCACAGCCTCTCCAACACTTGTTACTATTTGTCTTGTTGATGATAGCCATTCTAACTGGGTTGAGGGGATATCTCATTGTGGTTTTTATGTGCATTTCTCTGATGATTAGTGATGTTGAGCATTTTTTCATATGTCTATTTGCCATTTGTATGTCCTCTTTGGAGAAATGTCTCTTCAGGTCATCTGCCCATTTTTCAATTGTGTTGTTTGTTTTTTTGTTGTTGAGTTGCACGAGTTCCTTGTGTATTTTGGATATTAGCCCCTTATCGGAGGCACCGTTTGCAAAAATCTTCTGCCATTCAGTTGGTGGCCTCTTTATTTTGTCAATGGTTTCTTTTCTGTGCAGAAGATTTTAAGTTTCATATACTCCCATTCGTTTATTTCAGCTTTTACTTCCATTGCTTTTGGAGTCAAATTCATAAAATGCTCTTTGAACCCAAGGTCCATAAGTTTAGTACCTATGTTTCTTCTATGCAGTTTATTGTGTCAGGTCTTATGCTTAAGTCTTTGATCCATTTTGAATTAACTTTGGTACATGGTGACAAATAGCAGTCCAGTTTCATTCTTTTGCACGTGGCTATCCAATTCTCCCAGCACCATTTATTGAAGAAGCTGTCTTTCCTCCATTGTATGTTTTTAGCTTCTTTGTCAAAAATTATCTGTCCATATTTATGTGGTTTTATTTCTGCGTTCTCAATTCTATTCCATTGGTCTATACGTCTGTTTTTCTGCCAATACCATGCTGTTTTGATTATTGTAACCCTGTAGTACAAGCCAAAGTCAGGGAGTGTGATACCTCCAGTATTGTTCTTTTTTGTTAAGATCGCTTTGACTGTTCGGGGTCTTTTGTGGTTCCAAACAAATCTAATGATTTTTTGTTCTATTTCTTTAAAAATGCCATTGGGATTTTGATGGGGATTGCATTAAATCTGTATATTGCTTTGGGTAATATGGTCATTTTAACTATGTTGTTTCTTCCAATCCATGAGCACGGAATGTCTTTCCGTATCTTTATGTCTTCTTCAATTTCTTTCAAAAATGTCTTATAGTTTTCAGCA
This sequence comes from Rhinolophus sinicus, assembly GCF_057876585.1. Classification (NCBI taxonomy): domain Eukaryota; kingdom Metazoa; phylum Chordata; class Mammalia; order Chiroptera; family Rhinolophidae; genus Rhinolophus; species Rhinolophus sinicus. The sequence continues at coordinate 80,110,806 of NC_142515.1, read as the reverse complement.
TATAGGTCTTTCACATCCTTGGTTAAGTTTATTCCAATGTATTTTATTCTTTTTGCTGCAATTGCAAAAGGAATTGATTTTTGTATTTCTTTTTCTGAGATTCCATTGTTAGTGTATAGGAAAGCAATGGACTTTTGTACATTAATTTTGTAGCAGGCAACTTTACTGTATTCGTTGATTGTTTCTAATAGCATTTTGGTGGAGTCTAATGGCATCATGTCATCTGCAAAGAGTGATAATTTAACTTCTTCGTTCCCAATTTTTATGCCTTTTATTTCTTTCTCTTGCCTGATTGCTCTGGCAAGGACTTCCAACACTATGTTGAAAAGCATAGGTGATAGGGGACAGCCCTGTCGTGTTCCTGAACGTAGAGCTAAGGGCTTCAGTTTTTCACCAATAATTATCAGATTAGCTGAGGGTTTGTCATATTTGGCCTTTATTATGTTAAGGTATTTTCCTTCTATACCTATTTTATTATGTGTTGTAAGCATAAATGGATGTTGTATCTTGTCAAATGCTTTTTCTGCATCAATGGATATAATCATATGTTCTTTGTCCTTTATTTCGTTTATGTGATGTATCATGTTGATGCATTTGCGGATCAGGGATAAATCCCACTTGGTCGTGATGAATAATCTTTTTAACGCATTGTTGTATTCAATTTGCTAGAATTTTGTTTAGGATTTTTGCATCTGTATTCATCAGAGACATTGGTCTGTAGTTTTCTTTTTTTGTGCTGTCCTTATCAGGTTTTGGAATCAGGGTAATGTTAGTCTCATAAAATGAGTTAGGGAGTACTGTCTTTTCTTCAATTTTTTGGAAGAGTTTGAGCAGGATTGGTATTAGATCCTCTTTGAAGGTTTGGTAGAATTTACTAGTGAAGCCATCTGATCCCGGACTTTTGCTTTTGGGAAGGGTTTGGATCACTGATTCAATTTCGTTACTGGTGATGGTCTGTTTAGATTTTCCAGTTCTTCATGGTTCAGCCTTGGAAGGCTATATGTTTCTAAGAACTTGTCCATTTCCTCTAGGTTATTGAATTTGGTGGCATGTAGTCCTTCATAGTATTCTTGGATGATCCTTTGTATTTCTGTGGTGTCCGTTATAGCTTCCCCATTTTCATTTCTGATTTTGTTTAGTGTCTCCTGTCTTTTTATCTTAGTGAGTCTAGCCAAGGGTTTGTCAATTTTGTTAATCTTTTCAAAGAACCAGCTCTTTGTCACATTAATTTTTTCTATTGTCTTTTTGTTCTCTATTTCAGTTAGTTCTGCTCTGCTTTTGTTATTTCCTTTCTTCTGCTTACCTTGGGTTTCACTTGTTCTTCTTTTTCTAGTTCTTTAAGTAGTAACATGAGGTTACTTATTTGGGATTTTTCTTGTTTCTTCAGATAGGCCTGTAATTATATAAATTTCCCTCTTAAAACTGCTTTCGCTCCATCCCAAAAATTTTGACAGGATGTATTTTCATTGTCATTTGTTTCTATGTATCTTTTGATCTCTCCTCTAATTTCTTTGACCCAGTTGCTCTTTAAAAGTATATTGTTTAATCTCCATGTATGTGTGTTTTTTCCTGCTTTCTTTTTGCAGTTGATATCCAATTTCAAAGTGTTGTGATCAGAGAATATGCTTGGTATGATTTCAATCTTCTTAAATTTGCTGAAGCTGATTTTATGTCCCAATATATGGTCTATCCTTGAGAATGTTCCATGTACACTAGAAAAGAATGCATAGTCTGATGTTTTGGATGAACTCCTCTATGTATGTCAATTATGTACATTTCATCTAATGTGTCATTTACCACTGCTTTTCGTTATTTATTTTCTGTTTGGATGATCTATCCATAGTTGTCAATGATGTATTTAAGTCCCCTAGTATAATTGTGTTTTGGTCAATTTCTCCCTTTAGTTCTGTTAGTAGTTGCTTGGTATATTTCGGTGCTCCCTGATTGGGGGCATGAATATTGATGACTGTTATGTCTTCTTGTTGTATAGTCTACTTCACCATTATGAAATGTCCATCTTTGTCTCTTTTATCTTTTTCACCTTGAAGTATGTTTCATCTGATATCATTATGGCTACACCTGATTTTCTCTGGGTACCATTTGCTTGGGGTGTCAATTTCCACCCTTTCACTTTGAGTCTGTGCTTGTCCTTGTAGCTGAGATGTGTCTCTTGGAGACAGCATATGGTTGGGTTTAGTTTTTTGATCCAATCTGCTACTCTGTGCCTTTTTATTGGTGAGTTCAGTCCATTTACATTTAGGGTGATGATTGATATGTGAGAATTTCCTGTCATTCTAGCTTTAGTTTTCTGGTAAGACTGTGTCTCCATTGTTTCTTTGCCTTTTTGTTGTTGTCTATTATTTCTGTGTGGTGGTATTCAACGATGTTTCCCTCTGTTTCTTCTTTTATTACAGTATATATTTCAGTTCTGGATTTTTTTTGAGTGGTTACCCTTAAGTTTATGTAAAAGAAAGTTTTATAATTAGAGTATTCCATTTTCTTCAACATGCTTACTTTCTCCATTGCCATATTCTGGTTCAGGCCTTTACTCGCCCCCTTATTTTGTTTTGGTTGCCATAAATTGTCCCTGTTGATGGCGGTCAAATGGCCTCCTTTAGTATTTCTTGTAGTGCAGGTCGTGTATTAGAAAATTCCCTCAGCTTCTGTATGTCTGGAAAGGTCTTTATTCCTCCTTTGTATCTAAAGGATATCTTTGCTGGATATATTATTCTTGGCTCATAATTTCTCTCTTTCAATAGTTTGAATATTTGGTTCCACTCCCTCCTGGCTTGTAGAGTTTCTGCTGAAAAATCTGATGGTAATCTAATGGACTTTCCTTTGTAGGTTACTGTCTTCTTTTCCCTGGCTGCCTTAAGGATTCTTTCTTTGTCGTTGATTTTAGACAGCTTCAATACAATGTGCCTTGGAGAAGGCCTGTTGGGATTGAGGCAATTAGGTGTTCTATTTGCTTCTTGGATTCGAGGGTCCAGTTCTGTCCACAAGTTTGGGAAGTTCTCATCGACAATTTGTTTGAATATATTCTCTGTTCCCTTCTCTCTTTCTTCTCCTTCTGGTATTCCCATTATTCTTATATTGTTCTTTCTGATGGAGTGAGAAAGTTTTTGTAGAATTTTTTCATTTCTTTTAAGTCTCAAGTCTCTTTCTTCTTCCATCTGTGTAATTTCCAGGTTTCTATCTTCGATGTCACTGATTCTTTCCTTTATCTGGTCAACTCTGCTACCTATGCTGGTTATTTCATTCTTAATTTCTTCTATTGAGTTCTTAATCTCCAGAAATTCTGTTTGGTTCTTTTATAAAATTTCAATCTCTTTCGTAAAATGCTCATGTTGTTCTTTGATTGTGTTTCTGAGTTCATTAAACTGCCTTTCTGTGTTTTCTTGCATCTCGTTGAGTTTTTTCAGAAGTGCAATCTTGAATTCTCTGTCATTTAAGTCACATATTTCCATATCTTTAACTTCCTTTTCTGGAGACTTCACTTTCTTTCTGAGCTGTCTTGTTGCCTTGGTTATTCATGGCAATTACTGATTTATTATTTCTCTTCCTAGACATCTATAGGAGTGGCTTCTGCAACAGGTTGCTAGGAAGTGGTCTTGCTTTTGTTTTCCAGTACTTGTTGGTAGAATGTTTTATTTTCTCTCCAACTGCAGCCTTTTTTTCCTCTCTCACATGGTAGTGCTATGTTTTCTCTGCACTATTCCAGCTTCTCGCACAATGGGGGGATTCCCTGGGAGACGGGCTTCTCCTCTGTTAATAGTTTGCCTGGGTCTCAGGTCACAGTGTCCGTGTGGGTATGCGGAGAGCTTTTGAAGTTCCAAAGCTCTTTCTGCACCAGGTTCAGAGCCCATATGTTTCAGCAGTTCTGTTTACTCCTGCAGGGATCCGCCCAGATAGGTGGGGCCAGAGTCGGGGTGAGTTGTGAGAGGTGGCCCAGAGCAATGGCGGCAACCACCACCACAGCCGGTCCTGCTTCCACAGCTCCCTCCCCTTTGCCAGAACTAGTTGGACTGCGAATCTGTGTCTGCGGTCCACAGTTCTCAGAACAGCAAATATTTTGTTATTTTGATCTGACACTGTTACTGTTCTGCTTCTAGCACCGGGCAGGTGGGGGTGGGGCGAGCTCTGGGAGGGTAGGGAGGGGGCGGCCAGTCTCAGTGCCTAAGGCTTCCATTCTCTGCTCGGCAGTGAGGGCTTAAGCACTGTTTTCAGCCTTCTTCCCTCAGTCTTTTCTCTGAGGTCTCTGCCGTGAGCGATGGGTTCAGCCGTTTTATATGCTGTCCCCTCAGCCCTGTGGGCCATAAACGGAGCCCTAGCAGTCCGAGTTCTTCCCTCTCCCGCAGCTGCGGTAGTTCCGGGAAGCAGCGAGCTCGGAGCACTGAGGTAGGTCTGTGTCCTGTGCCTGCGCGGCTCCGTCTCCGCACTTCACCCTACCCTCCTCCCCTGCTCACGTGATTCGCCCACCTTTAGGTCAATTTATTAGTGGGCCTCTTCGTCTTGCCTGCCTGCTGTGCAGGGAGTCCTATGTGGAGTTATTGTTGTTTGATTAGTTGTAAATTCCAGGGGAGCTTTACAGAGGCTCACCTCACGCCACCATTTTGATCTGTAATCGAAAAAACTTTTCTGTTTCCAGCTGTTCAAGGAATTGTTACTGCTTTACCCTTCTATCTACTGAAATCACAGCTGCAAGCATTTTCTTCTGGAAAATGTTTAGTTTTATTCTAGTGCTCAAATTCTTTGTTGATATTACAGACCATAACATTTTTTTATTGGTCCTCTGCTATTTAATTACTATATCTTCCTTACTTATTCTCTGAATTTATTGTTCCGTCATCTCCTTGGTTAATTTAGTACAATATTCTTTGTATAACATGTGTTTTTCATTTAATTTCATGTCCAAACATATTCCGATATTTGAAGAATGTTTGCATTATTTTTTGTCTACATTTCACTGAGGATGAGTCTTTCTTTACATCGATCAATCTTTTTTTGAAGCTCCAAGCAGTTTGTACATTTATCTAGATACTTAGTAAATGTATATTCCAGATTAAAACCATGATTAGCAATTATCATGAGAGCTACATGAGGGTTTAGAGTTCCTAGGTATCATTTCAACTCTCTCTCTCTGTCTCTCTCTCTCTGTCTCTCTCTCTCTGTCTCTGTCTGTCTCTCTCTCTCTCTCTCTCTCTCTCTCTCTCTCTATATATATATATATATATATATATATATATATATGTATATGTATAAATACACACACACACATATATGTATACATACATATGTATATATATAATGAAAGTAGACTATGGACTATGCTAATTAAATGAAGATTAAAGACTTAAAATAAAATAAACTTAATCCAGTCTCCAAACTTAACCAAAGTTATCTTTTAGGCATATTTATCTTCATTCATGTATGGGCTTTGCTTATTTTATTTTTAATGGTTTAATTATACTATTCGTGTGATACTGTGCTCTTTTCATATAACTATTGAATAAAGGTTAGCCTTAAATTAGTGCTTTATAATGTATTTTAAGCGTGTCTATTCTATTGCATCAAGTGATTGTATCATTGTGTATATAAATATTCACTTATATACGGGCTTTTGAGTTTACCAATTATAAGCACTAAATAAATATCTGTACATAAAGCTTTATCCATATTTATTATTATTCCCTCAGGAAAGTCAACTAGGAAGTGAATTACTACTAAAAAGGGCAGAAATATGTGAAAAATCCTTGATGTTAATTACTAATTATTTTCTACATGGAAGTTACACTGCTATTAGTAATATAGGAAAGTGCCAATTTCATTGAATGCTCTTTAAGATTATGTATTCCTAATTCATGAAATGAAAATGGCATCTCACTGCTCTACTTTTATTTGGTTGAAAAATAATAAGGTCACATGTTTTCTTGATATCTTTTTATGCATATGTGCAATATGCAAACCATGCAGAAGTATATATATTATTACGTAGAAGTTTTCTTTTATAAGCATCCATTGCACTTATCTTTTTAGAAGAATAGACAGATTGTTGAGTTATCTTTCAGTTCATTTATTGAAGCAATTACATATATGTGCACTAAATATATATAGTATTCTTTTTAATCAGATATTACTTGTTTAAAAATGAATGGTTTTGGAATTAGCTCTGTGTCATTACTAATACACTGTCATTTTTATAACTACAGTATGAGATTTTATTTGGTGGATGGTTCATAGTTTATTTAAGCATTCCTCTATTGTTTGACATTTATATTATTGCTAAATTTCCTTATTGCAACCAGTGCAGCAAAGAATATCCTTGTGCATACTACTTTGTAGTCATTTTATGAGCATTTATTAAGGGAAAATATGGAGAGACATCATGGCCTCATTAAAGCAGAGTCATATTTTAATTTCAGAGATAAGAAATTATTCTCTGAAAAGCCTAAAACAATTATGCTTCCACCAATAGCACATCAGAGAACATATTTAATCACACCCTTACCAGTGTTGGAGGTAAACACACTTTATTATTGTTACCAATAGATTGGTAACAAGAAATAACTCATTTTTGTGTGTGTTTTAATTTATATTCACTTAATCATTTGTGAAGTTTTGATTCTTTTGATGTTTATAGACTATCAAAACCCCACCTCTCATGTGAGGAAGAGCCACTAGTTTGCTTGTTAATTTTCCTTTTCATTTCTTTGCTTTTTCTGATTTTAATAATTTATTGTACAGTCATAATATTGATATTTTCTATTATATTTCTGCTCATTTTGTAGATTACATTAATCATTGTTTTTGTTTGTTTGTCCCCCACCACCACCCCCAATCTCTTAAACTCTTCAAAAAGAGGTAGAGAACTTTGGTATTTGAAATTTTGTCTGTTGTATATAGATGCTCTTTGACTTACGATGGGGTTATGTCCTGATAAACTCATTGTACGTTTGCAAGATAGTAAGTCGAAAGTGCATTTAATCCTGCACTGTAGAGTACCAGTTTTTGCCCCTGCAACTAAGTGGTGGGTGGGGAGTTGCAGTTTGCTGCTTCTGCCCAGCATCTGAGAGTATTGTACTGCTGTCACTGGCCTGGGGAAAAGATCAAAATTCAAAGTACGGCTTCTATTGAATGCTTATGGCTTTTGCACCATTGCAGTCAAAAAATCTTTAGTTAAGCTATTGTAAGTTGTGATAGACCTATGGACACTATATTAATTCTGTCAAGCAATTAGGCATCCTGAATATGTTGTAATTAAATTATGCCTTTATGTTTCAATTTCCCCGAGAAGAATCAAACTCCCTACATTTTAGAACAATCAAATATTCGAAAAGGTAGAAAATAGAGAATTTAGTGTACAGAAACACGTTCTACTTCTCTTCTTAGAGAAAAAAAAGTTCTAAAAATGAGTGTAGAGAAGAAGTAATGTAGCTAAAATCTTTAATATAGAATTTCTATAATATACTTATAAAAGTCAGATAGGAGGGCATCCTGTGGGTTCATTTTAGCTTTTCCAACCTACGTTTGAAAACAGAAGACTTCAAAGTGCTATCATTTCTCAAACACATCTAAGAATTAGGACTGTGTCCTTGCTCTAGTTATAAATCTTTACTAAACCTGTCAATGCTATCTCGCTGTGCTTCCCCTCTCCCGAGTATGAATGTGACCACTGTTTATGCAAAGGTATGTTTTACTGAGCTATTTATGTGAAGTTCAGATAAAACCTAAATCCTCTGGTACTTGAGTAGGAACAGCATTCAATCTTTTCTTACAAGGGTCAGTGTGGGATAATAGAAAACAACTAAATATAAAGGAATTCATAAACTAGTGAATGATGGCTCATGTCAGATTTATGGTTTGTGTCTGTGAAAACTCTGTCGGCTGTAACACAACAGATGCCATTGCAACAGCCCATTGTATGTGTGGGCTTATATAGTAATTATTGGGGGGGAGGGCTATAATTTTAGTTTCTTATCTGTTCAGCATGTCTTACCTTCCAGTTGGAAAAACAAGATACTTACAATGCAATTCAAAAAACAAGATATTAATAATCCTGCCAACTATTATTTATGAAACACTAACTACTTGATGGATGTAGATTTTTCTCAAGTAAGATCTCAGTACAACTCATTCATAGGGCTGTTCAATTTATTTTGTTCTGGAATTTTATTTCAAAGAATATGATTTCTATAAGTGAGACATTAGAAAAGCTTTGGGATATGCTTTTGTTTTAGATGTGGATTGCGGTGATGTTGCTTTAATCACAGGATAGTGTGTCTGGCTAATGCAATGCTCAATACACCCAGTCTCCACTTACAACTTCCTATTTGCATCCATTGATATACATGGAAAGACTCGCTTTACAATCTGGGGAGGTACAGATGATAGGATTTGAGGAAAGAGGCAGTGTAGGAATGGACAGGGAGCATATGGCACCCTTTCCAGCTTCCAATATGGGGATTTATCCTCAGTGGTTAAATATTAAAAGTCAGCAGTAAGGAAAACTGTTCATGTGAGAATCTGTGAAGACTCTGGGGACACACAGTATTGCATTAAGGCTCAGGAGATAAAAAAAAAAAAAAAATGTTATTCTGCAAATCTTACAGGATTCTTTCACTCCAGTGTTTAGGGTATCACTGGTGTTGGCACTGACTGTGGCAAATTAGTAAAGGTCAGTAATTGCACTTGTGAGATTCCTTCACTAGCTTCTCAGGTGATCTTTTGAAAGCAGAACAGGAGCAGAACAAGACAGATGCAGTAGGGTGACAGTGACTTGGAAACTGCTTTGTGAGACTCTGTGTGAACCGATTCATTTGGGGACTGTCTGAGCGAGAGACTTAGTGAAATCAATAATTACTCAAATGCAAGAAATGTAGCTTGGTCTTGTGAGATGTGGAGGTCTTTGATCAGTTACTCTACTAGGCTTCATGTTGTTCCAATCTAACTTCTCTCTAAATATCTGCCCTTTCCCCGTCTCTGTCTAACAACTTCCTTTGGAAGGCTCTTGAGTTACCATCACATAAACTCTGACAGCAACTATCCATGTCCTTAGATATACAGGTCCTAAAGTCAGCCACGTCATTTTCAGTTGCTTTTACTGAACATTTTTTAGTAAGATGGGTACCTATTTCAAATTCCGTCATCTGTGCACAGCTCAAGTCCATTCAGTACACCAGGGCCTACAGTAAGAAGTGAAGCAGCACCTCTGAAGAAGATGGCATGGACTAGACTGCCTTCATTTCTAACACTGTGAGATATTTGGTGATTGGGTAAAGTGTGGACTGGGCATAGATCCCGTTGGTACAAGTAAGAGCAACATTTAAAAGGTAAATTTCTGTTGTCAATGTGATCTCTGTTGCACTCACAAATGGAAAGATTCAAGCCACATTTGAGTAACACTATGTTTATTTTTAACATTGTGAGCATCCTAGCTATACAGAAAAATTGATAATTGTTTTTTTGTATTTTTTCCAATCCATGGATTATAATAATCTATTGTACAATAGGGAATAATTTATTTGATTGATAATGGGAAAATTATGCTAGTTAAGGTGTAAAGTACTGACAAGATCTATTTATTGAGAATCTACTGTTTGGCTGGTAATAAACACGCATTTACGCTTGTCCCCAAAGCAAGGTTATACTTTTATTTTATTCCCGCTGATGAGGAAATTGAAACTCATGGAAGTCAAGGACTTTACATAAGGTCACATATCTACTCTATTGAAAAACTGGATCATGAAACTAACATAGTCTTGATTGAAAACCCTTACTTCATCCAAAACAAGTTCTTTATGTATGAATCATTTCAGAACCTCACCTTAAAGCAGGAAAGCGGTAATTAAACTTGAGCCTTTTTAATAAACTTTATAATAAACTAGATTGACTAAACATTCAGAAAAGTAAAATAATTTGGGAAAGAAAAAAATTGTTCTAACTGTCTTCACCAAATATAACAACAAATCTACACAATGACATGCTAATAGGGCACTTTCCTAGTTGCATTAACTTCCCAATAAAAGAAGTTATTTCAATAGTAAGCTTTAATTCTCTCATTTCTCACACCCTGCAACTTCTTATACATGTTCTAACAAATATTAGATAAACTATGTTAAACTTAGTACTATGCAGGATTTTGTTATACTGACAGGCATGAAAGTTGAGAGATTCATAAATATTAATCACAGACTAATGAACAATGGGAGATTTCTGAATATCAATCTATATTAGGGGAGATTTTTGAATTAGAGACACCACTTCCTGTCCAATAAGTCAGTAGTGAAAAATTGAAGGCATTCTTATGCATCTGCTTATGTAGCTAGACCGCTTAAAGGAGCGTGTAGTGTGGATGCCAAAATAGATGTAATTTTATCACCCCACATGGAGCTTTTGCATTTTTAACCAGACTGTTTTTTAAAAATTTAATTACCTCCAAAAGAAGCTGGATTGTATCACAGAAAACTTAAGTGCATTCTTTAGTATCACAGTTAAAATAGTCCATGTGTAGTTAGAACTTGTCCCATTCTTCTTCATTAGCATTCAGAAAACATTGCCCAAGGGACTAGAAGACTCAAGGTTATGAGGAGAACTGAAACTCCAAAACTTGATTGGCTTATTGCTTTTATTAAATGTGCATATTACTGCTTTTGCCTCTGAGCACATGTACAATATATAAAAGGAAAAAAAAGACGGTATCTTCAATCATAATTCATAATCTCATAAATATTATCAAACATAATCATACATCTACTCACTTGCATATCTTTAATGATTGTTCAATAATGGAAAAGCATCCACTTACAATAGTCAGAGTTAATTATTAAGACAAGTATGAGAGTGGATAGTGAAATTTATGATTTTATATTTTTGATGCTGACACACAAAAATAATAGTACTCAGTTTTCAGTGCGAGTTATTTTTTTTTTAATTCTTTAATATTTAGGTAGTATTTAAAACCTGCTGTGGACATTGATACTTTAATGGGAACATTTCGAAGTCATCATCAATATGAATATTTCTTCATACCATTGTGATCAGGACAAAACATTATCCTGAATAGGGATGGTACGAGCTGTGTTACTGAAAGGGCACAGTTATTAGGAACACTGAAAAAGAGAAAGTTTCAGAAGAGAATCCAGAAATGGTAAATGCCATTCTGAATTACACTAGAAATACTATTTCAAAAAGATTATTCTATCTCAAGTAAATATAGAAAAACAGTTACTAAAGTAAGTAATAGCATAGCATGATGCTATAATTAAGCATTAGTTACTAACAGGTTTTCAATTTTTTTATCACTCAAAATTTCTAGACTCCTTGAAAGCAAGGGATTTAATGCTGATCTCCCGTTTATTCCTAATGCTTTGTGTTTAATATTTGCTCAATAAATATTTTTTTTAATTTATTTTTTAAATTTATTGGGGTGACAATTGTTAGTAAAATTACATAGATTTCAGGTGTACAATTCTGTATTACATCATTTATAAATCCCATTGTGTGTTCACCACCCAGAGTCAGTTCTCCTTCCATCACCATATATTTGATCCCCCTTACCCTCATCTCCCACCCCCCAGCCCCCTTACCCTCTGGTAACCACTAAACTATTGTCTGTGTCTATGGTGCAGTCATTATGGAAGGCAGTGTGGAGGTTCCTCAAAAAATTACGAATAGAATTGCCATATGACCCAGCAATCCCTCTCCTGGGTATCTACCCAAAAAATCTGCTCAATAAATATTTAAGAAAGCTTTTTAAAGGAGTACCTATGCCCTATAGTTCTTTTTTTGTGTAGAAGAATTTGTACTCTCCAAAGACAATAAAGAGTCTCTTCATAAATGTTCATATATAGCTAAAATTGTAATATGGTTCCCCAACTCTATGTGAGGTAGTAACATAGAAGCAGTTACAATTATATGTCTATTGTAGTAAAATATTGGTGCTGAGGTACTCCCTGCTTTACACGATTAGAACACGAGACTGATTTTTGAGAACATTCATCTTCTTTTTTCTGATATTAGAATATGTTGATTTACATTTTTGATCTTGCCCTATGCCTATATTTGAAATTCTAAGGAGCTATTACCCTGAATGTACCATATTTCTGTATTAGGTGTGGAAATAGACATTTTTTTCAATCATGGAATTAGCATACTAAAAATAAGTTTCACTGGTGACAATAACGTAATTGGCTATCTTTACAGGTTTTGTTTGGTTTGTTTTGTCTTAATACAATAAAGTCATCTTTTTTTTCACTTATGAGCACAATCAATGTAACAATATTTCCAATCTTTATTTTTATGTCGCTTAGGAAATGTTACGAGGAACTTTAATCAATATTACTAACAAAAGTAAAAATAAAAGTCCCTCCCATCTTCATTGGACAATATCCATTTTGGATATAATCTTCTTTTATCTTATTTAACCTACTTTTTAAAATATTTTTTTATCTTATTTAACCTACTTATTTTATATTGTTTTCTTATTTAACCTACTTATTTTGCTAAGAAGCAACCAATATTATGGGTTAGGGTTTCAAAATATATTTACCCTTGTCACAGGGACTTCTGATAATTTGCAGCTAGTATTCAGGACAAATGCTTGAAAAGCACAGAAGTAATTAAAGAGGCCACCAAAACAGATTGAAAAATATTTATTTTTAAATTGACTTTAATAGAAAAATACCATAATTCTCCAAAGTTCATCATTGTTTAATAGAAGATAACCAATACAATGCAGTTATATCATTTAAAAGATTAACAATATAAGCATGGCAAGGTTGAAAAACATAACTAGTATTTAAAACTTATAATAAAATAAATGTTAAAATCATAGAGGTAGTTAAATCAAGGTGATTCTAAGATGTAATATATAGAAGTCTAATAGTTCTGTACATACATACACACACACACACACACACACAAATCTGCATCTATTAAGGTAGTCCTGCCAGGCAGATTAAAATGAGAAAAATATAGATAATTATTTAAATAGTTATGTGTCAGATATATTTGATAATCATAAGACAATATTAGAAGTAACCAAAGTGAATAAAATAGATAAATATTCAAGCCTTTTTGTTCTTGCTGGCTTTCATAGCAGTTAACCAAGCTTGTTCAATATCAGAAGGTTTAGAAACATACAAAGTGATGTTTACTTTTATACTCTCTATGGTAAAAGTAAAATTTGTAAAAGTTAAATTTCCAATTAACTAGATATATTACTTTTAAATATTCTGCTTTCTACAGAGTTATGATCGTTTGGTTGTAATGAAAGAACAACCTAGAGAAAGGAGAAGGGCAGCACGATTGAATGTACTCCTAATATGATTGTGACACAAATTACTGCATAGCCTGACAGTTAATGCCTGGACTTTAATGGCCCTTTCCAACTGTCCACAGGGCTTTATTTATTTATTTATTTATTTATTTATTTATTTATTTATTTTTAAGGTAATCACTCTACAGTTTCCTGTTTAACTTCAGTTTTTCTCTTCTCAGGTTTGGATTTATTCTTCATAAAGATGAAGCTGCGCTACAAAAAATTGATCTTGAGACCATGTCATACATCAAGACAATTAACTTGAAGGACTATAAGTGTGTTCCTCAATCATTGGCATATACACACGTGGGAGGATACTACTTTATTGGCTGCAAACCTGACAGCACTGGAGCCATTCCACCCCAGCTCATGGTGGATGGTGTAACCGACTCAGTCATTGGATTCAATAGTGATGTGACGGGCACTCCATATGTCTCTCCAGATGGTCACTATCTTGTCAGCGTTAACGATGTGAAAGGGCTTGTAAGGGTCCAGTACATCACCATCAGAGGAGAAATACAGGAGGCTTTCGATATTCACACAAATCTGCACATATCTGATCTGGCATTTCAGCCATCCTTTACTGAAGCCCACCAATACAACATCTACGGTAGCTCAAGCACGCAAACTGATGTACTCTTTGTAGAGCTCTCCTCTGGGAAGGTTAAGATGATAAAGAGCCTTAAGGAACCCCTCAAGGCAGAAGAATGGCCTTGGAACAGGAAGAACAGGCAAATCCAGGACAGTGGCTTGTTTGGTCAATATCTGATGACACCTTCCAAGGACTCTCTCTTTATACTAGATGGACGACTCAATAAGTTAAACTGTGAGATCACTGAAGTTGAGAAAGGAAATACAGTCATTTGGGTTGGAGATGCCTAGGAGCCCTATTAGATAATTATGGAATGAAGAGTTTTCCAGTACATTGCACTTAATTCATTGTTTAAATTCACAGCTTAACTTTGTAAGTTTATATCCTAGTCAAACCTGAGTTACTTGGTTGGCTCAAATAAAATAGTTATTTTGTTTTTGGCAAAGAAATATACAATTAGTAATATTGGTCGATTAGAATATTTTACCACACTATTTAATGGGAAACTACATTAATGACAAGAATCAAATCTATAATTGTGTTTTAAGCCAACAAAATAAGAATTTAAGTACTTAAAAATAACTCAACTGCAGGGAATTTCAGATGACTTTAAGTACCATTTTATTTTGAGGGTGGCTTACCTATTTTTTCTTCTAGATCTTTTTTTTTTTCTTTTTGGTATGCTTAAACCAGAAATCAAAGGTATTGTGGAACCTTAACATTCTTAATTCAAATAATCTGCCCCATCCGCTGTTTATAATCTTTTGTGCCTTGAAGGGAATGTCACAAGAGGAAAGGAAGGCTAAACGCTGCATACTGAACACCCTCAAAATTATAAATCTCTTGTCACTAAAAGAGAAAAGTTTAACATCTCTTGCACTAAAACCTGCCTGGAGTCATTTTGTAACCCTCAACAAAATATCATTTAAAGGCATCAATTGGTCTTCGGTTGTATACAGGTGACAAACTCTGTTTGACACTTACTGTAAAATCTGCAGCATGCTATGGAAAATGGGAAGAAAGGGAGGAAAACTAATTATGGTAAAAATGTTTGCAATGTTTTCTCTGTTCATTTTGTTTTCAATCACTAACGAGTGCATTATATTTCTAATGCAAGTTTGTCTGGGATGTCAACTGCTTACAAATGTTTATTATTAGCAGAATAGATTATTTTCCTTTCGTATAGTCCACTGTTTCATCAGCAAGAACTGTCGTTTCTAAAAAAGAAGCATTATTTGTGTCTGCTTAGAATAAACCACATGTAGAGAAATTAACACCAGGGAGAAAAAAGCTGGCTAGAGAATTGATGAGTATTAGTATTTTAGGAAAATTAGTTGGGAATTAAGGGATAGCTCCACAGTGGTGAGTAAAGATGTGTTTCACCATTGCTTTTGCTATTTAAATGTTACCCATCCAGAACTTCATTCCTTAATAACTTTCCTGAATGACTTCTGTTCAACCCCTACATAAACCTTAAATGGCCCACTCATACATACAAGTAAAAATTGTTGCCCCCCCCCCTTTTTTTTAAGGCAAAGAAAAGGCCAGTAGAAGTGGACTAAATCTAGAGAATTGGTTTATTGAAATAAGCAGATAATTACGCAGGCTTAAAGTAATAGTTTACATGCTTTGAGAATTGTTTTAGTTATTTTTGTTTTGTTACTGCTAAAAAACGCTAATGGGCTGTTGAAATGACCTCCATTTACTGAAGGTAATCCAATAACGTCTTTTTTAAACTCAAATTTTACTCAAGTTTAAATTGTGTAAAACTGCTTAGAAACCTGAAATTTTATAGTGTGTAATATCTTACGTGTAAATAGCATCCTGAACTGTGTGATACAATAGATTTCTTCTTAGCTTAAGGAAACATTATGGGAGGTAGATTTAATAAACAACAAAAATCAGCTTATGTTTCTACTTATCTGCTTTCCTTTTTAGCAATTTTCTCCCTTGTGAACATGAACCATATAGTGTCTGTGACCTGATGATTTAATGTAAGTCTGTCTCATACATCCTTCTTTGGTAGCTTACACCATGTGGATGCTTTGTCTGTAGACATTGCTTGATAAAAGGAGAATAAACCTCTTACATTTTAACCTTTGAGAACTAGTCAATGTTTTAATGTACATGCCAATGTTTTGTTTTTTCTCCCATTGCTTCAGACATAATCTGGTATTCTGCATTATTTTGAAAGTAATGAGATGGGGTAGAGAGCAAGTGAAATTAAAGCAATCAAGAAAAAACAATTTAGATTGTCTTTTTATGAACGATTCTAAGTTCCTATATTCCTTCATATTCAATGTTTAAAGCAAGGAATTGATCCTTTTTGAGGTGTCTATGTCTTTAGAACTCCTTTTTGTGTATAGAGGGAATGAGTATCAGAATGGAATATCAAAAGTAAACTCAATGGAAAGACCTTTTCTTTCCACATCATTTTTTATTAACCAAGCAAATATTGAGCCTCTCTCTCTCTCTTTCTTTTTTTTTAACAATGTAATTGTTAGAATACTAACATTTATGGTTCTTTGTCAAAAGCAGATGCAATGTTATAATATTTTCTGAGGTAGATATTTTTCTTTGATGATGGGGGAAAGGTAGAGTAAAAGCTAACATACAGGGCATCAGCATTATTTAATGCATGGTCTGAGGAAACTGTCTTGCAAATCATAATCTCATCAATAACTGAGAAAAACTAAAATAAAGTGATGAGATAACTGCTCTGTAAAGAAGCTCTAACATTACAAAGTAGACTTTTAACAGGCAAGAGAAGGAAGTGATAGCAAAAAAAAAAAAAAAAGAAAAGAAAAAGAAGGAAAAACAAGAAAAAAATAGAAACAAAGTGATTTTTTTTTCTGTCAAATTATGGTGATAATATTGTGATAGTAATAAAGGGCATCAAATGAGAGAAGGTGTGAAGCGAAGAATGGGAACAAGATGTGGGATAGTCCTTGAGCAAAACTTACAGGAAGAAGTAAATATTTATGTAAAGAAGGTGATATACATAAGGCTATAAAAGTAGGCTATGATCAGGTTTTGGAAGGAGGGAGGTGAAAAATGAAACCAATTTAAGCAGTTTGGACTTAATCCGGAAAATACTGTGTTTCCCCGAAAATAAGACCTAGCTGGACAATCAGCTCTAATGCTTCTTTTAGAGCAAAAATTAAAATGAGAACTGGTCTTATTTTACTGTAATATAAGACCGGGTCTTATATAATACAATATAAGACCTGTTCTTATCTTAATTTTTGCTCCAAAAGACGCATTACAGCTGACTGTCTGGCTAGGTCTTATTTTCAGGGAAACAGGATAGGGACTCAACAATAATTTTTTTTAAAGGAAATGGCAGTGAAAATGACACTTTTAAAGTGTATTTTTTTTAATGGAATGCAGATTTGAACAAATGGGAAATGAGAGGACAAGGTATCAGTTAGGAAGCTACTGCAACAATATAAGTTTATGATCTTTAATATCAGACTATTACATTGAAAGTATAATTATAAAACAGGGCATGTTAGGGAACCATACTTGCAATAGCAACTGAATAAATATGGATCATAAAAAGAAACAGACACAACAGGTCTTAAACATGACTATTAATAGAAATAAGAAAACCATGAAGGAGAAAAAGATTTAGGTGAGAAAAAGAGTATATAAGTAAAAGACAAATTAAATGAAAATATTGGGCAATGGAATATAATTCCAGGGAAATGTCACCATGTATAGCAAACTGACAAAGTGTTCAGGAGTCAATCCATCTTCTGTTAATTATATCTGTGTAAAGTTGAAGCACTTTTAAAAAATGCAATTTAGAATCTTATCACCTTTCAGATTCCAGTCAATCATTCTTCACAGGGTTGTTTTCTTTTAAAAAAATAAGTGAATTCAACTGGATTTTACATTCACTATGATTTTACAGGCTGAAACAATATGTTTAATCATACCTGACAACTATATATATATATATATATATATATATATATATATATATAATATACATATACATGTATATATGATATATATATATAAAGTTGTCAGATGTATATATATGTATATATATACACATATATATGTATATATATATAATACCATATGTCGCATTTTGAAGTGATAAAATTTTAAGAACAATATTGCCATCATAGAAATCAATGCAACTCTAAAGTAAGATGACATGTACAACCCAGTGTTACAACTTTAAGAACTCATAAGGAGTCACTTCTAATGTCACTTGTCCATATATTTACCATGTAGCTTTTCCTGTATGGATGGGTAACGAAAACAAAAGTAGGACCTCATCAAATATCTGTTTTCACTTAAAGTGAGTATGCTCTTAAGTCGTGGTAAATTTTCTCATGTTCCTAGAAGACTAAGTCTTAACCAGAGCATATCAGCACGTTTTTTTCTTGTGTGTTTGCATTTAATACATTAGACAGTCTTATTAGTAAATGGAAAAGCACTTAGCTTTTCTGTAATATCCATCACCAAAATGCTCTTGTCTCTGTGGTATTTAGTACGTACTGCACATCTATGTTACAATAATTTACAGCTACAATTGGTGACTTAGAAAAGTTTTATTTTAACCTTCATTCTTTTATACTAGAGTTCAGTAACAATAAAATTCTCAATATGTTTATCCACCTTTGCTGATATTCATTTTCACAATTTTATTGGCATCTCACATGTGTAATTGTTTATTATCTGAATAACCACATTCAACACATACATATTATGCAACCAAATGAAAGCAGGGTTTTTTTGTTTGTTTGTTTGTTTGTTTTGTTTATACCACATGTAGAGAAAGGCTCAGTATGTAGTGGGCACATATTCGGCAGTCACTAAAAATACAAGAGATACTATAAGATTCAAACTGTTTTTTTTTTTTTTTTTGGTCTCTATAGAATATATGTTTAACTTTTTGAGAATCTTAAATCATTATGACAAAAATGTATGCCTTGAATGGTATTAAACTGTGATAATTAAAAGTAGCACCGTTCAGGCAGGTGGTTTCTATTTAATATTCTCCAATTCTCTAATGTATTAGAGCTAATAGACATACAATGAACATGTGGATAGATAATGTCTTTTTAAACATTTGCCATCTCAAATTTAATGTAATTGCTTATGTAAAACATGGTGTTTGTTATGGTAAAGATTAATCCTTCTCATATATTATTAAACTCTAAATTAATATACATAATCTTTTAGTTATTTATAGAGGCAGAGATTCCTTTCTATACTAGTCTTGCCACAAGAAGCATGCTTATATGAAATACTGTTATATTTATAGTATCGTACAGAAATATCAGTATATTTTGAGATGAAAATTTGTATTTCTGGTTTGAGACAACTTTTTTAAAACTTCTATCAATCGTTTGATGAATTTATGTTTCTCCCAACATCCAACATGATATAACTTGCCTTTGATTGCTATTACTCTTACGTATTTGCATAAAACTTTTTACTATGTTATTCAACTATATTCAATCTCTCCTACCATTATTAGCTCAGTTTCAATGTTTGCTAATATTATTAGTCATGAATATTTGGACTACCATCCAATACTTTGGAATACCATCCAAAAAAAAATCGTATTGTTTAAAGAAAGTAATAGAAAAGTAAATAAATGTACTTATTATACTAGAAGCACTGAGGTATATTATTTAGAAATTGTATTTCTGAATTCTCTCAAAAAACGTCTAGTCTCGATTTTTCCTCTTTAAAAGATTTTCCATTTTTAAATCCTCCTATTATTTTTATGAACCCATTATTATTATATATTATTTTGACTTGTAAATACCAAGCCAAGATATGTTTAACAATCCAAGTCTAAGAGAAATACACATAACCGAGGATTGTAGGAGAAGTGATATTATTGTAGGTGCATACAATTAATCTAAGGCACGAGGAAATGTCAGTTATAGGCCTTACATAAGCAAATATAAGGTTCAGAGTTCAATACTATAAAAGTTTTAAAATAACCATTATTGGTAATGGGAAAAATGTTAATTTGGTTCATAAAAGGTCTGGGTTACCATATAAGGCACCCCGCCACTTGGTTTGTATTAAGTCTGTAATCCTGTAAGTATTAGAAGAGCCTCTAATAAGTCTTCCTTAGTTATGGAGTATATCAATGTCACATTTTCCCAGAAAAAAATTACTTAAATGAAAAGTAGTTTCTTGTTTACTATTGGCTGCTAGCAGAGACTAAAGTCTCAACCATGTTTGATAGTGTTCCTCTATGACTTAAATTATACATTATGAAATAGATATTACCCAATATGCTGAACCCCAAACTGGATGTCCACAGCAGCCTGCTCATAGGGCAGACAACCTACCTTAGGCAAAAGTACAGAGGCCTTGTTCAACTTGGTTCCAAACTTACTTGCAAGCTAGAATTTCAGGCAAGAAAAAGGAAATTCAAGACTACTAAGGACTACAACACCAGTCCAGCGCCACCCAGCAAAAAGTGGGTCACTGTCTCCACACCCAGTTCTAGAGCAGTAACCAGACATGCACAAGAGAAGTAGTCCATAAGAACAGATAACTTCAAAATTACCCTCAAAAGAACTGACTTTGTTGAAACAGAATGTGAAGAAATTGAGGTTAAAAAACACTCTTTAAAGCAATAAAGATTTGGGCTATAAGCAATCACATGGAAGCTGGTAGCTCAACTTATAATTTACAAGGTAAATTGTAGGCCAACTACTTTACCAGAGAGAATCAAAGAACGAGAAAGCTAAGTGGAGCCCTCCTGCGGTCAGAAGAAACCACAAAGACGAGCATCAAAAACTACCCCTGCAAAAGAACCTGAATTGAATTTGAGCAGACTGTGAAGCAAGTTGTCTCCAGGTTTTTGTTAAACAATATTGATTCAGCCACCAATCAATGCTGCCTAATAATTTGGTGTGATACCAACAGACACAGACAGATTAAAACAGAGACTAGGCAAAGAAATGGTCAAAAATAGCTCTGCTAAAACCAGTGTCATTTCAGGTGATTGTGAACACACTAAATGCCACACCCGCTGTGTAGTGGTATCAAAGACTTCAAATTATATGAGTGGACTATATTTTAGTATAATAGCGCAGTTACGTACTAAGAAAATAAACACGTAAACAAGAAGAAAAAGCTCTGTTGGTGGGGGATATATGGATTTTGCTACAACATACTATCTAAAATATCCTGTTTTTTAAAGCAACAAAAAATTGTAAATATAAAGAAAAATGAAGATTTGACTCATACAAAGGGAGAAAACTCCCAAGAAACAAACTCTTTTTCAGGCCCAACAGTTGCATTGAACAGACAAAAACTTCAAAGCAGCCATTATAAAATGTCCAAGATCTAAGGGAACCTATGCTTAAAAAAAGAAAAAAATAAAGAAAGAAAGAAAGAAAGAAAGAAAGAAAGAAAGAAAGAAAGAAAGAAAGAGAAGAAGGAAGGAAGGAAGGAAGGAAGGAAGGAAGGAAGGAAGGAAGGAAGGAAGGAAGGAAGGAAGAAAAATAGTATGATGACAATGTCCTCTCAAAGAGAGAATATCAACTAAAAAAATGAATCTCTGGAGTTGAAATCATAGTAACTGAGAAGAAAAAAATCTCTACTGGGGTTCAAGAGTAGATTTGAATTAAGAGAAGGTAACATCAGATTCATGATGATTATCTGATACAAACACTAACACAAAAGAAAATTTCCAAATTTTCAAAATATTAACCTACAAATCCAAGAAGATCAATGAATTCCAAATAGTATAAATGCAAAAATATCCATTCATAGCCATGCCATAATAAAGCTGTAGAAAGCCAGTGAAAAGATAAATCTTCAAAACAAGAGGAAAATATGTCACTTAATAAATCTTACACCAGTAAGATTCAGTGGATGTATCATAATACACAGTGAAGGCCAGAAGAAGAAGATAACAGGATGACATATTCAAAATTCTGAAAGAAAATGCATCAACCAATAATTTTATATTCAGCAACACTATATTTCAAAACATAAAGTACAATATTCTCAGATGAACAAAAGTAAAACATTCTCTGATGCTTGCAGAAGTAACTTAAAAGCAAGTCTAAAAGAAATTTTCAAATTAAAAGCATGAGACCCCAGAGAGTACTTGAATCTAAACTGAATTAAAATGATCTTAACAAATACCCAATAAATAATGGCACTCTTGGACTTATATACTAGAGAACTGAAACTTTTTTACTTGTAGAAACTTGCACATGAATGTTGATGGCAGCTTCATTTACAGCTGCCCCAAACAGGAAATTTCTTTAATGTTCTTCAGTGGGCGAATGACTTAAACTGTGGAAGCTCTGTATCCTGGAATACTCCTGAGCAACTAAAAAAAAATCAACCTAATGATCAAAAC
Organism: Rhinolophus sinicus; assembly: GCF_057876585.1. NCBI lineage: Eukaryota > Metazoa > Chordata > Mammalia > Chiroptera > Rhinolophidae > Rhinolophus > Rhinolophus sinicus. The sequence goes on along the minus strand of NC_142515.1, from coordinate 80,088,531 downwards.
CACATGGATGACCTTCAAGATTAAGCTGAGTGGCTGAGTGAAAGAAGCCAATCACAAAATAACACATTGTGTAATTTCATTTATATAACATTTGTAAGATAACAGAGAGATGGGAAAGACTATTGATTGCCATGGTGGGGGAGTGTGTGAAATGGACATGGCCATAACAAGGGAGTCTTGTGATGGTACAGTTATGTATCCTGATTGCTGATGGCTACACTAAGCTACACATGTCTAAAATTGTAGAGCTACACATAACACACACACGCACACACGTTCATATATGACTGTTGAGATCTGAATAAACTTTACATTTTGAATCAAGGTGATTTCCTGATTTTGAAACTGTACGATAGTACACAAGAGGTTAAAATTGGAGGAGGCTGGCTCAAGACTAAGAAGGACTTTACTGTACTTATTTTTGCAACTTCCTGTGAATCTATAATTATTTTAAAATAAAGTGTTTTTGAAATTTGCATTTATATTGAAACAGAGGACTACATTTATACTTCTGTCAGTTTTTATGGATGTGCTGAATAAATGATATATTTGCCAGTTATGAAAACCTTGGTTTATAATCCAGTCCTGCAGATTCTTATTTTGCCATGTAACCCTGGGAATAAGTGTCACTATGTCCCTGGAGCAACAGAAACAAAGGCAAGAAGTTGCTGTGATATTTGCATTTATTTAGAAAAACTATATATATATATTTATATTTTTAATGAAATTTTATGTGGAATTCAAGTATGGTAGGTGGGAGAAGCTTGCAGAAACACTTAATTTGACATTGTGCAGCTGTTGGGAAAGAGAATCTTTAGCGCTGTGATGTCCAAGAGAACATTCTGCACTAATGTAAAAGTTCTGTCTCTTCACTGTCCAATACATAGGCACTAACCACCTATGATTATTGGACATTTGACCTGTGGTTAGTATGCCTGAGGAACATAATTTAACATTTAATTTAAATTAATTATACTGAATTCATTAATTTCAGTTTCAGGTACATGTAGCTAGTGTGGCCATATTTGACAGAGCTAGTCTTTAAGTTCTAGTTTGAAAACCATTAACTTAGTGGAAACAGTCCTTTTAATGTAGCACATAGGGTACATTGCTTCCAATTTACAGTCTTATTCTTACTACTTCTTATCTGTTTAATCCTGATTAAGCCATAATCTCTTTGGCATTGTTTACTTATCTTTGAAATGAAAAAATTAGAACACTTTAAGATCCCATGTTTCTATATATCATCTCACCTCCCACTGTTACCATTTTATTTAAAATATTTATGTCTGCCTGTTCTTCCTGGTGGACCATTTCCCCTCATCTCAGTTGGTTCACACAAATAATACTTTGCAACACAAAATCAGATTGTAGCCCAAGAGAGAGAACAAGGCTCTCTCTCATCGTGTGGAAGCTGTGCTCTGTTAGAAGTGGAGCTTTTCTAAACTAGTTGATTGAATCGTGGAGGTGTAAATGTGCTTTCTCTCACTGAGCCACGTCTTCTGAGAGGCTGACAGGTAGTGGGTGGCAACAAACTGTCTGACAAGACAGGTTTGCCCTGCGTACCTCAAGTGATGGGATTATAGAAAGGAAAATTTAAAAAATCAAATTAGTGTCAATGTTATGGTTCTTTCAAACTAGAGAAGCAATTGCTTCTTAACCTTACCAGTTTTATAGGAGATTTAGCAAACAACACTGGCATTCTTTGCTTGCAGAGATTAAGACAGGCTTTATTTGATCTGGCAGGATGTCTGCTTTACTGAGAAAGTTTCTTGGGATTTAGTTCAATTAAATTAATAAATGTGCATGGACTCTGAATCAGATATTGTGTATTATCAAGAAACAAAGGTGAATGAGATACTATTGTTGTTTGTAAGAATTTTCCAATCCGGAGAGGAACAAACAACCAAATGAAAAAAAAAGAAAATATTTTGAAGTTGTTTGGCAACTTTTCAACTGTCAGTTGATCATTTGCATCTGTGTTTTGCAGTACTGCTAGTTTAGGCGCTTGCTAATAAATTTGTTATATATGAGTGTGATGTTATTGTGTTTTATATAGTAACATAGTTTCTTCCCCCAAATGGGTAAACACAGACAGTGCCAAAAAAATGTATACACATTTTAAGAAAGAAAAAAAACACCTGTATTAGTATATACCGATAACAAAAGATGAATACAAGTCACTCATTCTGCAGTTACAAGAGGTGCTCAAAGTGGTTACCATCAATGTCCCGACACTTCTGATTACGGTAAACTACTGCTTGAGCAATGTTGACCAAAGTGTGCACTTGTATACATTTTTTTGGCATCTCTGGTACTTATGAATAAATGGGCATTGCCTTTATTAGCAACCTGACTTTTGCAGCAGAAGAGTTCTCTGTGTCTCTAGCTACATTGATTTACTAATCTTCAAATTCTGCTTTTTCTGTGCTACTTCTTTCGTGTATCCATTTATAAAACATTCAGTACCACCAATTGCTAGGCTCTACTCTAGGTGTTAGTTATATATGAACAAAACAGGCGAAGACTCTTCTTAAAGGGGCTTGCTTTCTACTGTGTGTGTGGTGGGGGAGGTGGGGGCAGGGAGCCAAGAGGACAAAGTGTGTCTTCTCTGCAAACTCTGACTCCTTGCCCTTTGCCCACTGCTATTCTTGGTGGCTTCAAAAGCTATGCTTTGGCCAATTCCCGTTTCTATTTTCTGTGCTTTGTTATTTATCCCTTTCCGGGTCATTCTACTATACCTCCATTTTCATCACTGCAGTTCTCAATCACAGTGAACAGGTCTCCCTGGGGAAAGGAATCTAAGTTGAGAGACACACATGTACACAAACACACTGATGTTAAGTGAACACATAGTTAAAGGCGGCATGACGTTTCGTAAAGCTAGCCTGGGAATTTTCATTCGGTTACCAATACCCTTCTTATTGAGCTTGGCCCCCTTAGAGTCTCTCTCTCTCTCTCTCTCTCTCTCTCTCTCTCTCTCTCTCTCTCTCTCTCTCTCTCTTCTCTCTTCTCTCTGTCTCTCTGTCTCTCTCCCCCCCCAGGCATCCGTGCCCTGAGGGCAGCTGTAAGGGATCGTGACCCAAGTAGGAGCTGCAGCAAGGGGTTTTCTAACCGGGGCTAGGTCTCTCCTCCTGCTCATTTTTATCTATCTAGCCACCCTATAATTCCTCCCTGAAAATTTGAGACCCTGAAATCTTTCAGGAAAGGGGACAATGTGTCTCCTCTGTATCTACTTGCTGCTGAAAGGGGGCAACGTCGTAGTCAGGGTCTCATCCTCTTGCTCACTGTCAGGAGCAAGCAGGTGTTGTCCCCTTCTAACAGTGTCGAGAGGAGACTGGTATAAATCTGAGTCCTCCATTTCTGCAGGAACATATTGGAATCCCTGGAGGATCATCGTTTCTAAGTGGAACTGCTGTAATCTGGAGGACACACATTTGACAAGTAGATTAAAAAGACATGGGCCAAATAGTAGTAGAAGCGATGTATAAACTAAAGACTCTAATAAGGGTAAAATCCAAGTCATGGAAGGTAGAGCATCTTTTACCGCCTGCCAGATGGAGTCAGTTGTTGGATGTTCCTTTGCAAAATTATAAAGCCATTCAGTCTGATTGTATATCTTTTTAATTTCTTCTACTTGACTGGTGGCATTTATATAAGTGCAACAAGTCTTATTAATTACCTGACATACTTCCCCTTGTTCAGCTAATAAGTAATCAAGGGCTAGTCGGTTGTCAAAGTGAATGTGTAAGTGAATCGAGGGAGATACTGGAGGGCGTCTCTGGTGTCTCATCTTATCCATGCCCAGGATGCTGGGGCGGCTATGCATCCTGTTAGACGGGTTAAAGTAGCCTCATGATCGGTTACCCCTCCCCAAGGGGCTGCTAGACTATTGGCAGCCCCAATACTGGCTGGAATGAGTGCTATGGACCGTCTGGGTTGGGGCTGAGTGACGTTATGAACAATGATCGATGTGCCTCAAAGGCCTAAACACCCAAAGGTGTATTGTCCTTTGAACTGAGACTTGTCAATACATGGGTAGTCCAGGGCTATAAGGGGTTGGTGGTGGACCCATCTGGTGACTTTTTGCTGGGTAGTTCATTTTGAGGAGGACTGAAGAGAAATAAATACCCGGATATAATAAGTGATATGTATCTCAGCCTTACCTTTCTTTCAGGTAAAGAAAGAAAGGTAAGGCTGAGATTAAAACGTGCAGGCTGAAAATGGGGAAGAGGAGAGCTGTTTCCGGGCTGCTCATGGCATACCCACCTGTCAGAGAGGCTACTTTCCTTTGCAATTATGTTGGAAATGTGTACAAGTGTGTTAGTCTCCCATCCCCCGTGAAGGGGCTGGGGCTATATTAGAACTAGAAGAACGAATATTATGTTGATGATTTAGTCTGATTGTACAAGAGACAGTTATTCAGTGGGGTACCAGGAGAGCTATAGGTGGAAAAAGAATAAGAGCTGAGAGGAAAAGCAAATAGTAAATAACTGTCAGGTGTTAGTTATGTATTTAGTGGTAATGTCTCGAGGTCTTCTAGAGGCTCGCAGGGGTCCTGAGATCTGGTTGGCAAGTCGTCTCCTTAATCACCCTTGCAGGGTTTTATTCAGGAGTGATGTACCCAGTTAGAGACTCCTGGCACCTTGGCAGCTGTAGGGGTAGAAAGGAATACAGTGAATGGGGTCCTTCCAAGTTGGGATGTAGGGGTGCCATCTTTCCAAGATTTGATGAGTATCTGGTGGCCAGGCGGGCACTCGGTTGGTGATGGTGGGTTCTGCCCTGCAGGTGAGGGCAGAGCCTTTTGTCCATAGGCCCTGAGGGCTTCCTGGAATTGTCGTGGAGAGGTGACATACTGAAGGAGGTTTGTGGCCTCTAAATCTAAGAGTATGTCAGATGGGAGGCTCCCATGTAGAGCCTCATACAGGCTGAGCTGTAGGAAAACCTGCAGGAGTGTTCAAACCTATAATAGAGGTATTGGTAGGAGGTTAAGCTATGGTTGAGAGGTTTCTTGACAGTTTCCTTAGGATGTTCTTAAAGGTTTGCTTTGCTCTTTCTGCTTTACCGGAGCTCTGAAATCTCTATGAGGAATATAAGAAATAGCTTATCTCTATGGCCTCAGCCACCTATTGGGAATATGTGAGGTAAAAGAGGGTGCATTGTCACTCTGTAAGGATCGGGGTAAGCCAAACCCAGGAAGGATCTCCTTCAGCAGTTGCCAAGACACCTCTTGGGCCCTGTCTGTCTGGGTAGGGAATGCCTCTGCCTACTTGGTCAATAAATACCAAGTGGTATTTAAATCCTTTGCATGGAGGCAAATGAGTGGGTGGCTTCCTAGACGCTGAAGGAGCTGTATAAGCAGGGGAGGCTTCTTCCCCTGGGGGTGGCTGTAAGCACAGAGCATACAGGTGTGATATACCTGATTGTCTTGTAGATGCCTTTCCCAGAAACAGTTTCATGCTGATTTGGTGCATGAAATTATTAGAATCATGAAGTCTGTGGGGGCAAAGCCCCAGAAAGTAGTTTCCAGGCTCTCAGCCTCACATAGACAGGTGCTGGCTCAGGTAGTAAATGGCCAACTGTGATTGGATGGTCATCAGCTGTGGCTAGTTGGCCGTCAGCTGTAACCAGTGAGCCATTGGCCACTAATATAACTGCTGTGGCTATGCTAGCAGAGAGGAGAGAGGAGAGAGAAAGAATGGGGGCTAGCAAGAAGATGGTGGCTGAGCTGGCAAGCGTGGATGGCGGTTTGCGGACAGTGTGGATCCAGCCTCCAGTGAGAGTATAGTGCCGCCAGAGAGAATATAGTGGTATGACTCCCCCATCTATGGCTCCGTGGGTGTTCCTTTTTGGCCTCACCATATCCTGCGTTCTTGTATGGGGAGCGGGAGCAGAGACCCTGCAGGCCTCCTTGCATGACAAATGGCGCAGCGAGCAGGGTCCCCAGCACGACAAAGTCCTTTAATGACTTTCCACTGGAGGGACTGTGGAAGGTCTAGCCTTTGATCTAGCTCATACCATCCCTGAGGGTTAAGTGTGTCTCCCCTCTGAATGGCCCAATTTTTCTCTTCTGAGGTATATGATGAAAGAAGACTGGGGCCCAGTAAAGAAGGAATAAGGGCCCCTGAGGGGGCAGAGCCCCAGAAAGTAGTTTCCAGGCTCTCGGCCTCACATAGACAGGTGCTGGCTCAGGTAGTAAATGGCCAACTGTGATTGCATGGCCATCAGCTGTGGCTAGTTGGCCGTCAGCTGTAACCAATGAGCCATTAGGCCACAATATAACTGCTGTGGCTACGCTGGCAGAAAAAGAGAAAGAATGGGGCTAGCAAGAAGATGGCGGTTTGCGGACAGTGTGGATCCAGCCTCCAGTGAGAGTATAGTGCCGCCGCCAGAGAGAATATAGTGGTATGACTCCCCTACCTATGGCTCCGTGGGTGTTCCTTTTTGGCCTCACCATGTCCTGCGTTATGTGGGGAGCGGGAGCAGAGACCCCGCAGGCCTCCCTGCACGACAGCCCCTATAAATTTCTCTTATGAAGGAGTGGCGGCCTTGGCTGCCTGATCCGTCCGAGGATTTCCCTGAGCTATTTCCTCTTGTCCCTTTTGATGTCCCCAGCAGTGGATTAGTGCCACCTCCTTGGGTCAGTGCCCGGCCTCTAGGAGGAATAATATCTGAGGTCCATATTGTCATGCAGGGACTCTAATCTTGCTCCACACACAAGAACGCAGGATATGGTGAGGCCAAAAAGCAACACCCATGGAGCCACAGATAGGGGAGTCACACCACTATATTCTCGCGGGTGGCTGGGTTGGAGACAGGAAGCAGGAGCCACACGATCTGCCACCTGATGTCCACTTCTCTGCCAATGAACCTCACTTGCTAACTGCAATCCGTGCTTGTTAGGTCAGCCACGGCAGTTATATCAGTGGCTAATGTCTAACCTGTAACAGCTGATGACCAACTAGTCATCGACTACCCGAGCCAGCACCTTTCCACATGAGGCTGAGAGCCTGGAAACTGCTCTCTGGGACTCTGTTCCCACACGTATTTTATGGGGGTGTCTCTGGCAGTGAGGAATCCTTTCTTTCCTGATAGCAGCATAGGCAAGGAGCACTAAGAAAGTATATTTAGAGTCTGTAGATATTAACCCTTTTGTTTCTTCCTAACTGTACAGCCCAAGTGAGAGAGAGTAATTCATCTAATTGAGCTGAAGTCCCAGGGGGCAATGCTTCTGCCTCTATGGTTTCTAATGGGGTGACTAGGGTAGGGTTTCCAGGCGGGAATTCCTGCCCATTCTCAGGAATTTTTTTTTGTTTTCCCATTCCCGAATCCCGAGAAAAGTTGGTCAGGAAATTGGGTAATACCCACAATGGGAAATAAACGTACTACTCACAATGTATCTCTTAGACATTTTTCCTATTATCACTAGGTTTTCCGGGCTGGAATTCCCACCCGTTCTTGGGAATTTCTTTCGCTTTTCCGTTCCCGAATCCCGAGAAAAGTTGGTTGGGAAATCGGAAAAATCGGCTCCTTGAACTCAGGTGGTTGGTAGCAACGGCTGTCTCTTTGTGGAAACGATTCATCGTGGAGAACAGAAAACAGTTTATATCTCGGGATTCGGGAATGGGAAAGCGAAAAACATTCCTGAGACGGCCGGGAATTCCCACCTGGAAACCCTAGCCTAGGGCATATCCTGTGAGCCAGACTCCTTCTATTAAAAAGCTGCTACTATCAGTAAGCGAAATCCCATCTACGTTTTCTAGTGGCTGGTCCTTTAAGTCCTGCTGGCATAAGTCAGGTTGGTGTTTTTTAACAGGAGTGTATCGGGGTGCCGTCCTCTGGGCAAGGTAGTAAGGTAGCAAGGTTAAGGGTGGTGAACGTTTGGATAGTAATGTCAGGCTTTTCTAACAGCAAGACCTGATATTTTAATATCCTGCTGTCTGTCATCCAATGGGGCTCCTTAAGGGCCAGTAAGTTAGCCACTTGGTGGGAAGTGAAAACCTGTAAGGCCTGCCCTAGGGCCTCTTCTGCTAGGATAGTTGACACAAAGGTCCAGAGGCAACATGGCTAGCTTATAAAGAGTCTAATCTCTTAAATAAATACCCAACTGGGCACTGAGTGGGGCTTAATTCCTGGGTTAATACGCCTTGTTTTTCAGTGACGCATAGCCAATACGGTTTTGTGGTCTGAGGCAGCCCTATGGCTGCAGCCTCTCTTTAATTGCTCGAGAGCTTGTTGTTGCTCTGGCTCCTGGACAAGGGGGCCGTGTTCCCCGCTCTCCTTGAGGGCTTCATATAGAAGTCGCACCCTGAGCCCATAGCCAATTAGCCAGAGTCTACAGTACCTCAAAAGCCCAAAGAATGTTCTGAGCTGCGTCTTGGTTGCGGGAGAGGGCAGCTGATTAATTGCCCTGACCCTGTCAGGGGATAACTTTCATTCTCCAGGGGTAAGAATTAGTCTTAGGTATTGGACCTGTTGACTAACCTGCTGAGCTTTTGAGCTAGAGAACTCGTAGGCTAGGAAATGTAACGTCTGCGTAGCATGTAATTATGCTGGTTCTTAGGTGGGGGAGCAAATGAGTAAATCATCTATATATTGAATAAAGCACTCCCTGCTCAATAGACAGGAAGGTTGGGTCTCTAGCTAAAGCCTGACGAAAGAGGTGTGGGCTGTCGCCAAACCGTTGTGCTACGGCAGTCCAGGTGAGCTGCTCATGATGCCTCCCCGCCCATCCCATTTAAAGGCAAATAGAAACTGAGAGAAAGGATCAAGGGGTATACAAAAGAAGGCATCTTTTAAACCTAGGACTGAAAACCAAACTTTCCCTGGGATTATCTCCCCAAGAATTGTATATGGGTTTGGAACTACGGGGTGGAGATGCACTACGGCCTCATTAATGAGCCTCATTAATGAGATCTTGGAGTAATCTATGCTCCCTAGAACTTTTCTTTATGAGGAGGATTATGGTGTTGCAGGGAGACGAGCATGGTACTTGAGAAATCAGTTAATAAGGGGCCATAGGCCCTCTTTGGCTTCTGGTTTCAGTGGATATTGTTGCTCGTGGGAATAATGGGAGGGATCTTAACAGGTGGCATGTTTGGCTTGTCCTGGGATTTCTGTTGCCGGAACTTCTAAGTTTACTAAATCTAACTGTAGGGATGGAGTCCCAGAGAGCAGTTTCCAGGCTCTCAGCCTCACGTAGAAAGGTGCTGCCTCGGTTATTAGATGGCCATCAGCTGTAATCAGGTGGCCATCAGCAGTAACTAGTTGGCCATCAGCTGTAACCGGTTAGCCATTAGCCACTAATATAACTTAGCCATTAGCTATACTGGCAAGGTTGGTTGGCATAGAAGCAGATGGTGGATTGTGGAATGTGCGGATCCTGCTTCCTGTATCTCCAACCCAGCAGCCAGCGAGACTATAGAGGTATGAACCTTTTATCCATGGCTCCGTTGGTGGTCCTTTTCGGCCTCACCATATTCTGTGGTGAGCGGGACCAGAGACCCTGAATTACACTAATCATTTAGGTTTCTCCAAGAAAGAGCTCTCTTTGTTAGAGAGTGATATAAGTATACAAGGGAGAGGATTTTCAATAACTAGATGTGCTCCCACTTTCTGGAGAACATCACTTCCCAGAAGGCGCCTGGGGCATTCTGGTATAACTATATTTATATATTTAGTGAGAGCTTCTCTGAGTCACTCCAGAAAAACCGTGGGGTTCTCAGAGGGGCTTTGGTCAATAATAGCTAGCTTGTGGTAATCAGCTGGCTTACTCTCACTTTGTCTCATGCCTTCAGTTAAACAAAGGACTAGATGATTGCATTGCCAGGTGCCCTGTGGGGGTTATAGTCCCTGTTGGGGTCAGCTTTAGATATAGCCGTGGCCCCTGTTGGATAATTAGGGTCAATAAAATGCCAGTCTCTATAATCATCTCCCTTTCTGCTTTAGAGAGAGTTTTTCCTGTGATGACATGGACATCTCTCTCTAGATGAGGTCAAAAGTAAGAGTGAGCCTCCAAAATCCATTGATATATTTTCAGGGTCGTCGGAGTAGCTCTCTAAATCTGTCTTTAGTTGGACGAGGTCCTGCATGGAGAAGGGGACCTGCACCCTCCTAGAGCTGTGTGTTAGGCCTCTGCTTACCTCCTGGAGCACAAGGGGATTCTGGATATGCAGGTGAAGGCCCTTGTGGATCTGAAGGGGGCAGTTAGGAGGGGATGTCTCCTCTGCTCCCTTAGCAGAGGGGCTGGAGGATGTCGTCTGGGCTGACCTCAAGAGCAGGACCTCTGGGTGGATGAGTTAATAGGGCTAGAACTGAAGGGTCTGTCTTACAGAAGTGATAGAGGTCTGAGTCATCTGTGAGGGCCATAAAGGCCTGGACATATGAGGGACACTTCTATTTTTCTAGTTTGTGACAAAAGAGGTCCAATTGTAAGATGGTATTATGGTTTTGACTGCCATTTTCAGGCCAGCTTTCTCCATCCCCTAATTCATATTGAGGCGAAGCCATATTGCAGAGGAAGATGAACCTCTTCTTTTTTAGTGTCTCAGGATCAAACTTGTTCCAATTTAGAATATACCTTCCGGGGCAGACCATCCCCCTCAGACTGTGGGACAGGCCTGTGCCCGTCCCTGAAGATTCGGAATCATGTGCATCCTTGCCTCGTGCCTTCCCTCACATTCCCCCAAGCTATGGAATTAATGCGTACCTCCCATTATTCCTATCATTCTTGCCAGGGAGTGAACCTTCTGTCTTCCCCCTCCGCTTTGTGGTCAGGAAGGATGAAATCTGGATCTCGTCTTTGTCCCTTTCTCTTTAAGCTTTCCCTGCTGGCTGCCTGATGCAGACTCCTTCAAAGCGGCTATTACCCTGAACTCTTGGATGGGCCCTATATCTTTTGGCTAGTTTATAGCCATCCCACCTTCGGTTATCAGTCCAGATCTCAAAGAAGATCCTATATATAATGACCTTAAGAGCCTGTCCCTGAAGGGACTGTTCAAGTTGGTCGGCCTGATCTTCTAGGAGATAATAGAGAGCTCTCTCCTTACCATTAATGTCAGTCTTTGTCCCATTCCAATACCACATCAGTCCAGAGTCTGAGGAGTCAGAGAGCGGGGGGAGAAGGACAAGCCAGGCAGTGACACAGGAAGCAGAAACCCAGACCAAGAAGTGGGAAGGACTCTGGGCCGAGATGTTTCTGCCCTCGCTAGTCAAAGGGGGGAGGGCTCCAAATGGTGGGGGTTGCACAGACACAACAGGAGAAATGGCTGGTGGGACAGAAAGAGTGGCTAGTTGGAGACACCAGTCTAAATTCCCCAGCCCCCAGAGGCATCGGAAGAGTTCACTGAAGTAGAGAACGCTGTTTTGTGAGGACAGAAGAAGAAAAGTTCATCCTGGAGAGCTGGGAACAAGCTTAAGGGAGGCTAAGTGAGCACAGAGTTCCTCAAAGCTATCCCTGTCATTCATTTTGGGCCATTCCAGGGCAGGTCATAAGGGCGAGAGAAGAAGAGAGTCAGAGACAGCTATGATTTCTGTGGCAGAAAGGCCGTGAAGCAAGGCTGGAAGTAAAAAGGGGCGCCTAACCGTAGAATGGAGGGGTGGAGATAAAGTGGAAAGCACCAACAATTCCCAGGACGTTGTACTATTCCTATCGTGGGGGAATTGCCAAAGGGAAGGGGTAGTGTATGCTTGTGGGATGGTGTGCCCCATTGCTTGGATATTTTCTTAAAATTGGCAGGGTCCCTATTGCTACTTTTCCCCAATCCATGACCAATTCATTCTATCAATATCAAGGGAGCCTTTAAGTAGTCAGCTCTCTAGGAGCGACCCATGTCCATGATGTGCCTAAAGCCCTCCCAGAGTGGTTTAGCCATGGAAAAGGAGAAAAATGAAGAAAGCAGGTGAAGGGGGCAGTCTTCAAAACAAAGCAGACAGTAAAGGCAGCTTGCGGCTTCCCGAAGGGCGGAGGGAATCCAATGAGAGAGAGAAAGAAAGAAATAGGCCCGCCTCCTAGTGGCCACACAAGGGAATTGCTGCGGGGAGGGGCTAGTGTATGCTTGTGAACCCTGTTAGTGTATGGCTCGTACACCTTTGTCTTGAGCCCAGTTGGACTTAAGCCTATTGTCCCAGAGCCCAACTAGGTTATTCTTCTACAGGAGACTTCTTTAAGGTAGTGGATTACTTAAAGGCTTTTAAAGGTCCATTCTGTGCCCACCAAATTGTGTGGCAGAGGATAACTCCGCCATAAAAAAGAGTTAGGAAAATAAGAGAGGAAAAAAGTACCTTGAATCCAGCAAATCTGAATCATGGCACCAGAAAGATATTACCGGGAATGATGTTGTATCTCGGCTCTTTGTCTTCATGAAAGAACGAATTCAGTCAAGAGACAGAGTTGGTGCAACATAGATCAGCAGGAATTTTATTAGTAAAAGCAAATACACTCCGAGATATGGAGCAGGCTGATCCAAGAGAGGGAAGCAGCGTCTCCTTACATTGTTTGAAGGTTTTTTCTCTCTCTGGGTGTAATTGTCTCCCTTTGTCCCTCTCTAGTATCTCTTAGTCTCCCAGCTGGCATGCCTTGTACTTCTTTCTTGCTTCCAAGGTTGTCTGAGCTCATTATTAATGGCCCTGAGAAGCAGGGTGTACATTCTGATAAGCAGGATGGTTTCTCTCTCTCTTGCTTCTAACAACACATCCCTTTGATGTAGGGGCATGTGTGAGCCTGGAATCCTGCTGGGCTAGTCAGGCATTGGTGCTCTAAGTAAGGGGAGCTGTAAAGGGTCTTGGCCAAGCAGGAGCTGCAGCAAGGGGCTTTCTAACCATGGCTTTCTAACTGAGGCTAGGTCTCTCCTTCTCCTGCTCATTCTATCTGTCTACCTACCTTATCAATAGGTTCAAACATTTTATGTTTAACATATTCATTTAAAAATGTTGACTGCTAAACAGAAGCCATGCGATTGCCTAAGAGACTGTTAACCAGATGCTCAGAGACATTTGAGTAGGTGACTTCTGTTGCAACTCTACAGCTCTGAGTTCAAGAACACACTTGCGCCAGGGGCTTTATTAGCCTGGGAGGCTACAGATGACAGGTGAGGAGTGTTTCCATGCCCTTCCCTCACTCTATTGCCACCTGGGAGAGAGCACTGTCTGATAGTGATGAGATGCACAGTGTGCTTCAGACATTGTATGTGCTGCTGTGGTTCTAGCCTTGTGGATATGAGGGTGAGTTTGTATGGGGTATTTGGGCATCCTGGCAATATGGTGTGACTCTATTTCATATTACTATTTCCTAAAGGATTTTTAAGTTTTAAGAACTTTGCACCAATATCTCTTATAAAGAATGGTGCTTCTTTCTGTCACATATTCTGAGGGCAGTGACTTACATACGAGGTCAGACAATTAAGTTCACAAACTCATCCTAGAAAAAGTGCTATATACCTCATTGCTGAATATCACTACAGTCACCTTCGAAGTACTCCCCTTGGGAAGCTATGCACCGACGTCAGTGCCTAGTATACCCTTTAAATCAATTTTGGAACTCTTTTTCTGGAATGGCCATCAGAGCTGTCGTCGTATTATGCTTGATGTCCTGAATGTCATCAAAATGTCTTCCTTTCAATATTTCCTTTATCTTTGGGTAAATAAAGAAGTCATTGGGGGCCAGATAAGGTGTGTAGGGAGGATGTTCCAATACAGTTATTTGTTTACTGGCTAAAAACTCCCTTACAGACAGTGCCATGTGAGCTGGTGAATTGTTGTGATGCAAGAGCCTTGCATTGTTGGTGAAAAGTTCAGGTCGTCTAACTTTTTCACAGCCTTTTCAGCACTTCCAAATAGTAAACTTGGTTAATTGTTTGTCCAGTCGATCCAAATTCATAATGAATAATCCCTCTGATATCAAAAAAGGTTAGCAGCATCAGTGCAACAAGTTCGCGAACTTAATTGTCAAAGCTCTTATGAACAGTTTAGATATTTGCTATGGAAACTACAGACCATTTAGGGCAAATCTCAGTGGAAAGATACCAGGCTGATAAAAGGACTGGAGGTGGAGAAAAAACATGTAATGATTGATTGAACTGATCATCTCCTGTTATTTAGACATTAAGATATGTGATGGGAAGTAGAATTTCCAGTGAATATTAAGGCTTATTTCTTAGGAGTCTCACTTACTACGTTACATGAGATTCAAAAAAATAAAAGAATTATTGCATTCCCCTGTTACCATTATCTACTCTGGAGAAGATTGAGACAACAGAGTTTGCACAAATACCATGGAGGAGACTTCTGGGTTCTGTGGATTAAGTCATAGTTCAAAACACTGAGACAACAGGCCGCTGTAATGTTAGACAAATATGGGGCTATAGTAGAGAATAGTCAAAGATGAAGGGACAGTTGAAAACATTTAGCATTAGCTCTGTTCTGAGTCACATACTGATATCACAGTAGTGTGATTGTGGAAAATATAACCCAATGCTAAAGTGGTGTGGGAATTATAACAAATGTTAAAACCTTGATGATGTATGGAGTACCTGCTCTTCTCTCAGGTTTAAGAGGACATGATTAATAGATACCTTGGATCTTACTAATGCTGAAAGTTGCAGGAAACTTGAAAGAGTACTGACTCTCAAGAACACCTCAGAAAATATGATTTCTAATTAAATGGCATATATAAAGCGTTTGAGCATAAGAATAATAGCAAACACCTATATAGTTCTTTATATTTTCTACAGTATCACATGCTTTAAGTATTTTAACTATTTTAATGCTTGGGAAAACTCTATGAAGTAGGTACTACTAAAACTCACTTTACTGATGAAGAAAAATGAAGCACAGAGAGATTAAGTAACTTGATCAAAGTCACACAGCTAATACGAGGTGGAGCTAGAAATGAATGCGGGATGCCTGGCTCCAGAGTCCATGATTTTAATCACTAGAGTAGTGGAACCTCAGCAAGCTGGAGGAGAATGGTATGCTGTTAATTGATCTTGTTCCTACAACTTTTTCCCACTCTGTTATGATAGACAGTTGGGAAGAGTTTGCTTTCCTTGGGAAAAGATCGGTATACCTTTAGTGTGTTCTTCTAGCAAAGCGTGAATTCTACTTTCATGGTATTAATGTTCCATGAAAAAGTATAATCTATCATGACAGATCATGGCACTCACCACCTGCACTCTGATAAAATGTATTGGTAATATCATGTATGCCAGTAAAGAAATGATTTCTCAATTTGAGAAGACACATGATATATGAAAGTGGGCTGCTAAACAAAAAAATAGTTTCAAAAACAATTAATTCTAAGTCTGTCCTAAAGTGTCATATCAAGGTGTGAAATTATTTGGATTTTGTTGAAACTGCATCCTTAAACTTGATATAATTTGGGGACACATATCAGATCACATAGAAAGGATATTTCTGAAGAGGTTCATAAAACTTCCCAGTCACTCTGTGATATTTAAGGATCAGTTACAAAAACACATACAGAGACTGGAGGCTCTGGAAAAAAAATAGCAGAAGTTACTCTGCAGTGTCCATAGTTTTTAGACATAATGACTCCTATAGAAGTTGTCCTTTACTACTTGTTTTAAAATTGGTTAGTTTGTGTTTCAGTTAGAGTTGACATTCACTATTATTTTATTTTAGTTTCAGGTGTACAGCATAGTGGTTAGACAGTTAAGACTAATGCTTACCATCGATTGAAACTGCCACGGGGCTATCATCCAAAAGCCCCCAATGTTTCCTGTTACCTAAGCTATGTCACAAGCTATGCTCGCTGACAGGACTGAAAAAGATTACCAACCACAAAGACCAAGGTGGTGATGGGGCACTGTGTGCAAATAAGACCCAGCACAAAAGGGCCGAGAGCTACAGAAGAATAACTACACATGCTTAAAAGAATTTAATCACTCCACGCCACAGCCTATCGTGTTACCTGAAAATAAGACCTAGCCAGACCTTCAGCTCTCATGCGTCTTTTGGTGCAAATATTAATATAAGACCTGATATTATATTATTATATTATGTTATATTACATATTATATTATAAAGACCCAGTCTTGTAGCAAAACAAGACCAGGTCTTATATTAATTTTTGCTCCAAAAGATGCATTAGAGCTGATTGTCCGGCTAGGTCTTATTTTCGGGGAAGCACGGTATAAGCACAGAGGCTCCTTCCCAATCCGGGAGAAGGTGCCATTAGAACATGAGCCCACCCTTCTCCAGTCCTTGATGAAAGAATCCAGTTTCTGCTCTGCTTTACCAAACTCGGTCTTGTTCTATTGGTGTGGATGGCACTGGGCAGCAGGACCTTTGTTTGGGTCCCTTATGCATGAAAGGCACTGATGTCCTCAACATGGGGGAGTTCAGGGGGGAAAAAGTAGGTTCTTAAAAAACCCTATCAGGGAATCCGGTAACCCCTGGTTCCATGCCCACCTTTCTGGATTGAGCACCAACACCACACATTGTTTGGTGTGACTCCCAGGCTTCACAAGTAGGGAACCTTATCTGGTTAAGTCGTGTGGCATCTGAGTACCAAAAAATCATAAGAATCTCCCTGTGGGCAGTTAGAGGCAGGTCCAGAGCAACGATCTAAGGTAAGGGGAATCAGGCATCAACTGCCGTAGTGGTAGGGAGCTTGTGGGGACAGAGCCCCGGAGAGTAGTTTACAGGCTCTCGGCCTCACATGAAGGGGTACTGGCTCGAGTGGTGAATGGCCGTCGGCTGTGGCTGATTGGCCGGCGGCTGTGGCCGGTTAGCCAATTGGCCGCTGGTATTACTGCTGCAACTACGGAGGACTGCCGAGGATTGCCGAGGAGAGCGGAAGAGGAGAGGAGAGGAGAGGAGAGGAGAGGAGAGGAGAGGAGAGGAGAGAGAGAGAGAGAGAGAGAGAGAGAGAGAGAGAGAGAGAGAGAGAGAGAGAAACGAGAGAGAAACGAGAGAGAGAAACGAGAGAGAGAAACGAGAGAGAGAAACGAGAGAGAGAAACGAGAGAGAGAAACGAGAGAGAAATGAGAGAGAGAGAGAGAGAAACGAGAGAGAGAGAGAAACGAGAGAGAGAAACGAGAGAGAGAAACGAGAGAGAAACGAGAGGGAGAAACGAGAGAGAGAGAGAAACGAGAGAGAGAAACGAGAGAGAGAAACGAGAGAGAGAGAGAAACGAGAGAGAGAAACGAGAGAGAGAAACGAGAGAGAAACGAGAGGGAGAAACGAGAGAGAGAGAGAAACGAGAGAGAGAAACGAGAGAGAGAAACGAGAGAGAGAGAGAAACGAGAGAGAGAGAGAGAAACGAGAGAGAGAGAGAGAGAAACGAGAGAGAGAGAGAGAGAGAGAGAGAGAGAGAGAGAGAGAGAGAGAGAAACGAGAGAGAGGAACAGAGTCGAGAGTGGAGGAGATTTGTCGGTCAGTCGGTTGGCGGAAAAGCGGACAGCAGGTCGGCGTCCGGTGGGCCCAGCCTCCAGTGAGACCATAGTGGTATGACTCCCCTACCTATGGCTCCGTGGGTGTTCCTTTTCGGCCTCACCATATCCTGCGTTCTTGTGTGGGGAGCGGGAGCAGAGACCCCGCAGGCCGCGCTGCCTGAAAGATGGCCTGGCGAGAAGGTCTCCGTGCACGACAAATGGCGCAGTGAGCAGGGTCTCCCGCACGACAAATGGCGCAGCGAGCAGGGTCTCCCGCACGACAGAGCTGCATCCTAAAATGCTAAAAATCATTTAGATATCACCCTTTAACTAAAAAAAAATTGGCCATTTTCTGTAATACTGCCTGGCCCCAATATAAATTGGAAGCTGGGGAAAAATGGCCCATGAGTGGCTCCCTAAATTATAATACAATCCTCTAGTTATACTTGTTTTACCAAAGGACAAAGACATGGGACAAAAGTCATTACGTCCAGATTTTTATGGCTTCATATCAAAATCAGGGCCTCCAAAAGCAATGCAGATTAGAGTCCACTATTATCATCCCTAAAGAAAAGGAGGCTATTGTGCCAGTGTTAGACTCTCTGGCTGACGACCCTCTAGATGCTCTTCGCCAAGAGCACGCCCTGCCAATCCAAGTACTCCCACTCCTACTCCCCCCTCCTCTACGACCGCCCTCCCTCATTGCAGTTGGGAACCCTGAGTCCTGGTCCTCCCACATTATATCCACCTTTACCCAAACTTTCTACCCCCGGGCCTACTGTCCCTCCCCTTTATTTGTTCCCTCCAGGTCTACCCCTACCTGGCCCCAGTCTGGCCAGTACTAGGAATGGAACCAACTATCAGCCCTGGACCATGTTCCCACTAAGGCAGGTTCCCGGTGGGGAGGGGAGATGGCTATGATTTGCATCCCATTCAGCACCTCTGACCTGTGCAATCGGAAGGGAAATGCCAAGGGATTGAGGATAGACCCAAAGGGATTCTTAAACCTTATTAGGAGTATTTTTCAAACCCACAAGCCAACATTCACTCCCTCCTAAACGTTCTCCTCACTGGGGAAGAAAAGGCCCTACACAGTCCTTACAAAAGCTAGAGAGCACTCAGACAGGGAAATAGAGATAATGCAGGACATCATCTAAGGTGGCCAGGGCATTTAGCTGTCCTTGGCAATGAAGATTAGGATCTTGCTGATAATATTGGGAAAGAAAGACTACTGTACTCCCATAACATGATTTTGAAAGGATTGAAAAAGCTGCAGGGAAGACGCCTGTAAATTGGAATAAGATCGAAGATGTGACTCACGCCCCCCAGGAAAACCCGTCCGCCTTCTTAGACAAATAGAGGGAATGTGTAAGACAATACTCTACGTTAGATTTGGAATTTCCAGAAGGGAATGCAATCTTAAGATCTTATTTCATCTCTCAAAGTGCTCCCGACCTCTGGTGCAAATTATAGAAGCTTGAGATAGACCTTAATCCTCCCACATCTAGGTTGGCAGACCTATAGGCTTATAGCAAGCCTATAAGGTGTCAGTAACCGAGACTTAGAGGAAGAAAGAGGACAGCAAAGTCCAAAGACAGGACGCTTTACTGGTGGTTGCCCTCCAGTGACAGTCGGGGAAACCTGGGAAGACACACCCTCAGCCACCAGAAGGCCCTGGCCCCCAACACAGGATGACTCGACCCAAGAAACTGGTGCCTAATCAGTGTGCCATTTGCGGGAAGGAAGGCCTGTTGGGAGGGGGAATGTCCCTATCGCCCTCAAACAGGGGAGGATGGGACAGCTTCACAGGTCCCCTCAGATAAAAAGCTGCTAATGGCCCAGATAGATGAACACTGACGGGGCTCAGGGGTTGTTCTGTTGTCTCCCAAGTAAATCCAAATAACCCCCAAGGAGCTCCGGCTTACACTGGACATAGGGGGTAAAGCTGTTGACATTTTAGTTTACACAGGAGCCACATACTCGGTTTTGAATACCAGACCAAGCCAACTGACCAATAAAAAACGTAACATTATGGGAGCATCAGGGAACTCTGAAAGCAAACGATTCATTGACCCCCTTAGTTGTAAATTAGATAGAAAGGAATTAAGTCATTCATTTTTGTACATCCCCAAATCTCCTCCTCCCCTACTAGGAAGGGATTCATTACATAAACTAGGAGCAACCATCCATCTGGATGGAAATACAATGGAAGTCAATATCTCTTTTGAAAAGGGGCACAGATTGGTCATGCTTCTAGCTAATAGGGGGCAAAAAGAAACCCCAGTAAACAAGCAGGTGGAGTTACTAAATCCTCATATATGATCTCAAGAGATAATAGGAGGAATCAAAGGGGCTAGCCTGATAACTATCCGATTAAAGCCAGCACAGAGCTGTCCTAAAACATACTACGACAAGAGGATCTAAAAGGAATAGCCCCATTAATACAAGATCTAATCAAGCAGGGGCTTATAAGTCCTTGCCAATTGGCCTGTAACACTCCCATCCTCCCAACACACAAATCTAATGGAGAATATCAAATGGTATAGGACTTAAAGGCAATAAATGAGGCCACTGAAGACATCTACCTGGTGGTCCCCTTATACCCTACTAGCCACTCTACCATCCAAAAGAACTTGGTACACTGTCTTAGATCTCAAGGACCTTCTTTTGTATTCCTTTGGCCCCAGAATCCCAATAGATCTTTGCCTTTGAATGGCAAACCCCCATTGCTCAACAAAAATGGCAGGTTTGCTGGACAGACTTGCCCCAAGGATTTAAGAACTCCCCTATCCTTTGTGGAGAAGCCCTGGGCAAAGATTTAAGGGATCTACACTTGAAGAAAGGTTTGCTCCTTCAGTATGTAGAAGACATATTGATTGCTAGCCCTTCGAAGGAATTATCAGACAGGCACACCCAGACACCTTAAACCACTTGGCTAATAAGAGATACAAGGCCTTAAAGAAAAAGACTCAGATGTAGCAGACCAAAGTTCCTCCTCTGGGATTTACTACACCAAGGGACAGAGGACCTCACCCCAGGACAAGAGGGAGGCTCTCTGTAAGTCGATTCTTCTCCCATAAGAAAGCAACTTAGATGGTTCTTGGGGATGGCTAGATTCTATTTGGGTCCCTAAGTTTGGATTAATAGCCAAGTCTCTCTATGAAGGCCTAAAAGAGAAGAATGGTGAATCATTTGAATAGAGCTCAGAATGTGAAAGGGTTTTTTCAGGAACCCAAGTGACAGCTGCTTCAAGTTCCAGCCTTGGTTCTCCTGGATTTAACAAAGACTTGATTTCTATTATATGTACATGAGAGACAGGGAATAGCACTTGAGGTCTTAACTCAGAAGCTTAGACCTCTGACCTGGGTAATTGCTTATTTTTCTAAACAATTAGATCAGACAACCAAAGGATGGCCTCCTTGTCTTAGAGTGGTTGCTAAGTCACTCTCTTAAAAGAGAAAATTTGACTTTGGACAACCTGTAGTCATCTGGACCCCACACCAGGTTCAATCCCTAATAAACTCCAAGGGGACAGAATGGTTGTTGCCTGGGAGATCAATCCAGGCCATGCTCCTAAACAACCCAGTTGTCACCATAAAAACACGCCACATTTTACACCCAGCCACTCTATTCCCAATTGAGCTTGGGGATCTGGAACATAACTGCATAGGAAATACAAATTCAACATACTTCATCTGGGCAGACCTAGAAAGTGAACCCCTCCCAAACATGGAAGAAGAATGGTTTGCCAAACTAAACAGATAAAAGACTAGCAACTGTCACCCTAAATGAAATTATAGAAGTAGAGGCCCTGCCCCCTGGGACTGCCACTCAAAAGCCTGAGGTAATAGCCCTCACTAGGCCCTAGAACTGGGAAAAGGAAAGACCCTGAACATCCCTATATGCTTTGCGCCATTCTACATGTCCATGGGGCCATCTGGAAGGAGAAAGGCATATTAACTGCAGGGGGAGAAAAACAAGAAAACAAACCGAAAAAAAAAAAAAAAAAAAAGGTTAGACATGGCCTTATCATACTCAAGCTGTTCAGTTTCCCCAACAGGTCACTGTTATCCACTGTAAGGGACACCAAAAGAGAAATGCTAAAGTAATAAAGGGAAATAATAATAAGGCAGTCAAAAGAGCTGCTCAAAACCAAGTTTTTCAGTAATTGCCCATTTTAGCTGGAAAGCCTTACCCATCAAATTATTCCCCAATACATACAGAGGTGGAATTCTATAAGGTAGAAAGATGGGGCTTCAAATGGGACCCTATCAGTTGTGGGTGGCTAACCAAGTAAAATGGGCAATACTTCTTTCCTAAAACTACAGCTCTATATGCAATCAGGGAGGCCCATCAAGACCCCATTATGGGAAGGAAGCTTTATGTAATTGGCTAATAAACACCATGGCAATTGCAGGTTTATGAGCTCTAATTGACCAGGTTATAAAAGCTTGCCCAACCTGTAAAGCCAATAGCTGAGCACTTGGCCTCCCACAATTTCAGGGATGAGACACAATAAAATGAGGGGAACATAACCTGTGGAGGACTCGCAAGTGAACTTCACTGTCATGCCTAGAGCACCAGGTAACTGCAGATACCTCTTAGCACTAGTTGACACCTCTCTGGTTGTGTAGAAGCCTTCCTCACCAGGAATGAGACACCAATAGAAGTGACAAAGGCCCTATTGAAGGAAATGATTCCTTTTTGGGCTCCCAAAATCTTTACAGAGTGACAGTGGCCCAGCATTTATCTCTTAGATTACAAAAGGTGTTACCAAAGTCAAATGGGTCTTGCACTCAGCTTGGGGATTTCAACCATCAGGGAAGGTGGAAAGGGCTAATCAGACCCTTCAGAGAACTTGATCCAATTTATGCCAGGAAACACAAAAGTATTTCCTTTCAGTAGCCTTACTGTGTGTATGCCTAGTTCCAAAAGAAAAGTTAAAATTGAGTGCATTCAAGTTAATGTATAGATTGCCAATTTCCTAGACCCTGGAACAAGGACCACTCAACCTCCATGAGCTACAGCAAGTTAAATATGTCCTCCAAATAAAGGCCATGAAGACCTTTATGGCCAATGGAAATCAAGTACTACCACCTCCTACAGACTTAACCCTTCATCCCTTCCAACCTGGAGACTGGGTATATCTCAAGACATGGAAAACTGGGAGTCCTTAGGACCAGCTCACCCCAAAAGGAAAGAGACCCTCTCTACTAGTTTTTTTTTTTTTTTTTTTTAATGTATTGTCCCTTTTCAATAGTTTTAAAGCATGGATATTCTCATCAAAACTTGTGTTGGCAAAATTTTTAGTACAGATTCACATCAAATTAATTTTATACCATTGAAATCTGGCAATATAGAGCTTGAACTATTTTCATTATGCCTTTGTTTTCTGTTTCCAACTTAGCATAGTGACATATTAATGTTGCAAATAATCACTAAGAAAATCTACATATTTTATTTAATCTTTGATTCCACTCTTGTTGACTATTATATCTGCAGCACTGTTTTTGTTTACATTCACAGAACATAACAGTAAATTAAGGCCTCTGTTTTCTAGTAGCTGACAACCTTCATGCTGAGAAACAGAAGAGAGACATTTAATACTAAGAAAAAAATGTTCTGAGTGCTATAATAGCTATGCAAACAAAATCCTGCTAGGGACATAGGAGGGAGAATGATTAAAGTTCTTATAATTGAATAGCACCATGTAGATGGCTTAGCACTGTCACATACATTGGTTTATTTAATCCATACAACAATCCAATGAGGTAGTAAATTGTAGATATTATTTTTAACACTTAACAAGGAAGGACAGTGTTCAAAGTTGCAAGGTTCCAATGGTACGAATAGAACCAGATTGACTCTCTTCTAACTCCTAATATAAATTTTTTTTAATGTTACCTATCTTAGTTTATGTTTGTTGTCCAAATTTAAATGAGAATACTAATCATATTTCAAATAATGAATAATGAAATATATTAACCTTTGCTAGGTGGATACGTACGACAACAACAAAAAGAATGATCCAAGGCAACTACTCAATCAAGGAAGTGTTAGACAGCATCAGGTGCCTGGCACTGTAACAACTGCTTTGTCTAATTTTAAAGAAAACAAGAAATGAACATGGAACATCCAGAACAATCATTAGAAAATAATCTGTCCTCATAGCTTCAATATGGGTCTGCCTGAAGGTGAGGAGCTAGATCAGATAATCTCCCAGGATCCTGTTACTCCTTCCTCCCCGGTACCTAAGTCAATCTCTCTAAGTATATCAGGCATCAGGTACATAACTGTTTTGAGTCACTTGGGTGCTGTTTGAGCATTAAACATATACTGCGAAAGCTAAAGGTCCCTTCTAAGTGTCTAATTCAGTCTCATGCAGGGACTTGAGCCCACAGAAGAATGAACTTAGTGTGTCCAAAACCTTTTAGATTCATTTTCACTATGAAGAGAAAATATGTAAAAGAAAAAAAAATCTGCACAAAATAATGCATATCAAAGGAATAAATTTTTTAACAAAAAGTTTATAGTAGTTTTTATTTTTACAGTTTACAGTTTTTAGTCTAGAATTTTTAAAAATGGTGATGAAACAGTGTTTGAAGTCAAAAACGGGAAATGGATATTAAAAACTTGAATTTCTTTCAAATTTATTTTACATATATCAACTCATTTGAGAGAAATTAATTTATAATCTATCAAAAGAAAGAAAAAAAATTCAATATACCATATGGAGGTTTCAGAGAAACATCTTAACATAAAAGGTAAAAATTGAAGGTTCAACTTCATAAATTTGAGGGAATATTGCGTAGCATGGGAATGGTTTAAACAGGGACTTCGAGAAAAAGTTTTAATACATGTTTTGTGAAATGAAATTAACTTTTAAATTGGAAGAGGGTCAAAGAGAATGACAGTGTTTGAAACTCAAACAGCTGGATATGTTAAATATGATCACTGGAATATAAGATCAAGGATAGGGGTATTTTTTATCTTGATCACAGATATACGCAAATGCCTTGAATTGTGATATATTACAAAGGACTTTATGATGAGAACTCTAGATTTTTATAAGAAATATTTTGATGTAAGCAAAGCACAGTAAGAAAAATCAGATTCGGTTCCAAATGAAAATAAACTAATGAGATTATGTTTTATTCATCAACAAAAATGCTAAGGGAAAAAAAGAAGCTAATTCCATACAAAGCTTTTAATATTAATAATTAGGATTAAAAATAGAAAAATACTTATTACAAATATTTCAGGAGGAAATTAGATTATGAAATCTGCTCAATGTTCTGAGTTCTCAGGAAAAATATCTTATTATAAACCATATTAAAGTTTAATCTTTAAGGAAAAAACATATCATATATATTTTGGGGGGGATTCATTAAGGGAAATAAGTAAAAAAAAATCCTTTCCTGGTCAAACTTTCAATTTAGTAAGCAGAGAATGGCATTTAACAATAAACATAATCAGTAAATGTTACCTTATGGTTAGAAGATAATATGTTCTATTAAAAAACAAATAAACAAAAAAAGTAGAGCAATGTTAAGCTTGGAGAATCCTGGGGGCAGGTGTAGATATGGTGGCTAATTGTAGCATAAAACAGGGCAGGCAGCATTGACTGTGCAGAGAAACTATGATTTGAATAATGGCTTGAAAGAGATGAAATCTTTTGATAAGCAAATGACTTCCAAAACATTATTTAAGGGAGAGGGTATAGGTAGAACTAGATTCTAACATTTCCACAATAATTTACCATTTACAGAATGCTTTCACTATCATTTCTCAGTGATCCTATTTTATCATTAGATTCATAACAGTAAAGAATATAAAGGCAATAGAGGTTATACATTTAAATATGCACCCTATGTACTCATTTTCTACTTGTTCTTTCCTGATAAAAATTAAATACAAGGGCCCAAGTGTCCTTGCTGGCCTTGTGGCTCAGGTGGTTGGAGTTCTGTGCTCCTAATGCCGAGGTCGCAGGTAATAATTTACCATTTACAGAATGCTTTCACAATCATTTCTCAGTGATCTTATTTTATCAATAGATTCATAACAATAGAGAATATAAAGACGATAGAGGTTGCACATTTAAACACACACCCTATACTCATTTTCTACTTGTTCTTTCCTGATAAAAGTTAAATACAAGGGCTCAAATACAAGGGCCCAAGTATCCAAGTCAGCCGGTGGCTCAGGTGGTTGGAGCTCCACCCTCCTAATGCTGAGGTTGCTGGTTCGATTCCAGCGCTGTTTGCACTAACTTATTATTGTTGCTCTCAGTAAACATATTTCCATAATAATTTACCATTTACAGAATGCTTCCACAATCATTTCTCACTGATCCTATTTTGTCATTAGATTCATAACAGTAAAGGATATAAAGACAACAGAGGTTGCACATTTAAATATGTGCTCTATGTACTCATGTTCTTCTTGTTCTTTCGTGATAAAAGTTTTAAAAAAAAAGGACCAAGTACCTGGGCTGGCTGGTGGCTCAGGTGGTTGGAGTTCTGTGCTCCTAATGCCGAGGTTGCCAGTTCGATTCCTGTTTGTACCAACTTATTATTGTTGCTCTCAGTAAACATATTTCCATAATAATTTACCATTTACAGAATGCTTTCGCAATCATGTCTCAGTGATCCTATTTTCTCATTAGATTCATAACAGTAGAGGACATAAAGCCAATATGCACCCTATGTACTCATTTTCTACTTGTTCTATCGTGATAAAAGTTAAAAAAAAAGGGCCCAAGTATCCGGGTGGGCCTGTGGCTCAAGTGGTTGGAGCTCCGTGCTCCTAATGCCGAGGCCTCCGGTTCGATTCCCACAGGGCCAGTGAGCTGTGTGAGCTGCTGCGGGGAGCTGTGAGCTACCGTGTGCTGCCGCGAGTGGCTGGCAGCCAGTGTGTGTCGCTGCGTAATGCAGCTGAGAGGCTGCTGTGTGCTACCGTGTGCTAGCCACGTGGCCGGCAACCCGTGCGGCCACAGCCATCATTGTGCCACTGTGTGTTTCTGCGGGCTGCCGTGTGCTGCCCGGGGCTGCTGGGCTGCCATTGGGCACGGCAGCAGCCTGGGCAGCAGGTGAGATTGTGAACAGCCAACTGGCCTCATAATACCAACTGGCCTCATAATACCAGCATGGGGAGCTTGTCCTACAACATAACTAGACTGAAACAAGGGCTTGAACTGGGGGAGTGGGGGGAAGGGGGAATGGTGGAGAAGGGAAAAAAAGTCCAAATAACTTTTGGAATTGGTTTAGATTTTGGAAGCAAGTAGAAATTGAGACTTGCTCCCAAAAGTTGATTTTCTTATGAGACTCAGAAATAAGTGGATTAGAACATATAGATTAGAATATGATGGCATTGTTTAAATAGGGACATATGCTGATGATATGCCTACTTTACATTAAGTGAGATTTAAATACCTTCAAGCAAATTAAACATGTGAGATCCTTGGGTATCAGACAATAAAAGAAATGTGTCAGACAATAAAAGAAATAACGAAAAAAATAAGAAAGTAAGTGTCCCACATTGCAGGTGAAAATAACTTCATTACAAAAAACAAAAGAGAAGCTTCTCTTATTGAAAGAGGGGATGGGGGACGTTTCTTTTTTCTTTCTTTCTTCTTCATTATTTGTCTCTTGAGGTGTCCTTTAAGCTATATCTGCTAAACCCTAGGGCTTCCCTGACACATTTAATAATAGAAAAGTGACTAGGTTTGACTTCAAGCAGACCTGGATTTGATAGACCACACACATATAGTGGTTTAAATTTTTGATGATATATAAAGAATGGTTCCTTTAAAAATGAAACAGAATAAAAAGTATCTTGAGAGGGAATTTTAATACTTTTAAGTACATTTATTTATTTTTCAGAGGCTTTTCACATAATGATGTATTTGATCATGTAATCTTTTACATAAAGCCAACTGTACTGATCAAATGTTATGATTAAGCATTTAAAGTCAGTAAGAATTGTCATAAATGATTGAATTCAATCCCTTTCATACAAACATTGGTTTATAAGAGGATTTTTATTCAGATTGTTTAAAAACTATGTAAACAATGCATGCCATACAAAAATTAGAAAGAGTTTTTATTCAGATTGTTTAGAAACTATGTAAACAATGTGTACAATACAAAAATTAGAAAATGTAACCTGTTTAGATAAATTATAAAAGTCAGGTCCACATTACAGCTACATCAGAAAACATTGATTAGGATAAATAACTATTAACTTTAATTTAAAACAAGAACAGATGTGCTCTTCCAGTTTTTAATGTATTGGGGGAAAGTACTCGATATAAAGAAATATGATATTGAAATGCTTAAAACTCAAAGAAAAGTGAAAATAAGGAAAAAACAGTGGGAGAAAATTTCAGACTTCTAAAACACTTTGAAGTCAAGTTCAATTTATATTAATAAAACTCAACATTTATTGAATGTTTCCTAAGGGCCAGAAAATGTGTACAGGACAACAGAAAGGATGTATTTCTCATCATCAATATAATTCTGTCTTCCAGCAGCTTACTATTGGGAAAGAGGTTCAGTGTGAGTATACTAACAACAACAACAAAAATAGATTAGCGAATGAAGAGAGAAAATCCCAGAGGGTTTAAAGATCACACCTGGAAGGATCTGGAAAGCATCCTGAAGGTAGGTATTAAATAAAAAACTGAAGGGTCTGAGATTTTGGCTTACTTGCAAGTAACATGTGAGGCTGTCTGAATGATATATATGTATACAATTGACTCTTGACCAATGTGGGGATTGGGGGTGCCGATCCCCTGTGCAGCCAAAAATCCATGTATAACTGTTGACTCCCCTAGAAGTTTACCACTTATAGCCTCCTGTTAACTAGTAGCTTTACTGATAGCATAAACAGTCAATTAACACATATTTTATTTGTTACATGTATTATATACTATATTACAATAAAGTAAGCTGGAGAAAATAAAATGCTGGGTGGCTGGTTTCCTCAGTGGTTAGAGTGCAGTGCTCGTAACACCAAGTTCTCCAGTTTGATTCCCACATGGGCCAGGAAGCTGTGTCCTCCACAACTAGATTGAAAAACACACACAAAACAATGATTTGACATCCTGGAAAAACACTCTGTTCCCCAATATGCCCCCCCAAAAAAGAAAATGTTAAGAGAATCATAAGGAAGAGAAAATACATTTATGTACAGTGTATATTTATTGATACTACAGGTTTACATCACCTGTTTAGAATTGTCTGCCAATATCTACATCAATATTGTCTTATATGATACAAAACTCTATAGATGTTATAAGTATTACAGACACTAGACATGAAAAATAAAAACATAATTGCGAAAAAGAAATTCATATTTATTTACAAGTGTAGCAATTCAGAAACCGATAACAAAAAAGCAGCAATACGATTGCTTAATGGTAGCCTAGTGTAATTTATGCGATTGCTTCATGGTAGTAAGGACATCTCTAGAAAAGTTTCCAATATATTTATTGAAAAAAAATCTGCATATAGGTGGACCTGCCCTGCACAGTTCAAACCTGCGTTGTTTAAGGGTCAACTGTACCGAGAAAATATGAGAACCCTGTGTCAGAGACAAAGACCAGTTATAACTCTGATAAAAGCAGTAGCCAGAGCAATATATCTGACATTGTTTTTTAAAGCCTGGATCTCCGCACAGAGACACGGTGAGAGACTGATGGTACCTGTACATGAAGTGGGGTGCATCACAGAAGAACTCAGGAATTAGGCAATGCTGGTCTTACCTAAACCTGCTGGTGACTTATCTGTTTTCCCCGCAAATGAGAAAAAGAGGCCTTATCTTTATGCTGGAAGGAAAACAAATTTTCTCTAGGGAGGAGAAGGAGACATTACTTTCCTGGAATGGTTCCTGGAAAAAAAATAAAAAATGAAATAAACAAAGCTCTCTATTTTTAGTATAGTGGTCAGTAAAAGAAATTTCCCCCCACTTTTCATAAAAGGTTGCCATGATGGGTGAGAATAGTATTTAAGTGTAAGTTAGAGAAGACAATCACACTCTCTGTGAAAAATTTAGTCCATTGGGTGACATTTATGGGTATGATGCTCAAAATATGCCCAGTAAAATTTCATTTTTCCTGAGAGCCTCTGCCTCCATGTTACTACTATATTCTAAAGAGTTAGTTTGTTAGAGATATGGAGTCATAAAGCAGCATTAAATTTTCAGAAAACTGCATAGTGACGTCAAACCTATTACACTTAATGGAAAAAATATTCAAGGCGAGAAGAGTAAGAATACAAGACTGAATTGTCAAGGGTGTGAAGATTTCCTTACTAAAGAATAGAATTTTAAACCTGGTGATTTCTCTGGTTTCTTACAATTCTAACCATTCATACTTACCTTTCCCAGGTAAATTCATTGTATTTGCCTACATTGAAAATTGTGACAACCTAGTTCACTTTGGTGTAGCTTGTCAGATCTTAATAAACAATCTCACACTTATCAATGTTTCGACATTATAAAAAATATATAAAGTCATTAGCAATTTTGCACTTAGGAAGTTTGCCACAATATTTCTGGCACTGGAAGACCAAGTGAAGGTTGAACATAGTCATTTTCTCTCGTTAAAATATGTCCCAAAGAATCCTGCATGTCAGAAGTTAATTTATCAGCAAGTTGCAGCTCAAAAGTTATCTTCTCCCCTGTAAGATATTGTCAGTGATTTCAGTCATATTTGAATTCAGTTTTCTGTGTTATCAGTACAAATTATAGTGGATGCTGTAGACTTGCATCATACTCAATATAAATATATTTTATTCCGTGTGCTGTGTTTCCATATCTATTTTTGCTACTGTGGAAGCTCCTTGAGCACATGTCTAATTTGGGTCTCTCTCATACAGTTTCTCATACAGGTAAATTTATATAGAAGTTAAACAATTGCATAACTTATACAATACAGAATAATATCGTGTTTCCCCGAAAATAAGACCTAACTGGAAAATAAGCCCTAGCATGATTTTTCAGGAGGACATCCCCTGAACATAAGACCTAATGCGTCTTTTGGAGCAAAAATTAGTATAAGACCCGGTCTTATTTTCAGGGAAACATGGTATGTATTCTCATCTAAAATAATATTGATATGCATCATCTCATGAAAGATAAAACTAAAGAATAACAATCATAATTATAAAAATAATAAATGTGTCCATAAATTAACAGATTAAAAAAAAAACATACGGAGAGTTCCATCTGAAAAAAAAAATAGCGACTTTAGAATTGGAAGAAATCTTCGTGCTGATATTCTATTTTACTAAGTCCAGTAATTGTCACTGTCACTGATAAATGAGGCTCAGCAAATAAGAACATTCACAACTAAATCAGCCAACATGGTTAGCAGTTGGCCCTGTCTTTTGATTCTGTATTGATTTTTTAAATTTTTATTATACAGATTCAAGTTTGAGAGAAGACCTATAGAAACTATCAGTTTATAACTTAAATAGCAAATAATAATGGATACTCAAAAGAATATGTATGTTTGTAACACTGGTAAGAGAAACATTATTAGAAAAATCTCCAATAGTAATTTATGAATTTATTATAGGGCTATTTGAACACTGTTATAACTTCCGAGTTTAGCATCATCACAGGATATCAAGCTATCTCAAAAATGCAAAATGTATAGCTACGACACAAAAACTGATGCACTATTGTTCTACATTTAACATAGTCATTTAAAAAGTTTATGGTATAGTTCAGGTTGGATCACACAAAGATGGAAAGAATTGGAAACAAATTTAGTAATTTAAAATAATAATGAAACTATATTGATGATTGTAGCTTTCAAAAATAATACATTTCAGTTAATGTACCTAAAAGTGAAATCATATATAAACAAAGTACAGAGTATGACATACAGCTTTCTAAATTTTATTTTTAATTTAAAACTCTTTAAATATTTATAATTTTCATATTTCATATTTGTTTCTAAAAGTATAAGTTCTTTCAGGAATTTTCTACACTCCTGCAATTGCACAAATACAGTGTGAGCTTACATTGTATTATTTTGAAAAATTGGACTTAGTAAAAAATTGCAACTTCTAGGCAACTCTTTGTGTGTTAAATGCCATTGAGTCAGCTCTGACTGCTGGTGTCTCTATGAATGAGTGTCCCTGTGCTGAGCTCCTGGAGACACACTCCTATGGCTTTTTTCATGGAGTCAATCCATCTCATATTTGGCCCTCCTCTTTTCCTGCTGCCTTCTATTTTACCCAGCATGGCTGTCTTTTTCAAAGAACCCTGCCTTCTCATGATATGCTCCATGTAGGATGCCTGCAGTTTTGTCATTTTTGCCTCAGTGATGTTTCAGGCTTAGTTTTCTGTAGGACCCACTCGTTCATCTTCCTGGTGGTTCAGGATATCCATTCAGCTCTTCTCCTACACCACATTTCAAGTGAATTATTTCTTTTCCTGTCTTCACTGTCCAGCTTTTGCTTCCATACATACTAGTTGGGAATACAAGGGTGTGGATGATCTTAGCTTTGGTTTCTAATGGCACCTTCTTGCTCTTGGTGATCTCTCCCAATTCTCCCATTGCTCCCCTCCAAGCCTGAGCCTTCTCTTGATTTCTTAGCTGCTGTCTCCATTTGAATTGATAAATGAAACCAGGCAAGCAAAATCTTTAATAATTTCAATGTCTTCGTTGTCTATGTTAAAGTTGTGTATTTCTTTTGCAATCATAATTTTTTTGTCTTCTTGATGTTTAAATGCAGTCCTGCTTTGGCATCTTTTTTTTTTTTTTTTTTTTTACCCCACTTTCATCAGAAGTTGATTCAAATAATTGCTACTTTCTGCCAGCAGGACGATATCATCTGCATATCTTAAGTTATTGATATTTCTTCTATCAATTTGCCCTCCTCCTTCCTCTGAGTCTAGCCTGCTTTTTCATACAATATGTTCTGTGTACAGATTAAACAAACAGGGAGATAAAATGCACCCTTGTCTGACACTTTTACCTGTCGGAAACCACTCTGTTTCCATATTTTGTCCTGGCAGTGGCTTCCTGCCCACAGTCCAGGTTATGCGTCAGGACAATGAAATGCTGAGGGACGTCCATTTCTTTCAGAGCAACTGATAGTTTTCCATGATCTGTGCAGTCAAAGGCTTTCCTGTAGTCTATAAAACATGGACTAACCTTACTCTGACATTCTTTGGAGGCAACTCTATGAATGATACCAATAAACATGTCTCTATCTTTCCTATAGATATCTCTTGCCATTCAGTAAGGATAGAAATTCCTATGAATAATATACCTGAGAAATATCATTAGTTAAGTACATAGATATTCCCAAACATAAAAATGCAGTGCTCGCAAAAGCATATGTTGATAATAATAAATGTATAATAATGGGAACCAAAGCAGTAAATAAGTAGTGAAATACTTTAGAGCCACATACAATTGATAAATCTTAATGGTGAAACCTTTCCCCTGTGTTTGGGAAGAAAAACCAGACAATAGAGGAGTCAGCATAGTTCTGTCTGAACTCTCTGAAGGTTTGAACGCAGTAACAAATGTTACATTAGCTAGGATTTGTCTTTACACTATTAAATGGCTTCACAATTACATTAAATAGATGTGTGTATTATATCTGAAATTGATTAATGAATTAGGCTATTTAATAAGTAATACCTGCGCTGTGCATGGACGGTTACTTTAATGATATCGAATTTAAAAATATGTTGAACTATATCTACATATTTATTTTTATTACTGTATTTCAAATCAAAGTAGACTTATCATTTGTACAATGAAAACTTCACAATTTTCTCCTTTTCCTTATTATCATTTAATACGAACATTTTGCAAATATACACATTGTGCCACTACCACATTTACTACATGTATATAATCAGTAACCTTGTTCATTTTAGTAATTCTTTCACAAGACAGAAAAACTGCACTTCCATTGATTTTCCTTTGAGGTTATTATACATAAAAATAAACAACTCTGCTCACAGTTTTAGCAGATCATCTAGAACTGGAGTCCAAGGGAACATGAAGTGCCAAGTTGAGAGAAAACAGTGTGTACTGGAAGGCAAGCAAATTTCAGGAGTGATAGCAGTAAATTTGCTTATTGAGAATATTTAATGCCTCAAGTGGTCCACAACTGCAAACCGTTAAAAATGCATAATTTTATAATGTTCCTTTTTAAAAAATGTAGTTTTTTAAACTTTGACACTTTCATGGAATTGAGCTCAGAGGAATGAGATTTAAAGTATTAAATTTAACAGTAAATCATCTTAGTTGTACCGTTTGTAACATTGATTTTGAGGATGTCACAGATATTACATTACAGGATAACATACTGTGAAAGTTTTTGTTGTTTTCTATACCCTTGGCGTACTCAATTCTGGTGCATATTTTCAATCAAGATCAATTTCGGAGTTCCAGAGCAACTATAAAATAATTCCAGGAGCTCTTCTAGAGTGTGAATACACACTTCCATAGTATACCCAAACCTTGTCTTTATCCCAAAACCATTTCCACTTCTTGTTTTCTCTAACTCAATAAGTAACATCATGCCAGAAAGAATATCTTAATTACTTTCTACCCTGAGCATACCCATCAGTTATGCACATAACAACCTTATCCCATTGACATTTCTTCCTTACAACTCTTGAATATTGCTACTTTCCTTTTTACTCACTACTCTTGTGTTAGTTCAGATGCATATTCCCCCACATGGAATTTTTAACATTCTCTTGTATCCAGAATTCAGACTTAACATTTTAATCCAAAAAGTTTCAGTGATTTTTTCCTAAAGTACTAATTCAATATTGTTACTTGTGTGATTTTAACCTATAAATGGTGTCTTTCTGTCTTTAGAAAACATCACAACTCTTTAATAAGGCATAAAGCACGTCATGATCTAATTTTCTGTTACATTTACAGGTGTTTACATCTACTGTCTCCTTCCTGCTCTCAATTAACCTTGCTTAGATAATTCCTACTCATTTGTTCTTCTTATAAACTCTTTTTTCATTTGTTTGTTTGTTTTTAATTGGCGAATATTGGAGGGCGCAGCTCAGCTCCAAGTCCAGTTGTCGTTTTCAATCTTTAGTTGCAGGGAGCGCAGCCCACCATTCCATGCAGGACTTAAACCGGTAACCTTATTTCTACAGGGACACTTTGTAAAGCGTCCCCACCTTTTTTCCAATCCTGAACCGGCAACTTGTTAAGAGCTCCCTCTCTAATCAACTGAGCCATAGGCCGCCCCCATTCTACTCATTCTTGATGCTTAGGTTTAGTCATTTCTCTCTGAAGTTCTTCTACCATGTAGCACTTATTCTGATGTTGTTCCTACTCACTTCACAGTAGCATTTTTCAGATGTTATTATTATTTTTTTTGTTTTATTTTTCTGAAGTCCATTGGTCTCTAAACTTCTTCAAGACAAGATTTCTGTCTTAGTCAGTGCTTTACCTCCACTACTAGCCTGGCATTAGACATAAATAGCAACTCAGAATTATTTGTTTAATTGCATGGGTTAATGTGAAATAATCTATGGAACAACAACCTAGCTTAAATCTATACATTTATCATGAGGCAATTTTGACATAACTACACATCATATATTATATATTTTTATGTTTCATATGTCTGGCAATTACATATGTAAATTAGCTAAGGTAAAGCAAGAAGACTGCAAGTACACTTAAACATAAATAGGAACATAGAACACACAGGTAAGAACACAGAACTATAGTTCATTATTTATTTAATAATGCATTTACATCTTATTTTTATTATTTATTTTCACTGTGTAAAGACTAAAATGGGTATTTCTTAAAGCAATAATTCAAGGAGCAAGGTAGTTCTATTTTTTGGGCCAACCATTTTCAACCTGCGGTTTTCAAGGTTGTCATGCTTTTCTTACTTAACCTGACAGAAAAAGAGAAAACTTACGGAGCATGTACACAAAAGGTTTCTATAGTCCAGTCCTAAAACTGGTTCACATTAGTGCTGTGTATATTACATTGGTTATACTCCAATTACATCCAAATGCAAAGGAGTCTAGCAGATATTCTGTAATGGGTTCTCCAAGAAGAGGAAATGGGTTTGTAAACACATATTTTGCCTCTGCCACCAGACAAACGAACTGGTCACAAAACAGATTCATCCTTGTTCCCCAATAGAGAACAAAATCAATCCCTTTTCAAAGAAGATAAGCAAAAACATCCAAGTATTGCACGTAATTCAAAGTTCAAGATATCTAGGCTATCTATTTGGCCTTGATGAGTTCCTAATTATCTGACAACCTATAAACCAAAATATTTCTTATCTGATTTTTACATGTCTCAGTTTATATAACAAGGAGCAGGGGTCCCTGCAAGTAATTTTTAGTTCCTTTATGCAAGTCCAACATTTCCACTTTCACAGCATGGTTTTTCAAAAAAGTTTAAACCGCACAAATTCCCAATTCTAATCTACGATTAACACTAGGCAATAATTCCAAACTACAAAATGTCATCAAAATCAAATGAACTTTAGACTTTCAGAGTTTTCCATACTGTAGAAATAAAGGACAGATAACTACTTAGAAAGAAACAAACTACATGAAGTATGCTCAGATTTAATTTTATAATTAACTTAATCAAACCAATTTATAAACAATTAGCATTACCATAATTAGCAACTTCAATGCTTAGGTCTAAAACAACAGAATATTTACATTTCACAAGAAATATCTTTTAAAATCTTTGTGAAGTCTTAAATACTTTAAAAGCATGTAATTTCAGTAATAAAATATCCTATACATAACTAAGAACATAAAGTGAAGCTTCAAAGCTTCAATAGAAATCACACGTCTACATGACATAAACTAGAAAATATACTCCCCTGATGATCTGGATACTAAACCAAGACCACTCACTGGTTAAGTGACCCTCTAAGTGGGCATGAGTTACCTAATTCTTACTTCAGCAAAATTAGAAATTAACGGAGACTATGAATCTTCAACATTGCTTGAGAACATCTAAAACGAACAAAGTTACATCTACAAATACCAAGAATTTATAGTACTGGGAAACTTCATAAGATCCACTGAGCACATATAACCTCTCTCACTGATAATGATTACGTTTTCTTTCATATTGTATAAATTCATTTTCAAGAAATGTATACACTCATTGCTATAATGTTTACATTTTAATAACTTAAAAGAAAGAAAATGTGCTCAAACATCTCCATGGAAAAGTAAATCAAATGATCCTACAGACTATTCCTGTCTCTATTCCACCTCTCTAAAAAGACTCTCAGATGTAAAACTAGTCCTGCTGACATGGATTCAAAACAGAAAATCAAGAACTCTTCTGTAAAGACAATGATTATATTGCAAAAAATGGACAGGTAGGTAGATTCTAATGATTTTGTACCTCCAAAAGTAAGGCCGCTTATTAAAAGCACCATTAATAAATGTCTTCATGTATCACATGGTGAAATTACTAAATTGAAGAATAACATTTTTAAAAATAATGACAATTCTGCATTTACCAGGTGTCAAAAATTGATTAAAAAATAGGAAATTATAAGTAAAATAATAAGGTGATAATTATTAAAACGTGGATGAAAATATTTTAAATAATCAATCAAATTCTTACTGAAAGTAGGTACAGAAGAGTCATCTAGGAGAGGAGGAGCCATGCGCTCACAGCAGGCAGTGTAAGCAGCATGAGAGACCCCCTCACCGTCAAGAATGATGAATTTGTAAGACTAAGTCCTGCCTTACTTTCTAAAATATTGCATAAAAAGACTTACATTTACATCCATTGGTGGTTCCTGATCATTCTTCCATGATGCATCCGATCCCCTATCCCTAGGAAGAGAAAACAAAAAGTCAAAGTACTTGTTAAGATTCTGGTAAGCACTTATAACTTAATAATATGGAAAATCATAAAATTGAAGATGAGCTCAACTCTTAATTTTGCAATATATATGAAAATAAGAGCAAAAAGAGGACCATTTATATGTCCTTTACCTTGTTTCAGAAGATGTGGGAAGCTCTAAGAAAAACCTACCAGTTGGTCACACACAGATATTAGGACTGGGGTATCAGAATGAGAAGGCCAGGCTGTGGTGTGCAGAGGGAGGTGGTTCTGCAGACCATAAGCATCTCCAGATGCTACGACTTGGACACTTTCATGACACCTGAGCTCAGTTCAGAAAACTCACTTCACTAAGTGCTTATTCTACACCCACTATAGGTCAGACACTGTTCCAGGACAGTGCTAAGAACACAAAAACAAGTATGAGACAGTCCCTTGTCTAAGATTTTACAGGCTTAACTGTAGAGATAACAACACGGAATGCTTTTCCTCAATTTACCTGAGGAATATCAATGAGACGCCATCAATAACTAGTGACTCTCAAAGCAGAGAGGCTAAAAAAAAGGTTATCCAGTTTGGCAAGTGGGAGGAGTTTTTAAGATTCTGAAGGACAGTATAATCATAAGCATTAATTACTTTTAGTAGAAAGTTTTATACTCTATGACCAACAAAATTATATATATGTATATATGTAAATTATTAGTATAATTATAATTTCTGTAAGCTCAGTTTAATCTTATTTTTTTATCGTTTTGATTCCATAGTTTGGCAATATATTGTCATTCAATTACATTAAAATATTACAAAGTATTAGCAGTAGATGTCTTCACTGCTTTAAACTAGAGCTAAAAAATAAATGAGATTCTCAGGAATTCATTAAAATCATTAATCCATTAATCTACAATCTATAAAAATCAATTTACAGATGTCAGAGGGCTGGCACAATGTGAAAGTCATTAAGTTTACTCTGAAATTCTGATTCAGGACTTTGACAGATGAGACATTGGCAATGATTTTTCCACCACTTAAACAAAGTTTTACTTGCTAATTATCATCTTACACTTACACATTTAACATAGCTCCAGTTCTCCTTTTGTGCATATATGCCATGTGTGGTGCCCTTAACCTGGAGTTTAAAGACATAAATGGGAAAAGTGCCCCAACCAGTGAACTTACCACTGAAAAAATCAAAATCTACTGAAGAAAAATCAAGCAATATTTCAAAGAGCACTTTTAACACAGAGAGTAAGTTCATGGGAAGCTAAGTGTAAAATAGCCTTACTAGAGGTGGGAAAGCTGGAGAGGAGCTGAACTTCTCTACCTCAAAGGCCAAGTACTGCAGTGAGTTCCCAAGACAGACAACAAAATGCAGTCTACACTAGAACTGGCTTTGTCGGGCGGGGCCTCTGCAGGGTAAGAGTAATTTCCCAATTCTTTAGTTTTTTGTTACTTCTTTCCAGGACAAAAGTCTTGTTCTTGCAAATCAAGAACAAAGGCTGCCCGTATCATTTAAAATCTATTTAATAAACATCTTCAAAAAACCTTTTTCAGTTTATCTGTTTTAAATTAATATATTTTATTTGTCAAAAGTAAAACGTATAGCATATCCACAGCAACATCCTAATATTCAAAGCAGAATGAAATGCTAAATAATTAAGGCATGATTTTAAAACGTACTAAAATCTTTATGACTTTACTGTCTATTTAATTCACTTTTTTTGTCAGGGGTCATTTAGAAAAATTAACCTTATACAGCCTGAAGAATAACTTAGGCATAGTGTTCCTTCAGGTAATTACGTGGATTCTTAAACATGAATTTAATCAATTATCGGGAACAAAAATTTCATATCTGAAATAATAAGTAAAATTCAGAGACTTGATTTAATATACAAGTGAAAGAGACCTTCTGCCGTGCAGTTGGGACTAGCACTTTTGACATAGCACCAACACTGGTTTTTGAGAAACAAGCAACTTCAAGTTTTGACATAGCGCTCACTGACTGAAGTTCTCTTTGTATTTCCTACAGGGACCACATCCCTAATGCTTTACGATACTTCAAGTTTCCAATTAAAGGAGAACTAGGCCTAAGAGAGACATGCAAGTCAAACTGAGTGCAAAGTCTTCTTGGATTTAACGTCTCCCTTCCCTCTCCATCTCTTGTGGACTTTTCTTCCACTCCTAATTTGACGATATTTTTAGTGGCTCATATTCATTACATCTTTCT
The DNA here is from genome assembly GCF_057876585.1 of Rhinolophus sinicus. Lineage (NCBI taxonomy): Eukaryota > Metazoa > Chordata > Mammalia > Chiroptera > Rhinolophidae > Rhinolophus > Rhinolophus sinicus. The sequence continues at coordinate 80,049,056 of NC_142515.1, read as the reverse complement.
AAAGCATTCAACCAAGTTTTATAGAAAGAGCAATTCCACATGAACTATATGCCACTGGTTTATATAAAATTAAATTGTATAATTATAATATGTTTGATATAAACAGCTCTACAGCTAAACACTTGGCAGCACAATTAAAACACGGAAATGCAAAGTTAACCAGTGGGAGCATAAGTATGCAGCAATATTACTACCCACATGACACAGGCATCATTTAGCGTAGTTACAGGCAAAACTGAGAGCGCTGGTTTATTAACGTCAACCCTGTTTACTACCACTTGATACACAACTTTCAGGGACACATTTTAGTTGTCTCTTCTCTAAGTTTATCATTTATAAGGAACCTGAAATCTACTCATTTTTTTCTTGAGAATTACAAAGTTTTACTAATAGATAGGCCAGTGAATATAATCCAAAGAAAATATTTAAAATGGAAAAGAATTATTTTAAATGGTAACACGAATACTGAAGTAGCATGTATATTAAAGAACGCATATAATGACAAACAATGAGCTAGAATTCATAAAGTTTATATGGCTCAAATGTATTCCTACTAGTTGATGAAGTCATTTTCGGCATAAGATATAAATGATCGCTACCTGTAAAATCCGATAACAAATTTTAGCTTTCAGAGGTGTTATTGGGAAAATAAATGAACTCTTTGGAAAATGGTAGATACCATTTAATGGTAAGAAACTACTATCACTGAGAATTATTACTAAAAAATAAACATTAGATAAGCAAATGACATATAATCAAGTACTTACTGTTTAAGTTTTTCTGTGAATATATATTGGGTGAAGTCTTTCATTGATGGAGCACAATACATAGTGTCCTTTATTTTAATACCTTTACTCTCAATGTGTTCTGAAGAATTAAATCGTAACACATAAAACGAATGTGCAATAGGTCCAAATATCTCAAATATCTGTAAAATAAAAGAAACATAAAAGCCTCCTTTAACGTGTAAATAATCACTCAAAAAGTTAGTAATATTTAAAATAGAAAACAGTGATAATTGGTAATTTGTGTCAGTGTCAGAGAAATAAAAACTATATTCATATTTAAGCCATCTTTGTATACTAACAAAGTTTTCATATTTTGATTATAAATGCATTAGCTTTTCCAGATTTCTTTTTATGAATTTAAAACCAGTGTAGAAAGCTTCCCCATTGCTAATTTGAATCATTTTGGTGGTACCAACTATGAATTTGGTACAAATTATGAATTTTTATTTTTATTATAGCTCATTTAAGTTGTATGGTATAAGAAAAGAATTACTGATAATTTCTGAGAAATAAAATTCTGTCTGTCATTTGGAATCTTATAATACAAAACTTAAAAGCAAGCTTCTGCTTTAATGGATATTCAATCATTTCTGCTGTTTCCATATAGAGATTAACATTTTTATAAAATTAAATCACAACTTTGTCTCATTCAAAAAGTCACAAAATAGATTTAAACTTGAAGTTGCTTATTTCTCAAAAACCAAACATGCTATGCAGCCTTTAACTTTTATGTAAAAAAAAATTACTTTTAGCACGCACATTATTTCTGAAAATGTTTTATGAATGACGAAAGACTCTCATTTTGAAACTCTTCTCAAAATAAATACCTGAGCTTTTAAAGATACTGTTTCTAATAATGAATATATACATACACACACACACATATATATATACACACACATATACACACACATATATATATACACACACACACTATATATATATATTATGGGCACTAGGCCATCCATGACTAATGTCACTGCAGATTGTTCCAGTCTTTTTTCTATTAATAAATTGTTCAAGATTATATTGTAGTTTTGCATACTGCTCCCTTTTAAAACCTAAAACTGCATTAAGTTTTTCAGTGTTATGAATATTCTTCGTAACCATAATTTCAGTGGCTATATAACATTCCTCTATAGATCTAGCAAAATATTTACCAAAGTCCTTCTGACAGCAGAATTTATCCTTGAATTGCTAAGAATGGTCATGTCAATAAATAATTTTTAGTCAACTGTGTTCTTCGCTTTTAATATTGTAGATGCCATATTAAATCTAAGAGTTTATAAAAAAATACTACAAAATATATAAATGAGAGTAAAAAAGGAGGATTTTGAATATAAAATTTCAAAGTGATGCCTAGAACTCAACAGTCTAAAAGTGATTGTAAGATTAATGCATCCCTCCAACTTTCAATAACTTCTTCCCCATAATATGTTTCCAAAGAGAGAAGTAAGAGATTGAGGTTTATGTGCTAAATTAAGATTTTTCTTCCCTTAATTCTTTGTATGTTGATGGACTTCAGTTCACTTCTCTATAAAATACATCATACTTTCATATTTAACTATGTCTTAAAAGCAAACTATATAAAAAAAATCACCTCTTACTCTATAAAATAAGAGCTTTATCTAGAATTCAAGGGAGAAAATAAAAGCAATATGAAAATGCAAACTGTTATTATTAAAAATATAGAAGAATAAAATATAGGATCTTGATAGAGTTCATGTTTCCATTGAAGTTCATATGGATTATCCTAAATGCCTTAATTGGACAAAAATTATCCAAGGGAATTTTACTTAGTTTCATTTAAAAAAAAGCTAATTTTATTATAGTACTGTAGCATGGCTAGTATTACAGTAAGAGGATAAAAAAATGGATTAAAAATAAAAACTTGTATAATGTTACGGCCATAAAAAAAGAATAGCTGTGAATTGATTTTTTTATCCTAAGTCAGCCAATTTAAAAACACATCTCTTGTGAGGAAGTTTTCTAAATAGGAAAAAATACATACATGTATATAAAAATACGTATAATGCTATTTTCTGAAAAAATTTATTAGTGGAAATAAGATGTGCATATTTTTACACTCAAACAATTTCTTTCAGAAAAACCTAGACTTGCACACAAATAAAAAAAATACATATGAAGATATTCAAAATTACCCAATGAAGATTTAAATACAGAGCAACATGCAGAAAAAAATCATATTGTGAGAAGATGAACACTTTATTGTGGCAATGTATTCCAATGTATTTTTCACTGTAATAGGTAGAACTGAAAATATTATTTTATACTTAGACATTGAATTGAGTATTTGCATTAGGCAGAATAATGCCCCCTCTAAAGATGTCTATGATGTATCCAGTCTCCAGGACCTGAAAATATTAGATTATATGGCAATGAGGAAGTAAAGGTACAGGTGGAATTAAGTTTGCTGATCCACTAACCTTAATATAGAGAAGCTATTCTATATTATCTGGATTAGTTCGATATTATCACAAGGGTCCTTAAAGTGGAAAGGGGACGGGAAGAAAGAACAAGAGAGATGGCAGCAGTGCTGGCTTTGAAGGTGTAAGAATGGGCCATGAGCCAAGGCATATAGGCCACCTCTAAAAGATGGAGTAGCAAGAATCGGATTCTGCCATATAGTTTCCAGAAGCAATCCAACGCTCAGGACACCTGTACTTCAGTCCACTGAGACTCATTTTACGCTCTGACCTCCTGATGATAAATTTGTATTTTTTAAGCCACTAAGTTTGTGGTAATTTATTACAGCAGCAATAGGAAATACAGATTTGAATGCCTTTCCATTCAGAATTTCAAAATCCTACCCAATCCAAATATCTGTGGTCATATAATTTAATTTTCTCTATAATATTATATCAGAAAAATATTAAAATATGGAGACATTACAGGTAATTCAATCACTTAGCAGTTTCAGCTGATAAACACAACACAACTTGTTTATAATCTATACATGTTTAGTTTTTCTATTTATGCATAGCTACTGAGGGTTTTTTCACCCAAAATCACACTCTAGGTAAAGGTATATGAAATTTTAGACTTTATTAATGAGTGTAAATTATTTACATGTAATGAGCATTTACTATATTCCAGATATTGCTCTAAATGTATTATAGGTCTCAACTTACGTAATTCTCAAAAATCCTTTAAATTTATTTCCACTTCCCTTTTTAAAAAGAGGAACCTACAGTAAAATGTCAGCAACTTAACCAACACCATTCAATTAAAAACAGTGTATTTAGAATTAAAACACAGGTTATCTGGCTCTAGAGCCTGGCTGACTCACCAAAGCTTTACAAACTGTTACTCAGCTATTGCTCTGATAATGTCTTGTAGCAAATAACCCCCAAAGCTCAATGGCTTGCAGCAATAAATGTTTATTTTTCCTGTTTATGGAATTTAGCTGCAGTTTGGCTAATCTCAACTCGACTTATTCAGTCTTAGCTGGGCTTAGCTAGACTCTAGGCTTCTTCATTTTGTTCTTCATATGGGGACCAATAATTACACAGGACATGTTCTTTTCATGGCAGGTGTAGAATCCCAAATGACTAAGCCAAACAACTATATCCGTTTTAAAACCTCTGTTTACATCACATCTCTTAACATTTTATGTCAAAAGAATCCACAGGTCAGTGGGGTGGTAATAGATACTCTGCCTACCATATTGATGGGTACTGCAAAGGCAAAGAAACAATTAGGTAAAGGCATAATTAATAACAGAGAGATAGTGAAAGATTGGGAACAATTAGCAAATCTACCATTAACTCTCTCACATCAACTCTCTGTTTCCATTCCTGACATTTTAACTTGCTGTTTTTCTCTATAGTTCAGTGTTCTTTACAAGATTTCATTTGATTCATAAAGGAAAGAGTTTTAAGCTAAATGGTACTTTAAAAATACCTATTTTGAGGTTGCCGTCAGTCAAGTACTAAAAGAACTATGAAAGCTCAAATGTATTTTATGACATTAGACTCACAGAAATCAGGAAGGGGTGATTAATCTTCTCAATTTATATCTATCACATTTCATTAGTGGAACAGACTAAAACTCATGATTATATCTCCTTCCAGTCTCTTAAATGCAAGTTAAAAGGTGTTAAAAATGTATGTATTTACATTAAATTTCTTTATTTACTAAGATTTGCATATTTCCATCATTTTATACTTGGTTCTTTTAAATTAATTTTATTGTGTTATTTTGAAAACACAGCAAACTATTTTTTGAAAAAAGCTTACAGATAGTAATAACCATATTTTAGCTTAACCACTTAAAACTTACATTTTTCTTTTTTTTTATATTTTTCAAATTTCTAACTTTTATTAAATTTATTGGCATGGCGTTGGGTAGTAAAATTATATAGGTTTCAAGTGTACAGTTCTGAAATACATCATCTACATATCACATTGTGTGTTCACCACCCAGAGGCAGTTCTTCCATCACCATATATTCGATCCCCTTTACCCTCATCTACTACCTCTCTCCCCCCTTACCCTCTGGTAACCACTAAACTGTTGTCTGTGTCTATGAGTTTTTGTTTGTTTGTTTGTCTTGTTCTTTTGTTGCTTTCAGTTTTATATCCCACATATGAGTGAAATCATTTAGTTCTACACTTTTTATGACTTATTTTGATAAGTCATAATCTCAAGATTAATCCATGTTGTCACAAATGGCAGTGTCTTACCTTTACTTATGGACAAGTAATATCCATTGTATATATGTACCACATCTGTATCAAGTCATTGATTAAAGGACACTTCCATTGTTGTCATGCCTTGGCCACTGTGAATAATGCTGCAATGAGCACAGGGGTACATATATCTTTATGAATAAATGTTTTCAGATTTCTTATATGCTAGCTCTATTCATAGAAAAATGAAAGAATAGAAGTAGAGAGGGAAATGTTTAAATAAATTTTCTAGATTGTGTGTAAAATTAATTTATTTTTAATTTTCTTATTTCTAATTTTATTTTAATATTTGGAATGTTTACATTCATATATATAATTTCATCATAAAATATTTTTAAAACAAATATAATCAAATCAGGTGGGTAGCAGTTCTCATATATTTTATCATATAAAATATTTTAAATATATTTATTTAATTTCCCAGCCTTATTTAATATGTATTTATTTATTTAATAGTATCCTACCTTTTTTTTTTTTCCCTTGAGTCAATAAACTCCAAAGGAAAACATTTTTCTGACTCTGTATGAATGTCTGTTTTATCATAGAGTGCTCAAGTATGACACTAACTAGAAGTAGGAAAATGTCTTTTAAACCACCGATAACTAAGAAGCAGAAATGGAAAGATACGATTTTCAATAAGAAATAAAATTCAATTAAAAGCTCAGATATTTTCTAGCATATACCTTTAAAACAATGTCTAATATGTAATTAGAACAATAACGTCTCCATGACTATCCATTATAATAGTTAATTTTACCTAATTACAGAGAATACCTTCCTTCTTACATGTTTTTCAGAGACAGATATGACAGTCACAAAATTAACTAAATGTTCACAACATATGATTTGATTTCAATATTCATTTGTGTTTATACATGATGGCCTGTCATGCATACAGACTTAGAAGACCCAGATGTTCTTTTTGTTGTCTTATATTTCAAATTAAGCCCAGATACCCTCTGTATTTTATTTAATGCACTTTTTAAGTTTGTTTCTCATAGGAAGAGTGATATTAAATGTGATTTATCATATGTGCAGAAAACAAGTGTTTCAGACAGTTAGGCCATGAGCAAAAATAAAAGCCCCTTAGGAAAACACTAAGCATGACAGCTTCAGAGCTCTACTTCTTGTTTGTTCTAAATACTACTGGAGAGACTTTATTTCCCTACTCATACTTAACTCTTATCAATGTTATGATAGGCATCCTTAAATACTCAATGGAACAAGCTGTTCCACTTTATTTTATCCCAGTAATCCTTTTTTAGACACTAGAATTGTGATAGGCAGAGCTTTTTGTTTATATGAAATCTCTTAGAAACACCTTTTGTTGGTCTGCTTCTATGTGAAAACAAAGTATTACCATTTACAAATTGTAGTACAAAGGATACAGCACTAGAGTTTGGACTCATTTTCTTTATGTACACATTATCTTTCCAAATTGAATTTCAATTTTCATTCCAGCATAGTCTGATGTTTGTACTAGTCAAGACTTGAACATTGCACAACAATGACTGTAATGGTGAAAATAATGGGAATGATGGAAAATATTATTTTAAATGGAGATAATCTTAGACAATCTGATAGTTATAATCATGACAATGACGTGTAGTCTATTTTATTAAGTTTATTAATAAAATAAAGTTCTCCTGAATAAGATCAAAATTACAAGAGTTCAAAATAATCTAGAAATATATTTAGTATACATGCACACAAATATACAGAGGGTGCCAAAAAATATATACACATTTTAAGAAAGGAAAACTGCATTAAAATTGTAATACTCAATATATACCGATAACAAAAGATGAATACAAGACACGTGTGACTTCTGCAATTACAAGAGGTGCTCAAAGTGGTTACCATCAGCTTCCAGACACTTCTGATTATGGTGAACTACTGCTTGAGCAACGCTGACCAAAGTGTCCACTTGTATACATTTTTTTGGCACTTCCAGTATCTGTCCATGTATGTATATATGTATCTATGTGTGTGTGTGTGTGTGTGTGTGTGTGTGTGTGTGTGTGTATACATGCACATACATATACACATTTCATACACATTCTATCATGGTGCCAGTCTCAGTTCTGTGTGTTGTGTAATACTATGTAAAGATCACTTTGAAATAGAGCCTACTGTCAGTTCATTTTCTCTCTCTCTCCCCCTTTCTTTCTTCTAAACTGGGGAAAATGAAGGCACAATAATATTAAATAAGATTACTTTTGTCAAAATGTCAATTTATGAGTTGCAGCTGCTCTTACTCTAATGTTGTCTGTGCTCTTTAAATATTATCCACTACAGGCTGCTGCCTATCATTAAAAGAGAAACCAAACTAGTATTTCCAATAATTTTTATTTATGTCCAACGTTTTTTTCAATGGTACTTGCAATGTTTAAAGAAAAGTAGAAACCAACATGAGGCCGAGTTTCAATTATTTTCCAAACTAAAGACTTCATAACAGTTTTCTATTATAAAACATGTGTTAAGGCAGGAAACAACCATTTCTTTTTCATTCCCAGGGTGGCTGGCTCAATAACAAAGATTGATGAATCAGTCAAATATTGTTTTATATTTTATTTCATTAATAGTTGCAGAGTTGCTAAGTCCACAAGCTTTACTGTTTTATAAATAATATTTGGGTTTTGGGTCATCTAGTTATTTTTTAAATTTCTCTTTAAATACTTAAAATCAGTGAATTTTTAATAAAAAACATTTCATGAATAATAATATTCACAACTTACTTGACATCACAGTAATGATGAATGAATTTAAATGAATTTGCTCTAACCTGCCTATTCCTTAATTAAATGTGGAAAACTCATATGCTATTGCTTATAAACGTGATATGAATCAAAAGATAAGCCCCCCACATCGCTGACATCCACAAGCAGGATTTCTTTATGTTAAAATTATTTGTAAAAAAAAAAAAAAAAATCAGTGAAAATTAGAAATACAATGACATCAAGTTATTTTGTAGATGGATTCAGGATAGTTTTAATTGATAGGTAGCCATTAAAAAGTATAGTTTCACAAATTGTTTATACCAAGTTTAAACTCTATGATCCATTTTATTAGCTCTCATCAATGGATGAGTTAGAATGATTTGCCAGTGATTGATGGGGAGCCCCACTGACTGTCCTGTCATCAAAGTCTCTTGAAGAAAACCATTTGAAATAGCTGACTAAACCACAGAATCACTGTGTGGGGACAATTTCTTACATTGGTTGTTGAACTTTGTGGAATTTGATTCATCGTATGCTTTCTGTTTTTTAAACACTAGTTTAGAGAATTTTTATTTTGAATTCATGAAGTGTATCTTAAAAAATAAAACAAGCCACATACTGATATGATCAATGAGTGGCTTTATTTTTATTGGATTCTTTAATGTGAAAGTAGGTATTTATTTACTTACTTTTCAGTGTGCCAATTTTTAGTTAAGTTTCATTTATACACCTCACTATTTGCCTTTAACCTCCTTATTAAATGAGGTTTACATTTTGTGTAAGATATAAATAACTGAAGATGCTTCATACCCTTACAATCCAAATTGTTTGGATTGGGTGAAACTGTATTTTCACTGTTGGGTGAAAATACTTTTATAGCTTCCCTGAGAATGAGGGGAAAGAAGACAGGAAAATACAGAAAGCAAAATCTGTAGGTAATACTTGCATGCCATTTGTATTAACTTATAAGTACCTCTCACTCCCTACCCTTATTTCATACCATCAGCGCAAATCTAACTTCTTTAAGTGCCTTTAAATCTCTAGTTTTAAAATAAGAACACATATTCACAACTTTCTTTTAAGTGTATTAACCCTGTTTCAAAGTCACTAACCATGTTAGATTATCACATAAAAATAGTTTAGAAGTGTACATTTTGTGTTACTAACCATTTCTGAAAAGACTTATTCTGCTTGTTTTCTTTTCATAGATGTCTTTAATATGACTTTTGCAAAAAGTTTTGGTATTGTTTATATCAAGTGACCTCCCATGTAAACATTTTATAAACAGGGTAGGGCACCACTCCTCAAGCTATACTGTGGCAATTATTCTTATTTGTCTAAATAAGTCTTCATAAACTAAAGAAAAAAATGACTACACATTTCAGTTGAAATATAACATTTCAATGCTTTATAAAGCAGACACATATGGACTTTCAGGTCTATTCTACTGAAACCATCTGCTAACAAAACCATTGTTGGCTTTGTGTATATTCATGTATATTCATCAAATAGCAATTATTTACTCCTCAAACAAACAAACAAAAAAGTTATGACTTGCACAAAGTTAGATAAATGAAGGAAAAATAATCAAGCAATTTATGTTATTAAATTGTAAGGCAGTTAAATACCTTAAAATATCCAAGAATTACTAATTTATTTACTTGTTCTGTCATATATTTATCTATTTACTTAATGAATACATATCGACTACGTACTCTGTACTAGATGTGCTGGTGATACAGTGGTAAACAAAACTGAATAGCTCCTGACTCCACAAAATTCAGATAACCATGTATTGGGAGGAAGGAGACAACAAACAAGTAATACTATGACTTTCTGTGAAAAATATGAAAGGAATATAATCACACAGATTGACATGTTGATAAGGGATATTGTGCAGGCCTACCTTAGGAAGGTACATTTTGTCCATAATTAACCTATTAGGGTGAACCAAAGATGTAAAAAGCTAAGTGAAGAGACTTCTATATAGATGAAACAGCACATCAAAAGGCATAGGGTAAGGGGGGAGAGGGGATGGTAGAAGAAGGTAAAGGGGATCAAATATATGGTAATGGAAGGAGAACTGACTCTGGGTGGTGAACACATAATGCAATATATAGATGATGTATTATAGAATTGTACACTTGAAATCTATGTAGTTTTGGTGATCATTGTTGCCCCCATCAATTTAAAAAAAAGGCAGACAAGTTGTGTCTGAAGAACCAACAGAAGGTCATGTCCTATTTTGAAGAGTTTGGAAAGTTAGGCAGCAACCAGAGCATTCATGGCAAGTACGTGTGTGTGCGCGCATGTGTGTAGAAAGTTTGTTGCTTGTAATAGTGTCATTAAATATAAGCAAATATTTATCAATTTTAGTGTTTCTATTATGTTCAAGTTCTGTTTGTCTACATAAATAATACAAAATCCATAGGTATATATTTATTTCTCCAGAATTAAAAATGAAAACTGACATTTATTCATTACACACTAGTTGCTAGCCACTGTTCTAGAATGGTTTATATATTTTCATTCATTTCTTTCTCAAAACAACTCTGAGAGATAGTTGTTGTCATTACCCATTTTACACATAAGAAAAAAAAAAAAAAAACCACCCAGAAGGGTTTAGTAACTTGCCCAGAGTGATCATTATAAGTGAAAAAAGCAGAAGTAGAATCTTGCCCATTTGGCTCCAATGTTTCTGCTCATTTTTTTTCTCTTTCTCCCTCTCCCTGATTCTTTCTTTCTTTCTTCTTTCCTTTCTTTCTTTCTTTTTTTTTTGTGAGAATATACATAAAAAGGGATGCAAAATAATACCTATAATATTTTAAGACTTAATAATAAAATTAATACCCATTGCTACCACCAAATTTAAATAGAAAGAATATCACCATTGTAATCAAATTACTCACTGGTTCTGTTCTAAAGGGATCCTCCTTCTCCCTCCTATCCAAGAAAATCATTATACAAAATTTTGTTATTTATCCGTTTATGTTTCACAATGTTACAGAACATACATGTAGCTTTACTTAATATAAAATTTTGCATAGATCTTTATTTCAATGTAATAAGCATATATACTCTTCTGTGCCTTGATATTTTTAATTATCTTTTTAAGGTTCATATATGTTGATGAATATGAAGGCAGTTCATTAATCTTCACTGTTGAATAGCAATTTCATTGTATGACTCTATAAGGATCTTATTTATCTATTCAAATGCTAATAAGCATTTGAGTTCTTTCTAGTGTTTTGTTTTTAGAAATAATGCTGTTATGTTCACTCTTATACATATCCACTGACACAATTATGCAAAAATATCTCTCAGAATAAAACCGCATATCAGCAACTTTACTTGGCAATCTCAAATTGTTTTCAAGACTGTTTCTATCAATTTATACTTCGCCCACACCATCTATTGCTCTATCGTTTATTAACCCCTGATATTTCTCCAATTTTCTTTTTTATGTGTGTGTGTGTGCTTATTTTTGTTGTTGTTGTTTTTCAATCTGGTAGAAATGAAATGGTATTCATCCAATGGCATATACTTTCCAGATTAATAAAGGTGAATTTAAAAATAAATGTTTACCATCGAATTATATATTTCTATTGTGAAATATTTGAACATGACTTTAGCCTAATATTCTGTCGTGGTGCTTGTGTTTCTCTCTCCAACAGATACGAATGCTTAATATATTCCTAACTGAAATTATTTTGATTGTATATGAGGTAAATTTTTTCTCCCAGTTCATATCTTATCTTTTTATCCCTTATTTTTTTTTCATAATAAAAAGATACTTGACTTCATGTAGTCACATTTGTCAGTCTTTATTTTTATGAGATGTATAATAAATCCAAGATATTCTTCCCTAGATCCAAAGACATTTAAAGATACTTTCATTTGTGGGAAATTTAAAAATGTTGTTGTTCATACTTAAGCTGTTAATCCACCTGAAATGTATTGATTTTTTAAAATCATATATAATATTGAATTCAAGCAAGAGGAAGGATTTTAAACACAATAAAAAAGCATGGGAAAATAAAGAATATATTTAGAAACAGTGACTGGATTATATGGACTAAGTGAATGGGTACTTTAGGAGACCTCAAAAAATGCACTAGAAAGAAAAGGAACATATAGTAATGATCTTTAATATGGGATGAGGAAATACAACATTTTCCAGTATAAAATATTGTTTTTAGAAGTATTGATTAGGCCATATTATCCTTAAAATAGTCCTCTAAGAAGGATAATTGACTAAAGTTCTGCAAGTTTAACTTGAATAAAATTAAATTACATCAGAAATAAAATAAGGGACTTTTAAAGTCCAAAAAAAAAACTGACAGTGAAATTGGAAAGCAAAAAAGTGAACAAGACGGCAATTTTAAAGCAAGTATAAAGTGATTATGATTGTACATTTGAGATAAAGGGGAAAACAAATAAAACGTGTTTACTATATATATAGGCCATGTGAACAGGAGAATAGCTCCATTCAAGGATATTAATCTGGAGTGATTTGTGGCTAATATTAAGAGAAAAAAGGAGGGTGGAGAATGCATGGTAGGGAGTTAACCCAAGATAAATATCATGAGTGTTGAATAGCATTTAGGGTCCAGTGTAGTTAACCTTGATGGGACTTTTAAGTATCTATACAGTGATTATGTTTCTGTGTTAATAGAAAAATTCAGAGGCAGAAATCTCAACTCTTTAAAAATAGTTTAAAATATATAACAATAGTCAAGTTAAATTTTTTTCTGTGGTTAATATAGCAAAATTCAAGCAGATGCTCCTGCAATAGTGTAGCATCACATATACATATCTAAGACAAGGTTAGAAAACAACATTCTTCAGATCTATGTGAACCATTGGCTATAGAACAATTAGTAAGACATTTAAAATATCAATTTCTAGGAAGATACTTTGATCATGCTAATGTCTGAGAGCAAGAGTAAAAAAAGAACTAATAGAAACTTCCGGTCTCCAGTTCTGCATTTCTGCATGTAAGAACTTGAAAGTAGCCACTCTGTTCTAACAAGTAAAAAGGTGAACAGACTGGATAACTATCAAGACTTCTTGGATCTCCATTAGAGATGAGGAAGCAAGGCCTCCAAACTCGGCCTCCAAAATTAGAGAGACAGACAGGAGAATACAGACAGTCACAGCTAACAGCAGAGATTTACAAGGAGAAAACTCTGCAGACACAAGACCGCGATAGGAAAATCTGAACTATAATTGGCAAAATACTGGAGGTTGAGAGAAGACAAGTGTGAGCATTAGAAACTGCAGCAGGATGCAGTTCTATGCAGGCCCACATATTTTTGTGAGTTTTACTTCCAAAACTTCGACCAAGTTCTCACAGTAAATATCGGGAGGAAAAGAATCCCCTCATACTTCCAGCACTGGGAGAGGAAAAAACAATCATTTTGAAATATATCAGAGCTTGAGTTCTTCTTAAAAGGATGTGCTCTCAGGAAAAAAAAAAAAAAAAAAGTCAGCCAGAGCCTAACCTGCTGGAGTATTATCAGAGACTAACTCAAACACACTGTAGTAATGTTGTCCCACTCTGGGAGGGGGACTGAAAAGCACTGTGAAGTTCACAGTTCAGACACACAGGCTCATTAAAAGACAGAGACCTAAATCATTGGACTATAGGATATTTCCTTGCCCCATACCTTACTATCATATTACTAAAGACTTATACACAACAGCTCCCATTTACAACAGTTCCTTTAACCCAGTACAAGATGTTCAGCTATCGAGAAAAACTACAAGGCACACTAAAAGGCAAAACAAACAAACACACAAACAAACAAAAATCATGATTTAAAGAGACAGAGTGATCTTAAGAAACAGACATGGGAGGGATGTTGGAATTATCACACCAGAAATTTAAACAACTATGTTCAATATGCTAAGGACTCTAATCAATAAAGTAGGTGGTATGCAAGAACAAAAGTAGTCAATATAAGCAATGAGATGGCAATACTAAGAAAAAACGAAACGAAACGAAAATGCTGGACATCAGAATCACTGCCACAGACGTGGGAATGCCTCTGATGTGTTTGAGAGTGACTGAACACAGCTCAGGTAAGAATTTCTGAACTTACGAATATATCACAATAGAAACCTCCAACACTGAAAATCAAAGAGAACAACAACTGGAAAAAAAAAAGAAAACAGACTTTATTTTTTCAAAGCAATGTTAGGTTCACATCAATGTTGGGGGGAAGGTAGAGAGATTTCCCATGCACTGCCTGCCCACCACACTCAAAAACTATGTCCTCATTATCACTGTTCTATTGACAGTGGTGCATTGTTGTAGGGTGTGAACCTACATCGTCAGCATAATCACTCAGAGAACATAGTTTACATAGGGGTTCACTCTTGGAGCTGTACATTCGATTCATTTGGAAAAATGTCTAATGACATGAATCCACCATTATAATATCATACAATCCTTACAATCCTTTGTGCTTAAATTTAAAAAAAGCCTAATTGTTCTTACCACTTCTAGATAGGGTATAGAGTTTTCTATAAAGGATGTAATTTATTGATAATTAGCTAGCTATCTTGGTGAGAGAGAAGGTGAATATATTGCCAAAGAAAAATAAATGTGGGTTTAGATAAGAGGAGACTTTATTTTAAAAGAGTATTACAATACAGAGGAGACTCTGAGCTGAGTAATTTGCAAATACCTCAAAATCAAACAAGCCAAAATAAGGAAAAAAAAAGCATGAGCAGGGACTTTGCAAGGGAAGAGAGCAACGGTATGTGTGCAGGTGGCAATCAGGATGCATCAAGAAACGTTTCTCTGTGTCGTGGGCTGATTCTCAGAAAGAGCTGCTGAGGAGGGAGAATCTGCACCTAGGGCTTTGGTGCTGGCTCAGATTTAGAGGCGAGACAACGTTTAGAGAGGCCTGTGGAGAGAAGCTATATTGACGTTTAATCAAGCCAAAGTTCACTGGGTAAGTTTAGGGCAGTGTGAGCAATTGGTCAGTAGGTGATAGAGAAAGGTGATACATATTTGTATTTAGAGATAATATGTGCTCAGTTTGAGATACTTCATTTTTTCCCAACTACAGTTGATATTCACAGCGTAGTGGTTAGACATTTATATAATTTACAAACTGATTCCCCAATTAGTTTAGCACCCACCAGGCACTATACATAGTTATTACAATATTAACTACATTCTCTATGCTGTACTTACATTCCCTTGACTATTTTGTAACTACCAATACGTACTTTTTAATCCCTTCACCTTTTTCACTCATCCCCTCAATTCCCTCCCATCAGGCAACTATCAATTTGTTCTCTGTATCTATGAGTCTGTTTCAGTTTTGTTCGTTCATTTATTTTGTTCTTTAGATTCCACATATGAGATTATATGATATTTGTCTTTCTCTCTCTGACTTACTTCATTTAGCATAGTACTTCCCACTTCCAACCATGTTGTTGCAAATGGTAAAATTTCACTTTGTTTTATGGCCAAGTAATATTCTATTGTATATATGTACCACATCTTCTTTATCCAATCGACTATTGATGGGCACTTAGGTTGCTTCCGTATCTTGACTATTGTAATAGCACTGCAGTGAACATAGGAGTGCATATATTATTGTTTTGGATTTCTTCAGATCAATACCCAAAAGTGGAATTGCTGGGGCATAAGGTCATTCTATTATAGTTTTTGGAGGAACTTCCAAACTCTTTTCCATAGTGGCTACATGAATTTGCAATCCCACCAAAAGTACAGGAGGGTTTCCTTTTCACCACAACCTCACCAACAGGTTTTTGTTGATTTATGGATGATGGCCATTCTGACAGGTGTGAGGTGATATCTCATTGTGGTTTTAATTAGCATTTCTCTGATGATTAGTGATGTTGAGAATCTTTTCACATGTCTATCGGCCATCTGTATGTCCTCTTTGAATAAATGTCTATTTAGGTCTTCTGCCCATTCTTTTAATTGCATTGTTTGTTTGTTTGTTTGTTTTTTGGTGTTCAGTTGTATGAGTTCTTTATAAATTTTGGATATTAATCCCTTATTGGGTGTATCATTGGCAAGTATCTTCTGCATTCAGTAGGTTGTCTTTTTGTCTTTTTTTTTTAATGGTTTTCTTTGCTGTGCAAAAATTTTTAGTTTGATATAGTCTTATTGTTTATTTTTTTCTTTTGTTTCCCTTGCTCCAGGAGATATATCAGAAAGAAAGAAAAATATTATTAAGATCAGTGTTAGAGAGTTTACTATCTACATTCTCTTTTAGGAGTTTTATGATTTTGGGTTTTACATTTAAGTCTTTAATCCATTTTGAGTTTATTCTTGCATATGGTGTAAGACTGGTCTAGTTTCATCTTTTTTCCCATATCTACCTGTCCATTTTTCCTAATACCACATATTGATTAGACTGTCTTTACCCCATTGTA
Organism: Rhinolophus sinicus; assembly: GCF_057876585.1. Lineage (NCBI taxonomy): Eukaryota > Metazoa > Chordata > Mammalia > Chiroptera > Rhinolophidae > Rhinolophus > Rhinolophus sinicus. Next base: position 80,032,413 of record NC_142515.1, on the reverse strand, counting down.
TATTTTTGCTTCCTTTGTCATAGATTAATTGACCATATAGTCATGGTTTATTTCTGGGCTCTCTATTCTGTTCCTTTAATTGATGTGTGTGTGTTTTATGCCAGTACCATGCTGTTTTGATCCCTATGACCTTTTAGAATAGTTTGATATCAGGTATTGTGATACCTTTAACTTTGTTGTTTCTCAGGGTGGCTGTGGCTATTCAGGGTCTTTTGTGGTTCCATATAAATTTTAGGATTATTTATTCTAGTTCTGTGCAAGATGCCATTGGCATTTTGATAGGGATTGCATTGAATTTATAGATCGCGTTGGGAAGTGTGGACCTTTTAACAATGTCAGCTCTTATCCATGAACACACTCTATGCTTCCATTTATTTGTATATTCTTCAACTTCTTTCATCAATGTGTTATAATTTTCTGAGTACAGGTCTTTTACCTCCTTGGTTAAATTTATTCCTAGATATTTTATTTTATGCAATTGCAAATGGGATACTTTTCTTAATTTCACTTTCTGGTAATTTGTTATTCATATATAAAAATGCAGCCAATTCCTGAACATTAATTTTGCATCCTGCTACTTTACTGAATTCATTTATCTGTTCTAATAGCTTTTTGGTGGACCTTTTCAAGTTCTCTACAGTTAGAGATCTTCAATATGGAATAAATTAATAAGGTCCTTGAAATGAGGGACTCAAAAGCTTTTGTTTCCTAATACAAGTTTCTAGAATATAAGATTCCTATTTATAAAAGTTTTGACAGTATCTGCTTACACATTTTATTTACTTGCTTACTACTTGATTCTTTAGGTGTCAGTCATACTGATTTGATCTGAGAACGTTTCATGGATACAGAGATCTTTCAGCCAAAACTTAAATAATATAAAATAATTATAAGAGATATTGTAGAGACACACACATATATATTCATAGTATTATATATTGGTTGATTTGAGATCGAGATTAACTCAAGGAAATGCAAAGTATGACATTTCTATAGACCTTAGAAACAACACGATTTATAAACATAAAGAGATCACCCCTCACTTTTCCAAGATTCATTTTTCAAATAGCTTTTGATTTTTCAGTTAAAGTGTGTTATATGAAACTTTGAATTAATTCCACAAAAACATGAATCGCATGCATTCTTTATGGTACTAGAATCTAACTTTGATAGTCATTTGAACTCAATTTGACTGGAGATGTTCATATCTCTCTGTGGATATTGACATAAATATTTTAGCTTTTCAAATTGTGAAAATGTGACACCAAAAACATTATATTGTACACACTGAACTAAAATGCAATATACTACTATACTGGTATCTGCACTTCAAATTTCCTTCTCTGTTAATCCCCTTCACCTTCATTAATATTCAAAATGTAGTGAAGATGCACGTTATATTGTAATAACCTTCAATTCAGTCAAAACTCAATTCAAACTGGAACCTCAGTGTTTGTTCTACGAATGTGCACTGACCTTATCTCTGTGTTAATGTGCGATTTTAATATCATCAATGTCCTGTAATGCATAATTTGTGATTTACACATCTGTGAGAGTTGCACACAGTCATATATTTAGTTGATCCAAGAAATCTCAGTTCATATGAATACAGACAGTCAAACAAGGTAAAGAAATAAGCAATAAAGGGTCAAATTTTCTCAAATAAAAAAATCAAAGATGATCTGACTGGCAGAAAGAAAATGGTCGTGTTTATTTCAAGAGAAATTATCATTCTAATGGGAATACCTTATCTAAAATGTGTGGAATAGAATTTGGCAGAGTGTCATTTTCACTTATGGTTTAATGAAAAGGAATTACAATGTACAATTCGAAATTAATAAACCTTCTGAAATGAGAGAAATGGTTAGGCTGCAATAGAAGAGTATTTCAGTTAGAGTAAACCAGCATCTAAGAAGAAATTCAAGTAATATAATACAAGATCATTCTGGATATTCTTTTAAAATTTGGGCCTATGGTATAATTTGTAAAACAAGGAGAATTTGGAAAGGGGCTATATTGTGAAATGCCATGATAATTTTATTGTCAACTGCAGGTATTAGTGTTTTTGTTGGGGGTGGGTAGATACGATTTCTTTTTAATAGGACAGGTATGTAAATGGAGTTAAATTTTTGTGATGATTTATCTTATCAAAAGGTATATGTGTGGTTATACAGGCCTGAAGATCAGTCTAGACACATAGTAAAGAACTGACCCGGGCAAAATTTATTTGACATGTAGATGAGGGAATCATTAGAGTGACAGAGTGGAGAAAAATACAAACAGATAGGAAAGAGGATAAGTGATATTTATTGAACAGCTATTATATGCTTATTGTTTTGCTATATCATATCTAATTTTTATAATGATTCATCTTGGAAGGTATTATTATGCCCATTTGAAAGGCTAGGAAGTTGATGCCCATAGAAAGTGCTAACACACACATTCATAGCTGGGTCTGGTTCCTAAGTTCAAATACTTTCTACTTCCTAAAACGGTATAATTATAGCATGAAGGTAAATAAGGCTTTGCCAATAATCAAGACTAAGGATTCTAGAAGTGGTGCATTTTCAAATAAATAGAGGGCTGAGAATAGCTATTTATTTACTTAATTGGCAATTTGACTATACATGTATAGTAGTTTCAAAATAGTTAAATTGCACTCCTGGAGGAACCAAGTTTAGCAACTAGAATACAGTGCTTACATGCAGATTTCTCACTGTTGAACCATGAATTTACAGATAAGTAATCAGGGAGTCTGCAAAAATCTATACAGATTACAGAATAGAGTTGGAGATAGTATGAACTCATGTTTAGCTCAACATAGGTACAGTAATTACATATATTTTATAGATATATTTACATACACAGGTTAGTATACACACATGCATTTTCTCTCCTGTTGAGCTGAGGGCTTAGAAGAAATGGCACCCTAATGACATGAGCACAACTGGTGCCCAGGTCCCGGTTCCTAACACCATTTTTCAATAAAATGACCAGTGTTCCTTATAGAAATGCTGATTCTAGAACAGGGGCAGGGAACATACACAATGAGCCTGGAGCATGTTGGTACTGACAGGACATAAGAAAGTGCTCAAGAAAAAAAAAGCCTATATTGAGGGGAATATGTTAAAGGGACACGGGAACCAACTGAAAGAGCTCCCAATGGCCAAAGCTGGACCAATTGGAGCAACAAAATAAATAACTTATATTGGATTATATCAAGTGTAATAAGCATCCATGAATCCACACTAATATAAATAAATGATTGAAAAAAATACATAAATGGAGGAAAGAAACAAATCTGCCTTATAGAAGAATTCCAAGTAAATTATGTTGATACAATGCCCTCAGTGAGGTGAAGCATAAACCCCTACTCCCTAAGTGTGGTTTGTGCAGACTGACATCCTTCCATAGAGCACAGCATAAAAATGGGGGCAGGGGAGGAAATAGTAACTTACAATAGAAAACCCCGAAGAACATTACCCCAGTCAAGTGGTCAAGGTTAATATCAATATCAACAGTGATAAATAATGTTGATAGTATGTACCACGTATGCTATAATAAGAATACCCCCTTACCTTGTGTCTTCCTCCCAGAAATCACAACCACAGACTGAACATGAGAAAACATCAGACAAATTCCAACAGAGGTAAGTAATACTTTTAAATGCTAATATTTTAGAAAAAATAATGATCTCAAATCAATAACCTAACCTGGTACCTTAAGACACTGGAAAATAACAAACTGAACCTCAAGGAAGCAAAAAGAAGACAATAGTAAAGATCAGGGTAAATATTAATGAAATAAAAAATAGAAAAACCATAGATAGAATAAATGAAATCAAAGGTTAGTTCTTTGAAAATATCAACATAATTAACACACTTTTAGCCAGATTGACCAAGAAAAAGAGGAGACACAGAATTACTAGAATCATGAAAAAAAGAAGGAATACTGCTACTGACCTAATAGAAATAAAAATAATTATTCGAAAGTCATTTTGAGGCCAGTATCACAATGATACTAAACCAGAAAATGACATCACAAGAAAAGCACAGATTAACGTTTCTTATTAATGTGGATACAAATATCCTCAAAACATACTAGCAAATCAAATCAAGCAAAATATAAAATGAATTATATACCAAATGGGATTTATCTCAGTAATGAAAGGTTGTCCAAAATATATCAATTTAATTAATGTGTTACACTAATTTATAAATCATTAACATAAAATATAACAATAAAATTTAAAAAAATCATATGATCATCTCCATAGTCACAAAGGGAAAAAATTACAAATACAAATCCTTTCATGAGAAAATACTCAACTAACTAGTAATAGAAGGGAAATTCCTCAAGTTGATAAATGACATCTAGGAAAATCCACAGCTAACATCAAATTAATGGTGAAAGACTGGATGGTTTCCTCCTAAGGTCAGAAATAAGGAGTATATCAGCTCTTTCATCAAATGTCATAATTTACTCCACAGAGACCTTACTCACTTTTCCCTTCCACAAGATATCACATCGGTCCATTACACTGAGGACATTACACTGACTGGACCCAGTGACTGAGAAGTCACCACCAGTCTAGACTTATTGGTAATACATTTGCACGTTAGAGGTTGAGAAATAAATCTGACAAAAATTCTGGACCTTATACCTCAGTGTAATTTCTAGGGCTCCAGTGGTGTGGAAATGTTGAGATATTCCTCCTGAAATGAAGGATAAACTGTTGCATCTGGCCTCTCCTACAACCCAAAAAAGGCACAACACCCAGGGGCCTCTCTGGACTTTGGAGGCAACATATCCCTCTTTTAGGGGCGCTACTCTGGCCCACTGCTAAGTGACTTAAAAAGCTGCTAAGTCTAAGTGGATCCAGGACAAGGAGCCATAACAGATCCAGGCGGCTCTGCAAGCTGCTCTTCTTCTCAGTCCACGGGATCCAGCAGATCCAGTGGCAGATGGCCTTTTAACATGCAGCTGCAGTGCCAGCTAGGTGACAGGGTTCCCCAGAGGGCTACGCATGCTTTGAATCAGTGGCCAATACGCGGTGCCGTTTCTCCCATAGCCAGGATTCACGAGTCCAGATTCAAGTGGTAGAAATGAGTGGGGCACCACTCACTATTGCCCCCAGAGGTCCACTAACAAAGTATTTGCTTCCTGTCATTGTGATCTTACGCTTTGCTGGTCTAGCGATATTAGTTCCAAAGGGAAGACTGCTTCCACCAGGTGACACAATAATGCTTTGTTTGAACTGCCAGTTAAGATCGCCACCCAGCCCCTTTTGGGCTCCTCATGTTCCTGCATGAACAGGCAGAAAAGGGAGTTACTGTACTGCCCAAGGTAATTGATTCCAATTACCAAGGGGAAACTGAACTGCTACTAGATAATGGAAGGAAGGAAGAGGAGGTCTGGAACACAGGAGATCGCTCCGGGTGCTCTTAGTACTGCCGATGGAGAGTTACACCAACTCAATTCAGACAGAATTACTAATGGCCCAGACACTTCAGGAGTGAAGGTGTGGGTCTCCCCACCAGGTAAAGATTCACAACTAGCTGAAGTGCTTGCTGAGAGAAAAGGGAATATAGAACGGGTAGTGGGAAAAGGTAGTCAGAAACCCTATCTATGACCACATGAGCAGTTGCATGAACGAGGACTGCAAATATTATGAGTATTTCTCCTGTATTTTGTTATGATTGTTTGTGTGTGTATCTGATATACATTAGATTTGTTTCCTTTCCTCTTTTATCCCTTTATTATATACCATATGATGTATTAATAATAGTACTATGTCAATTTTTAATTTTTTAAATTTATTCTATTTTTATATTAGTTTCAGGTGCATAAAACAACATAATGATTAGACATTTATACCCCTCAAAGTGATAACCGCCCCCAAGTCTATTACCTCTCTGACATCGTATATAGCTGTTAAAATACCATGATTTGATGTGCAGTATAGTATAGGGAATATAGTCAATTATAGGTGACCTTCAACATTATTCTATTTCAGCCTCAGGTGTACAGCACAGTGGTCAGGCGTCTACACAATCTATGAAGTGATCCCTCCAATAAGCCCAGTATTCATCTGGCACCCTACGTAACATCTGTACAACATTACTGATTATATTGCCCAAACTGTATATCATATCCCCATGACTATTGTGTGACTACCAAGTTGTACTTTGTAATCCCTTCACCTTCTCCCTATTACCCCTAACCCCTTTCCTGTCTAGCAACCATCAGTTTCTTCTCTGTATCTTAGTGTCTATTTGTTTTATTTGCTCATTTTTTTTCTGTTGTTTAGATTCCACATATAAGTGAGATCATATGGTATCTGTCTTTCTCAGTCTGACTTATTTCACTGAGCATAATATTTTCTAGGGCCTTCAATATTGTTGCAAATGGTAAGATTTCCCTCTTTTTATGGCAGAGTAATACTCCATTGTATAGATGTACCACAATTTGTTTATCCAATTGTCTATTGATAACATCTCAATGTTTATGTTACAGAATATCAAGAAGAGGGAATACCACCCAAGGACATTGTATTCTCTTCTGGGGAAATAAAGGGTTAATATATTTTTGGTTGTATGCAGGGTAATTGCATCATGTTAGGTGGATATGTGATTTTGCTGTTGTCATTACTTGGAGATTAATTATGGTTTAAGGAGTTGTGCATGTCAAGTTGACAAGGAATGGAATATGATAATTATTTTAATGTGCCAACTTGGCTAGGCTATAGTAACCAGTTATTTGATCAAACACTAATTTATGCTTCACTGTTTAAGTATTTGGTAGATGTGGTTAGTCCATAATCAGCAGACTTTCAGTACAGAGGTTACTCTCTGTGATGTGCATGGACTTCATACAATCAGTTGAAAAGTTTTAAGAGCAAAACTGGGGATTCCTCAAGAAAGAAGAAATTCTGCCTCAAGATGACATCAGCTCCTACTTGAGAGATTCCAGCTTGCTGACCTGCTGTCATGCAGGATGGCATGCGGGGTCTCTGCTCCCGCTCCCCACATAAGAATGCAGAATGTGGTGAGACCAAAAAGGAACACCCACGGAGCCATAGGTAGGGGAGTCATTCCACTATATTCTCGCTGGCGGCTGGGTTGGAGAAACAGGAAACCGGAGCCACACAATTCTCAACCCTCATTGCTCCGCTTGCAGGCTCAGCCACCATCTTCTTGCTAGCCCCCATTTTCTGCCAGCGTAGCCACAGCAGCATATTAGTGGCCAATGGCTCACTGGTTACAGCTGATGGCCAACTAGCCACAGCTGATGGCCATGCAATCACAGTTGATGGCCACTTACTACCTGAGCCAGCATCTTTCTATGTGAGGCCGAGAGCCTGGAAACTGCTTTCTGGGGCTCTGTCCCCATACCTGCCATACAGACTTCAAACTCTAGCCTGCATAATCACATAAGCCAATTCCTTGAAATTCTCTCTCTCTCTCTCTCTCTCTCTCTCTCTCTCTCTCTCTCTCTCTCTCCCTCCCTCCCTCTCTCTCTCTCTCTCTCTCTCTCTCTCATACACCCACAAATTTTGTTTTTCCACTGGTTCCATGTCTCTGGATAAACAGATAACCCTAACTGACTGATAGAGTTTCTAGCCAGGGCAATTAGGCAGGAAAAAGAAATAAAAGGCAACCACATTTGAAAAACAGATAAAACTATACTTGTAGATAACATCATCCTAAACATATATAGAAAATTCTAAGGAATTCATTTAAACACACACAATAACACATTAGAATTAAGAAACAAATTCAGCAAGATTGGAAAAAATATCAATATGCAGAAATCAATGGTATATTTATACACTTGGGATTACCATTCCAAAAAGGAAATTAAGACAATATTTCTCCTTATAATAGCACCGAAAAGATTAAACTATACAGGGATAAATTCAACAAAGGAAGTGCAAAACTTATTCTATGAAAACTGAAAAAAACAATATTGAAAGAAATCAAAGATTTTCAAAATAAACAGAACATTATTCTACATCATGGATTGAAAGACTTAGTATTGTTAAGAAAGCAATATTTCTAAATTAATCTACAGATTTAATATAATCTTTAACAGAACTCAGCTGACTTCTTTGTCTCTGCACTAGCATATCAAATTTTCTATATATCTAAATCTATCCTAAAAAACAAAGTCTATTTTATTTTTAATGAGGCTAATAGAATTGAACATTATATATGTGGCTCGCAGTGAATTTATATTGGACCTTTCTGACCCAGAGAAGTATAAAATAGATGGGAAACCTAAGCATTTGTGGACTTCAGCATAGGATGTGAATTTAAGAGCCTTGTGGTTTCAGACCATTCCAGGGTATGAGTGATTGTTTATACCGAGAGTGACTGATTAGCAAAAAAGAATCTAGGAGTGGGAAAAAAAGATTTTTTTCCTTCCATTCCCTAAGTCTCACAAAGGCAGAAACCAAACCAAACTAAATTAAACTAAAATACCACGCTGATTATAATGAATTCTCAAATATGCAAGGATCCACAATTTGTGGAGTTTACTTCAGGAAATTTAATCTGAATACTTCATAGAATAGTCTCTTCTTCAATAACAGGTTGCAATATCTTGTACAATAATCAATTTTTTCCCCAATATTAGACATACTTGATGTTAGAATGCTATTTATTTTAAAACCCATTCTGATTCCTTTCACAGAAAGAAAATCTCTTGAGGTCAGAAATATTGAGGATCATAATTTAGAATTTTTTTTCTGTCACTAAATTATTAATCAGTCATGACTTGCCAACTGCAGGAATATGACAGATGTATTTTCTCTGTCATAGATTTTTGGTTTATCTTCTAAACAACTTCGAGTAATTTGTCATCTATAGTCTCTCCCCTTTAAAGCATTTAATTTCCTTATATTTGTGGTCCAAGTGCTTTAGAGGCCAAAATATCAATCATAATACTTTTATTATGTGTATATTTTATTCATTCATTACAAAAATATTCAGTGAGTGAAAATTTATGGTGTTTGGTAAATGATTTATCTGGTTAATTTTGACAACAAATGACACTTGTTAATGCTAACTGATTGTGTGGGCCTTCAGATCTGAAACACATTTCTTCTGATTGCTAAAGAAGCTTGCTCTATCTCTCTTCTATACTCTTACCATTTCCATCTCTACTTATTCTTTTTAAAAATGTTTTTAATTGCCGTTCATATTATTGAAAACTTCCCTTTGATGTATAGATATATTGACAAAGTATCACATCTCTTGTCTTATTTTCTCTGCCTAGCTTCCTTTAATATTAAATTAAATTTAACTCTGAGGACATCTAAAGAACAATGAAATTTACCTAGTACAAATAATTTTAAACAATCGTTTGCTCTTATCAGTACGTCTGACACGGGCCTAAGTTTCACACATACATAACAATTATTTTCTCTACATGTCTACCTCAGGCACTTTGAATACTGTATGCCCAGTTCAGCCAGTTAGAAAATACAAATTAAAAAAAAAAAAAAAAATGGTCACCTTGTTCCACTTTCAGTGTTGCCTTGTTAATAGACACATCTAAGTAAGAAACTAGAGTAAGTCCTCAATGTCATTTATAGGTTCTGCAACTTTAAGCAAAACAACGTATAATGAAACCAACTTTATCATAGGCTAATTGACACAGACAAAAATTAAATTCCTACAGCATCTCATTAACTTTATAATGAAATGAAATGAAATTATGTTGAGGAACTATAGTATTTACTTTTATGATATATTTTTGAACAGGTGATGTATGATGAAAATGGAAGAGTTACATAAGACCAACAGGTCCTTTGGAGTAATCAAGAAATGTAGCACTGTGCTACATTTTCGACCATTTGCACTACCATTTATCCCCATTGGAAAGTTACATCATACTCTCACAATACTACAACAGCAATAATTATCAGAAGGGAGAAGGTGGAAGACTTGCAATGTGTCATATACACTCACCAGATAGGTGCAGAGGGGTACATGTAGTCTGAAAATAACCAAAACGAAAACAAAACAAACAAAAAACACAGGTGTCATGCAGCGTCTCTGGGCCCGCTCCACACACCAGAACGCAGGATAGGGTGAGGCCAAAAAGGAGCACCAGCAGCGCCATGGATGGGGGGGTTCATACCACTATATTCTCGCTGGCAGCTGGGTTGGAGATACAGGAAGCAAGCTCCACACAATGCGCAATCCGCCATCTGCTTCTCTGCCAACCAACCAACCCCTTGTGTAGCCACGGCAGTTATATCAGTGGTTAATGGTTACCTAGTAACAGCTGATAGCCAACTAGTCACAGCTGACGGCCATTTACTCTCAGAGCCAGCACCTTTCCACGTGAGGTCGAGAGCCTGGAAACTGCTCTCTGGGCCTCTGTCCCCACAGCAGGTTATTATGGGATGCACCTAAATAGAAAGTGAGTGTGTTGAGGATCACTTTTCAGGGTTGAGCACAAGAACTTTCATGCGTGTATTTTGCCCAGGTGACTTAAGGGATGTCTTTCCTGCGTGTCAGAACAAACGGATATTCTGTAGGATGCTGCCTGGGAAGCAGTCCTGTGCTTTCCTCAGTGCAAAGCTGTACTCACGCAGCAAATATAAGCTTAAAAAAGTACATAACAGGCAGAGAAAACTAATAGACCAGGACACAGATGTCATCTGTGAAGATCGGGGGACATCTTCAGGCACAATGAACATGTAAGTTTGCATTTATTTATCTTACATGCCTCCTCTCCTCCAGAATTACCCTGGCACCTCCCTCTTCCTCAAAATGTACTGTTTCGAAGTGATTCTAGCTGTATGTGTATAGATAGAGTGTAAAAACCAGGGCAGCTAATATTTGCTGAGTGCTTATCACGCTCCGGGCACTGTGCTGCCACTTATCTCACATCCATCATCTTGGCATCTAGACCACATCTCACAGATGGAGAGAATACAGGATTTCATCATGAGATCACATGCCCTGAGTTTTGGTTTAGAAAGCAATGCCAGTGCATGGGTAAGACTTAGACTCGTAGAAACACAGGGTTTTAGAGTCGAAAGGGGCTATGTAGGCTTTTCAGTCTAGTTCACCCATATTATAGAAGACGTGAAGCCAGCCTTCTTAAAAGACTAATTGAGTTCATTCGAACAATGAGGGACGTTACCAAAACCCGACTGTTGGCTGTTTATTCCAAGTCGCATATACCCCTAAACACACCCGGCCCCTCTTCAGCTAAAACAATTTAAATTTTTTTTATTGTATGTTATTGTCTGCATTTATCTAAAACTTTCTATTACATTTCACTTGACATGTTGTATCCTGAACAAATGCTTATAGTAAGGTGTGCAAACAGTACAACATACTGCTTTTGTAAAAGTCTCCCTTACTCATGAAGGATACTTACAAAGACCCCCTGTGGATTCCTGAAATGGCGGATAGTACTGAACATTCTATAGACTATTTTTTTTCCTATACATACATACTTCTAATCATATTTAATGTATAAATTAGGCACAGTAAGAGATTAACAACAATAATGTAATAAAGTAATTATAACAATATATGTAATACAATTTACAAGAATGTGGTTCCTCTCTCTTTCTCTCAGGAAGTTTTTACCATTTTTAGTCCAAACCTATTCTGAATCTGTGTAACCATCCCTTACTTGCAATAAATGGCTTGGCGTTAAGTTGTTTCAGGAGATCCCTTGCTTCCTGGCACAACACGTTGCCATCAATTGGAACATATTTTCTGTTCATGTCTTCCACCCAAAAATTAAAGTCTCCCCCCATCTTAACTGAGTATTTACTTGCATGGTAGCCATAACTTATGAAGTTTGAGGTGCAACAGCAAAACCAGAATTTTTTTTCTTGTTCACAATTTTACGAAGACTCTTAGGACAGATCTTAGAAACCTCAAATACCTTTTCTTCTGTACAACATCCCTCTGACATATCCCAATTGCTAGTATCACCACTCTTGTGCTGTAGAGCCGTTATTAAGTAAACTAAGGTTTACTTGAACATAAGCTACACGACCAGGACAGTCAATCTAATAACCCAGATGGCTGCTAAGAAGCAGGGCAGGTACACAGCGCGCAGACACTGGACAAAGGGATGATTCACATCCCAGGCCGAACTGAGCCAGATGGCGTGAGATTTCATCCCACTACTCAGAATGGCACACAATTTAAAACTTATGAATTGTTTATTTCTGGAATTTTCATTTAACATTTTCAGACCATAGTTGATTGTAGGTAACCAGAAACTTGGTTACTAAAACTATAGATAAGGTGGTCGGGGAGTGCAAACGTATTACTTTTTTTTTTTTTTTTTTTGTATAATTGACATAACATTATATAAGTCTCAGGTGTACAACATAATGAATCAAAACTTGTATATATTGCAAAATGATCACCAATATAAATCCAGCTAACATCTGTTACCACACATAGTTACAAAATAGTTTTCTTATTATAATCACCATGTTGTGTATTACATCCCCGTGACTTGTTAATTTTATAACTGCAAATGTGTACCTTTTGATCACTTTTACCCATTTTGCCCCCTAACCTTCACCTCAGGCAACCCCCATCTGTTTGTTCTCTATATCCATGAATTTGGTTTTGGTTGTTTTCTTCGTTTGCTCTTTTAGATTTCACATGTAAGTAAGATCATACAATATCTGTCTTTCTCTGTCTGAATTATTTCATGTAGCATAAGGTCTTCAAGTTCCATCTATGTTGTCACAGATGGCAAGATTTTTTTCTTTTTTATGGCTAAATAATATTCCATTGTGTGTTTGTTGTTGTTGTTGTTTTGTGTGTGTGTGTGTGTGTGTGTGTGTGTATAACACATTTTCTTTATCCATTCATCCTAAGATGGACAATTGTTTCCATATCTTGACTATTGTAAATAATGCTGCAATGACCATGGGGGTGCATATATCTTTTTGAATTACTGCTTTTGTTTTCTTCAGATAAATACACAGAAGTTAATTGTTGGAATACATGGTAATTCTCTTTTTAATTTTTTTGAGGACTCTTCATACTGTTTTCCATAGTGGTTGCATAAATGTACATTCCCACCAACAGTATACAAAGGTTCTTTTTTTTTTTTACATCCTCTCCAACACTTGCTATGTCTTGTCTTTTTGATAATCGACATTTTGACAGATGTGAGGTGATATCTCATTGCAGCATTCATTTGCATTTCCCTGATGATTATTGATGTTGAGCATTTTTTCATATGCCTACTGGTCATCTTTATGACTTACTTGGAAAAATGTGTACCCAGATCCATTTTTAATCAGATTTTCTTTATTGTTGTTATTGAGCTCTATGAGTTACTTGTGTATTGACCCCTTATTGGCTATATGATTTGCAAATATCCTCTCTCATTCAGTAGGTTGGCTTTTTACTTGGTTGATAGTTTCCTTTGCTGTGCAGATGCAGCCCCACCTGTTTATTTTTGCTTTTGTTGCTTAAAAGATATTTTTAGATTGCTGTAGAATCCAAGCTACAGATAGTTATATTAACAATGAATTTTCTTATTTGACACTTAGATATGAACTAAAGAGGAATAAAATATCTGGGTGACCCAGTTATAATGGTAATAAATAATAGATTAAGGAATAAATATGGTTTACGCATTTTAACTTCAAGTTTAAACTAAGTAGATTTCAGATTTAAATGCTTAAATTTAAGAGTGTCTAATTTTCATCCCATACCACTCACTATACAGATCAATTACTTTGGAAATTTTCCATTAAAAAATACATTTGAGGTGTCTTCCGCGTTTTGGAAGTATGTTAACTTTCAAACAATTTTACTTTCTTTAAAAATAATTATATGTTTTATTCGATTGAAAAAGTTATGAGGGTTTTATATAATACTGATTTTTAAGAAAACACAGTTTTAAAATGGAATGAAATTAGGAGAGCAATTTATCATTTTACAAGACACTATCTTTTGAGACATACTTACTGAATTAAGTGTATGAGATGTATACATAGATCTCATAGAACTATATAGAATTTCAGGGCTCTATACAATCTTACACATTATTTCCCTAATTTATTGAAGTTTGACAAATATGAAAGAAAGACAAAGAAAAGAGAATTTAAACAGGATTATTTTTAAATTATACAAAGATTTATTTGGTAATGGACATTCATATACAAATAAAAAGCATTCTTTTATTGTTTTTTTTTCCTTAAATGTTTTCCTGTTTAAAATTTGTATTTATATTGATGCATCAACATATTAATTCCTAATATGTAAAATAAATATTAAACACAAAAAAGTATTCACATGATTGATACATCATAAGGAGATTTTCCTTTCAAAAGAAAAAATATGTGGAGCCAGTAGGTATTACAGACAAGAGAATATCTAACACTTCTTTATCACTTGTTTTTGATCTGTGTAAGGAAAGGCTTCTGGAAAGGCTGTTATTTTTCTTTCTTTTTTTTCCCCCACTGAAATAGCAGCTCAAGAAGATGTTGAGAAATTGACAAGTATAAAGAGTTTGTGTGTTGTAGAGCAGCTTGGAAGTACTTTTAATAAATATTTATTTTACTCCTAGCATATGAAATAGTCTGACACTGTCTATTGATAGTTATTTAGCTTTGTATAAACTTCCAGTTGTTCAGAATGGAAAAAAAAAAAAAAAAAAAAGCTACACATCCAGAAAAGCATGCCTAAGTAAGTTTTTATATGCTCGGAAACTGCTTATCCTACTGTCAAAGAGCGTAATTGAAATGGAAAACTAAAATGCTTTCATCGTGTCCAGCAGAGAAAAGATTAGCTTTCGGAGCAATATTAACAGAAGGAGGAAAAACAGGCACTGAAACAGATGAGATTGAATAGCAAAAGAACTGATGGAGGTAACTTGACTAAGGAGGCCGTTGTTTGGCAGAAAAATATGGCACTTTAGAGTTTTGCTGTTTGCGTAACTGTCTCAGTTCAGGCCAGCCTGGGTAACTGAGGAGGCCCATCAAGATGAGTGAGATACGGTACAGTGAGAAAATAGATGACAAGCAATGCTTATAATCAGACAGAAAATAGTGAACCAACCTGTTTAGAATAGTGCCACTGATGAAGGAACAGAATTTTGGGGAGAATGGAAAAAGGAAGATTGAGTGTCAAGGCTCCAACCAGCTTGCTTTTGTTTGGCATAATGCCAGAATTTTAGCATACAAGAGCAAGGTTATCAATGCAGGATGAAATCTAGTTATATAGATATAGGAACATGGCAGTGGGAGGGGCAGTGATGAAGGAGAAAAGGACTTACAGGTAACCAGCGCTTTCCTGCAGACTAAATACCATGTCACCAGCAAGACTAATTTCAGAGCCTATTAGCTGTTGTGTATGAGATTGCCAGTGTATTGACTACAATGCTCAGGATATGGACAGACTGAATCTTTAGTTGATTAAAAAAAATATTAATTTTAACTGAGAAATGCCACAGAAATCATTTGCATTTTTATATACCAATAATGAATTATCAGAAAGACAAATTAAGAAAAAAATCCCATTTACAATTGCATAAAATACAATAAAATAAAATACCTAGGAATAAATTTAACCAAGCAGGTAAAAGGGCCTGTCCTCGGAAAATTGTAACACACTGAAGAAAGAAATAAGAAGATATAAATAAATGGAAGCATATACTGTGCTCATGGATAGGAAGAATTGACATAGTGAAAATCTCTTTACTATCCAAAGTAATCTATAGAGTCAGTGCAATCCCTATCAAAATACCAATGGAATTTATAACAGAACTAGAACAAATAATTCTCAAATTTATATGAAACCACAAGAGACCCCAAATATTTATAGCAATCTTGAGGAAGAAGAATCAAATTGGAGGTATCACGCTACCTGATATCAAACTGCACTGGAGGCATGGCACTGGCATAAAAGCAGACTTATGATGAATGGAACAGAATAGAACCCAGAAATAAACCCACACCTATATGGTCACTTGATCTATGACAAAGGAGACTAGAATATACAATGGAGCAATTACAGTCCATTCAATAAATGGTGTTGGAAAAACTGGACAGATATATGCAAAAAAAAAAAAAAAAAAAGAAAAGAATGAAAGAAAAGAAACTGGAACATCTTTATACTCCATACATTATATAAGAATAAACATAAAATGGATTAAAGACTTTAATATAAGACCCCAAACCATAAAACTCCTAGAAGAAAACATAGGGATAGGGATTAACTCTCTGACATTGCTCTTAGTAATATATATATATATATATATATATATATATATATATATATATATATACACATACACATATATATATATGTATATATATATATGTATATGTATATGTATATATGTGTGTGTGTGTATATATATATATATATATATATATTTGTCTGTTTGTCTGTTTGTTTGTTTTCCTGCTATATCTCCTGGAGCAAGGGAAACAAAAGAAAAAAATAAACAAATGGGACTACATTAAATTAAAAAGTTTTACATAGCAAAGGAAACCATTAGCAAAATGAAAACACAACCTACTGAATGGCAGAATATATCCACCATTGATAGATCTGATAAATTTATAAAGAATCCATACAACTCAACACCAAAAGAAACAAAAAAAAAATAAAAAAAGGGCAGAGGACCTATATAGACATTTCTCCAAAGAGGACATACAGATTGCCAATAGACATATGAAAAAATGCTCAACATCATTAATCATCAGAGAAATGCAAAATTAAAACTACAATGAGGAGAACCTCACACCTGTCAGAATGGCCATCATCAATAAATCAACAAACAACAAAGGTTGGTGAGGATGGGGAGCAAAAGGAACCCTTGTGCGCTGTTGGTGGGGTTGCAGATAGGTGCAGCCATTAAGGAAAACAGTTTGGAGTTTCCTCAAAAAACTGAAAAAACAGAACTACCTTAGGACCCAGCAATTCCACTTCTGGGTATTTATCCAAAAAAATCTAAAATGTTATTTCAAAAAGATATATGCACCCCTGTGTTCACTGCAGTGTTTCTTGCAATAACAAGATATGGAAGGTACCTAAGTGCCCATCAATATACGATTGAATAAAGACGATGTACAATGGAATGTACTTAGCCATAACACAGAATGAAATCTTACTGTTTGCGACACCATGGATGGACCTAGAGGGTATTATGCTAAGTGAAATTAGTCAGACTGATAAAAAGATATACCATATGATCTACTTACATGTGGAATATAAAGAACAAAATAAACAAAAAAATAAAAACAGGAAAAAAGAAAATAAAATTTTAAGGTATGTTTCATATAGAAAGGGTATACATTGTTTCTTGAAAATGTGTGTATATATGTGTGCATACTAGATTGCAAAATAATGTTTCTTCTAACTGTGGGACATGGTCGAAAAAGCTGTAAAGCTTTGATGGCAAAGGTAAAAGTATCAATAAAGTAGGAAACAAAAAAACTGAGAAATGCTACAGAGTAAGGCAAGTATGGTACCATACTCTGTGAAATAAGTTTATCAACAGTATTGAATGAGTAAATCATTACTATTAAGCACAAACAAAACATTGTAGTGATAAAAAATACAAATAAATCAGTTATTCACAAATAACTAATTGATTTAAAAACACTTTCCCTATTTGTCTCCTTTTTTAAAATTGCAAAGTCAAAATATCTGTACTTTGGGGGGGGGTAAAAAGTACTGTCACATTACTTTTAAATAAATTTCAAACATAATAATTGACAATAACTCATAATGGCTGCTTAGGAGTGTTCCAATATGTTTGCACACGCCTCATCTGATTTCTAAGTGCAGATGATTTGGGACAATTGAGGTGAGAGCATACAAAAGTTTAAGGAAGCCCTACAGTCCATGTGCTCAGGTTACTTTGGTATTTAAAATGTACTACTGTACAGCCACTATCTCACAATCCAACAGGGATGTTTTCTTTTCTCAATCAAGTGAATATTGTATTAGAACTTTATAATTCAGTGTGTTCTGTGGTATTTAATTAGGATTCCAGTATACCTGTAATCGAGTAATGATTGTAAGAGGCACTTGTTTACCTCTCAGGGCACAATGTAAGAAACAGTGCAAGAGTCTACTTCAGGAATCTCAACCAAAAAGAATTTAATACAGAACATTTTGTGTTACAACACTGGTTGAAGGGCTGGAGACACAGGATGTAAAGAATCTTTTAGTATGGCATTCTCTGTTTGCCTTACTCTAGAACACTGATAGCTAAACTTGTATATACAAAAAATATGGAATTGATTACAAATATTTATATATGTCAGGTGTTGCTTGCCAGGCGTTAAAAGTGTAAGAAGATGGTCTAAGCTAAACTTTCTTTCAAATCCCATGACAGTGTTGTTTACATATAAAATTTAGGTAGATACAGAACTCTAGCTTCAAGAGAGAATGAAAATGTAGTGTTTAGCTTTCCAATCACTGTGATAAAAGTGTGTGTGGGGGGGTGTTGGGGGGGGTAAAGAGTCGGAAATGCATAACAACTTTCAATTGATTGCAGCACCAATAAGACTGGCCACAAATGGCCAGTCCGTGTTTAAGAATCAGCTCAATAAATTGTGTCACACTGTCAGATGTCCAGCAATCACCAATAATTACAAGGTTATTTCCAAATGGTTAGTTCATTCCACTTGGATAATTTCTAGTTTAAGAAAAAATGGATTACTTCATATTGTGCTTAATAATTGAATGCAAATTATGAAATGATCTGTAATACCACAATGAGAAAATGATCGTAAGTTAACTAAAAGGTAATATCTATCTATCTGTCTATAATTTATTTTATGATCTATTAATTGTCCTCTTCTTTAGTTGCTCATTTCGCTTTATCAAGAACTGTTAAAGTGCTTTAACAAAATGTAGCTAGAGGCAGTGTCCTGCTCTGTCCCAGTTTTCTGTTTTGTCATTCTGCCCTTGGAATCTGTATTGTCCTTCCAAGCTAGTAATTTTCTCCTGAGGCAGTAATATTTAAAAGTACATCAGTCCCAGGGCCTTTCAGCTTCCCTATGCACTAATTTCTTTAAACTTTAATGGCTGCTACTTGTCTTTAGTTCCTGCTGCTATTACTACTGGTTGTATCTTTCATCTATCTCAATTTCCTTACATTTGTTTATTCATTCTTTGTGTTTCACTGCTAAGTGCAAGATACCCTCTCTGTCTACTTCTGAAAACAGCTCTTACTTAATTATCTGTAATTTGCTTTTGTCATGTTAAACACTTTTCTAAATTGGAGTCAGTTTTTATGGGACACCCTTTCATAGACACAATCAAAAGCTGTACCTATGTAAATACAGATTTTGGCCAAACTTGGTTGTATTTAGTCAAGTTAATATGTTACATTCCTTTTCTACTAAATATGTGACATACTGCACGCATTTCTCAAGGTTGGGCACTCTCTTTGGTTGATTTCCTCCTCTAAAGGCTGGTTTTAGACAACTTGATATTCTAAGGGACCAAAACATTGGTCATGTTATGTGTACTGTTGATCTGGTTACGCTGGAACTATGTTTTCCAGAAACATAGTTCTTTCCTTGTATGGTTCTAGGTGAGGGTTGGCAAAAAGAGAAATATGCATGAAATTTGGAAAACAGGAATGAAGCAGGGGCCATTACTAAGATTGTCGCATACCCATGAATTCCAAACTCTCTTTGATCTCCTTAGCTCTTCTTTCCGACTCCTGAACTTATTAAACAATATAGGTCCCAAGCCCACCCCCATATGCTTAGCTGAGATGCGCAGAGCTGACAACTACTCAGAGGCAGCATCCTCACGTAGATCTCATCAAGAATTTAGTCTTCTCAGGCCCATATTTAAAGGTAAAGGTGCTTGGCTTTTGAGACGGACTGATCAGTGACTTCTTTGTTCCTCTAATTCCCCATTTCGGCTTTTGCTATCCAAGCTATCCATCAACAAATATAAAAAGTCAAATTAGTACAGTTAATCCCTCCTCCAACAACACCCATAGTGATTCTGCTTCTTTGACTGAATCCTGACTGAAATGCCAGACTGTCTAAACATAGTATTAATGCCTTAATAAGTCTCATTTTTTCCTCCAAACCATACACATGGACTGTCCATGACTCTTACAAACCTCATTCTTATGACCTCACATCCCCATCCATAGAATCTTTTTTGTATATACAGATGTTTACGTCTCAGTGATTTATTTCATGTTTACTCTCAACATTTTCAAAAGTCAGTTCACTCTGATGCCACAACAATGCATATCAAGAAAACGTCTAGCAAGATTGGCCAATCTAGAAACATCCAATCACTTTCTCTGTGATTTCTTTTCTTTCTTTCTTTTCTTTATTTTTTCTAGCTAGTATCCCTTTTGAATCCTTTTCCCTTTCCATGAATTGCAAGATAAGAAATAATAATTATGTGCAAAAGCACCTATAACACTAATTGGTACATAGTAATCTTTTTTTTCCCCTTCTAAATATATGCAGCTTGACTTCCCATTACTGTTGACACTATCTAAATATTTTTACTCAACAGAAGTACTTAACTCTTTCCAGATATACTGCCTGAAAGTTTTCTGCACAGATCTGCTTGAGGGTTCAATAAGAGATTATTATCCATATGTTTATTTTAACTTTATTCTAACAATATCAAGGTGCTATGGGCTGCGTTTGGTCGCTGAAATTAATAACTATTGTAAGAATACTTTTAATCTAGATAGTATACCCTTTTCCAAGAGAGTAGAAGTAGTATAAATAGGATATGTTCTGCTCAAGTGTAACATAGACATCTCTAAGTTTAGTAATAAAACATATAGCCAAACTTTTATTGGTACTAAGTGAATATTAGACAATCAATCAATGGACTGTGTTATATTTTTATAACAAACTACTCCAACCACCATAAACATGAAACGTCTGATGGTTGTTTACACTCGTTATTGATACACTGTAAATCTGCCATATTTCACATACCTTGGCAAAAACACTGACAGAAGGTTAGAGAAGATATGTGTTCATCATCTCCCTTTATCACTATCTGAGAAGAATGCTTGGGAATATTTTTGATCAAAGGAAGTAGATAGGTATACAACTTTGATACACTACTTTTAAAAAGAGTGCATTTACACAAAGACCAAGACGGGCAAGCACAGTGATTGTCTTTCGGGGCCAGATTTCTTGCTTTTCTCCCTAAGTCAGAAGTTGTTCTTGGGAAGGATGCATAGGCAGATCCTAAACACATCTCCTCCCAGGGTCACAATGAATCGATAGCTGGCCTTATAGATATTGAACAATTCTTCTGAAAAGCTGAGAATATGCTGAAGAGCTATACTTCAAAATAAAGGATAAAAGGGCAACGTCAGGATGGGGCCACTCCTTCCAGACTGGAGAGATAGCCATTTCATGTAACACATAGAAACAAAGAGGCCAAGCAGGGGGTAAAACAAATGTTTCGAATAAAAAGAACAAGATAAAACCCCAGGAAAAAAACCCTTAATGAAACTGAGATAAATAATTTACCTGCTGAAGAATTCAAAGTAATGCTCATAAAAATGTTCACTGAACTCAAAAGAATGCATGGACACAGGGAAGCTGTTCCTTTTACACCTGTCAGAATGTCTATTATCTAAAAAATAGGAAATAACAAGTGTTGGCAAGGATGTGCAAAAAAGGGAACCTTTGTACACTCTTGGAGGGAATATAAATTGGTGTAGTTACTATGGAAAACATTATAGAATTTCCTTAAAAAAAAAAAAAAAAAAAACACTAGAACTACCATATGATCCAGTAATTCCACTTGGGTATTCACCTGGAGAAAACAAAAAACTAATTTAAAAAGATATATGCACCTCCGTGTTCATTGCAGTATTATTTACACTGTCCAAGATATAAAAACAGCCTAAACGTCCATTTATGAATGAATAGATGAAGAAGATGTGGTACAGTGTAATGCTATTAGCCATAAAAATGAATGAAATCTTGACATTTGCAACATGGATAAACCTTGAGGGAACTGTGGTAAATGAAATAAGTCAGACAGAGAAATATAAATATTATCTGATTTAATTTATATGTGGAATCTAAACAAACAAATGAACACACCAAATAAAATAAAACAAAACTCATAGATACAGAGAACAGACTGGTGATTGCCAGAGGGGAGAAGAGTTGGTAGGTGGTTGGAATTCAGGGTGTCATGCAGGGTCTCAGCTCCTGCTCCCCACATAAGAACGCAGGACATGGTGAGGCCAAAAAGGAACACCCACGGAGCATAGATAGGGGAGTCATACCACTATAGTCTCGCTGGAGGCTGGGTTGGAGACACAGGAAGCAGGAGCCACACGATCTGCAACCCATTGTCCGCTTCTCTGCCAACCAACCTCACTTGGTAACTGTAATGCACTGTGCTAACTGCAATCTGCCTCTCTGCAATCTGCAATCCTCACTTGCTAGCTTAGCCACAGCAGTTATATCAGAGGCTAATGGCTAACTGGTAACAGCTGATGGCCAACTAGTCACAGCTGATGACCATCTACTATCTGAGCCAACACCTTTCCACGTGAGGCCAAGAGCCTGGAAACTGCTATCAGGGACTCTGTCCCCACAGTGGTGATAGGCATGAAGGGAACAAGAGTTCCAAACTTCCAGCTATAAAATAAATAAGTCATGGGGGCTTAATGTACAACATGGTGACTATAATCAATAATAATATATTGCAAAGTTGAAAGTTGCTAAGAAAATAAATTTTAAAAGTCTTAACAAGAGAAAAAACATCTGTAACTTTGTATGGGGATTGATGGTAACTAGACTCGTTATGCTGATAATTTTGCAATGTATACAAATGTTGAATAACTATGCTGTACACCTAAAACTAATATAATGGTGTATGTCAATTATACTTCAATAAAACAAATTAACAAAATGAAAATCTTCTAAAAAAAGAAGTTATTTTTACCAAAATATATGAGGTACAGTGGCATTTTCCATTTGGAAATATAGATGATGCCTAACAGGAGTGATAATTGGGTAACTAAAGGTTTAAAAATCCTTATCTGATATAACGATGATTTAACTAACACAGCTTGGTGGGAAGGAATTTTAAATCAAAACTAATCAGGAAAATTATCTTTCTTTATTTCTCAGCTGGTGTTCTTGAAAATCCACACTTAAGTTTAACTACTCTTGTATTAGACAATAATTTGCATTTATAAGAGACAAAAACCCAAATCAATCTTGCTTACACAAATAGAGTTCATATTGACTTAGATAAACTGAAGAGTCCATGAGTCTTCTGGTTTCAAGTACAGCTGAAGATATTGGCATCAGGTCTAGATTTCTTTTTCTGCTCCTATTTTTCATCAAAAAGAGAGGGACTGCTTATAAAAGTAGCCAAGGAACAAAGAATTATTTTTTTCCTTGACCTAATCTCATTCCTACCCCTAAAACAGTTACTGTGACCCAGGGATGGTGTGCCCACCTCTGGTGCCGGGAGGAGGAACTGCTCACCTGAGTAACATTTCCTTTAAAGAATCTAGACTGAGACTTCACATGACTAGACAAATTAGAACATAATTTCTTTTAAAATGTTTTTTTAATAAAGATTAAATATATATAAATATCTCCATAGTCATGAGCAATGTAGTATTTAAAATATCTAAACTAGGAATGTTCCATGGAGTAGACAGACAATAAGGCATGGATATTACAGAAAGAGTAAACAACATTATAATATAATACAAGTTTGATTATAGTTAGAATATCAAGTGGTTTCTGAGTCACACTTACTCAGATTAGAGTTTTAGGTTTGAAAATGCGTATCACAGTTTTTCCCCTCTGAAACATTTCAAAATAACGAATTTCCCTACTTCCTTGGAAAATTGCTATGCAGACAATCTTGTAAGATTATCTTCAAATTGTCTTAAAAATTTTTTTAAAGTCATTTGATCTCATTTATTTTATTTAGTTTCCTAAGAAATCTAGGCCTATTAACTCTCCAATGTTAAGCATCACTGATCTTCCCGTAACAACCATAATATTTCAAATAAAGACCAAAAATGTTAATCCTTAGTTAGAATTGAAGTCTATTATTGAACAGTTCTTTCAAAGCATTGTATGAACAAGCTATTTCCATTTTGAGGGGGGAAAAAACACAAAAAACTATTGAAACATTTACAGAATTGAAATCATCCAGCTTTAGTTTAAATATTTGGTTCCAGTTTGACTGTGCACTCCTCGTGAAAACAACTTCCTGATTTGGCTTGGGGGAAAAAATGGCCTTATTATCTGAACACTCATTAATTTTTCAGCAAGGGGTTAGAAGAAATCTTGCCCTTATCTCTAGTCTGTGTTTGTGCAGTAAAAGGAATCCTTGTATGTTAATCTTTTATAGAGCTTCTGTGAGCGTGAAGCTTGCTGGGAAGTGATTTACTGTCTCCTGACTTCAGATTCTGAATCTTTGTATTTCGTTAATGGAATTGATAAGAAAAATGGGTCTCTCCTGGCTTTTTCTTCCTTTCCTATTTCCTACCTACTTCACATTGGCAGAGATTTATCTCTAGGCAAGAAGAGGAGTCAGGTGTATGAACTGCAGTGGTGCTTATCTCCCTCTGAGGTCACTGTAGTGTATGCCTTTCCTTCTGTCACGAGAAAAGAATAGATTGATCATAGATGCATAACAGTGAATGGCTGTTGTGGGGGAAACTACTATTTTTTCACATGCTGCAAGAAGTCACAATTATTCCAGATAGATACTATAAAAAATTGTTTTAATTTTTAGTTGCAGAGATGCATAAACTTAGAAAGTGAAAATTATAAATATGTACTGTACTGAAATATCCCACATTATCTTTGAATTAGTTAAGTTAAATAACATAAGGTTTAAAAGGTGATCTTTCAATATTCAGATAAACCACCATTTGCCTTAAAATATTTATTTTACTTAGACCAAGGACACTTCTTTGATGAGTTAGTAGAATATTAAAAAAAAAAAAAAATAGGCAATGATAAAGCTTCCCAAAGTTGCCTCAGAATATTCCTTCTCAGTTTACATTTCCGTTATCACTTACTTTCTCAATACATCTATTCCTTATCAGCCCTCCAGATTTAAAATCTGTGGTCTCCAAACTTTCAAAGTACAGTATTTTGTTTCCCTTTTGCCCTGTTAGAAAATAAGTTACACTTTTCTCTATCTATAAAGGGATTAGGCCTCATTCTCACTGCACCTTTAACCATTTATTTTCTCCCCTTTGAAATTAAAGAAGGAATAAGAACAGCTCTCAGGTGACAATAGTGGTGTATAACTGACTGCCCTTGTATTAGGCATCTCTGGTTTTACCTCACCCAGTGTTTTATATTTAAAATACACACACACAAAAATCATATATATATATATATATATATATATATATAAAATATATATATATATATATATATATTTAAATTCGTAATACTTAAATACCCTTCATTCTTGGAATGCTTGATAATATTTTGGTATATACATAGGCTGAAATCACATACATTCAAGATTATTACAGTTAGGGCCAGCCTGGTGGCACAGGCGGTTGGAGCTCCATGCTCCTAACGCTGAAGGCTGACGGTTCGATTCCCACATGGGCCAGTGCCAGATGGTTCAGCTGGTTGGAGCACGGGCTCTCAACCACAAGGTTGCCGGTTTTGACTCCTTGACTCGCACAAGGGCTGGTGGGCTGCGCCCCCTGCAACTAACGGCGGCAACTGGACCTGGAGCTGAGCTGCGCCCTCCACAACTAAGATTGAAAGGACATCAACTTGACGTGGAAAAAGTCCCGGAAGTACACACTGTTCCCCTGTACCCCAGTAAAGTCCTGTTCCCCTTCCCCCCCAAAAAAAGAATTCCTGAAAAAAAAAAGATTATTACAGTTAATAATTTTAAATAACTTTGAATGCATGTACTTTTTAGCATTATGTAAAAATATCAATATGCAAGATAAACTATATAATATGTAATTGACTCTAAAAGATACATGTTTAGAATAAAACCTAGGAAGAAACAAAAATGGTAATAGAATCTGTATCTAGATCATAAGATTAAATTGCTTTTAGTTTTTCTTTTTATAAGTTTATTTTATAATTTTATACAATGAAGATTCTTGATTTTTTAAATTAAATATACCTTAATTTTTAAAGGTTCTTTCTACAAGTGTGTGAAAACAATAAAATCAATTAATTTTGGAATTATTTTATTATTTTCCCTCTGTTTCTATATCTCCTCTATCAGTCATCAAAACGTAGTATGTTGATTCTAAGAGAGAAAAGAAAACAAAAGCTTGCATATGTGAAAGTATTAACTCATTGATTTCAGGCAAAATTCCACATATCAAATTTGGTGAAAATATATTCTTTACTTTTAGCATTATTAATAACACTTCCTAATATTTCTCAAGTATAGTGTCCCTTTTACTTTATTTTTTAAAGATCATGTTTGGTCTCTACATAACATTGATTTTTTGGGGGGTTGTTTTTATAACACTAAATACATCTCAGAAATTGTGTTTATCTATTTGCCATTCCATCCTCAATAAAGACATGGAGTTTCTTTTTAGGTGATATTGAACTTTAAAAATATTGATGGTAATTATATTACAACATTCCCTTCTTCGTGAATTTTGATAGGTACCTACATTTTCTCCTTTAGAATTAAAAGTATAGCATCACTAAAATATTTCTTGAAATTCCAAAATTTTTGATTAATTCCATTGCACTTAAAACATTTAAAGGATTATCAAATATACTTTGTACAATTTTAGTCACATTGTCTTTAACTTGGATATTGATCATAGTTAAAATAAGATTTGATTATAAATTAATAAAGTCAATTTTTCACTCTTCAAGAAAAGAGCATGTCTGTCAAGATTGAGTATATAGACATGATGGAGTCCAGTTTACACAGTATAGTAAGTCTCCTCATATAATAAATCACAAAAATGGGTATTATAAACTATTCTATTCAAAGAAAGATAAGCAATATACATGTTTATATCAAGGTTTATACATAGATGTGTGTGTGTGTATGTGTGTGTGTGTGTGTGTGTGTGTGTGTGTGTATGTATATATTTCCTGTACATATATATATAGTGTGTGTGTGTAAAGTTGTGAACTAATATGGATTACTGCCAGCCACTAAACTCTGGTCACCTACTCGTTTTTCAATTTGTATGCTAATTATTCATAAGTACTATGGTACATACGAGAAAAGAAAAAGTCATAATCATAACTCTTATTGACTTTAGACTGTGATTAAAACAAATTTTAACCAGTGACTCTATGCACACATGTCAACTAAAAGAAGGGTTATGTCCATCATGGAAGCATTAAACTTCATGAAAGGGATGGGATTTCATCTGGAAAAGCATACTGAGGGGTGGACATAGTATCTGAAATACACTAGAAATAGAAAACAAGATATATGATACTCAGATGGAGAAAAAGTTACAAAAAAGTTGTTTAATTTACAACATGCTCTGATTTATGTAGTTGAATATACAAGATGAAAATGTTGAGGGAGTCTTCAATTTGTCTCAATGAATTACCATATTAGGGATATTTTTTTTTTTTTTCATTAAATTTATTGGGGTGACAATTGTTAGTAAAATTACATAGATTTCAGGTGTACAATTCTGTATTACATCATCTATAAATCCCACTGTGTGTTCATCACCCAGAGTCAGTTCTCCTTCCATCACCATATATTCGATCCCCCTTACCCTCATCTCCCACCCCCCACCCCCCGCCCCCCTTACCCTCTGGCAACCACTAAACTATTGTCTGTGTCTATGAGTTTCTGTTTCTCATTTGTTTGTCTTGTTCTTTTGTTGTTTTTGGTTTATATACCACATATCAGTGAAATCACATGGTTCTCCGCTTTTTCTGTCTGACTTAAATCCAAAGCTCGGTTGATAAAACAGTTACCTCTAATAAAGTTTATTGACTTGACAAAAAGTAATACTGCTAGTTGATGCCATAAGGAACACTAGAAACTTGTTTTCAGGACTACTTGTGCAATACTCCATGTACTATATTCAATTTAATTGGAATAAGAAGAGGTAAACTGTGACCTAGAAAATAATCCTTCATACTAGTGAGCTGCTGAAGCCATATGAATAAAGGCAGATTTCCTGAAGAAAAGTAATCATTTGATTCTGAAAATTATATTTTTATAGTGGGGACAGAGTGCAATGTAGTAAAAAGGTAATGGGTTTGAAATCAAGCAAATTGTAATGGGAAGCCTGACGATACTAGTAAGTATGAATGTGACCTTAAGTGAGTTACCAAGAGGCTCTGAACTTGAGTTTAATCTGAAAATAAGCATGGTTGTTCCTATCATACAAGACAGTTCTGAGCATTGAATGAAATACAAAAGCAGAATGCTTAATACATCCTGGCAGACACTCCATAAATGTCAGTTTCCTTCCCATTTCCATCACCTTCCTATATGTTCAGTGATTCATTCACACATTTTTCATTCATGAATGCCAGGCATTTCTATAGATTTGATGAACACAAACAGCTTCTGTCTTCCTGTCCACTTAATCCTATATTTTGATTATTATTATATGTTTTTGACAATGAATCAGACTACATAGGGACTCTCTGGGTTTTCTCTTCTTTCCACTGCTAATAATAGAATATAGACACAGCCTTTTGTATAACTTCAGACAATTGTAGAAGAGGCATTATAAATAAAGGAATAAAACTGAATAAAAATTAAGCAGTTAGATGCCATTTGGCCATCTTAAAATATATTTTTTTGTATTTCCTTTGATAAATGGATATTCAAAGTATTAATTATTATTTTATATAATGGTAACTTTTAGAAGTGTAAAAATGAATGAAAGCTGTAGTAACACTCACAATAATTGGAAATACTTTAGAAGTAATCTGAATTAAAGAAACTTTATAGGTTGTGATATTTGATTTTTTATAACTAAGTGATTTCAGTACAAATCTTTACAAACGTAATTCACTCAGTATCTACAGAATCTCTCACTGCTTCATTATTCTCTGAATTTATTTCTCCATAATCTATGTTTCTTGTTTTTTCTGCCCTACTTTTTTCTGAACCTAAATACTTCTTTATCTCTGTATCTTATTCCAAGAGTCTATGCCTGTTTATCTTTCTTTATATCTATTTCTCTTGATTTCCTGTTATCTTTGTATCTTAATCAATATACAACAGGTGTCTGATCATTTTTCTTACTATTCTTGTATTTTCCCTGCCCTCTCCCTTTTTTGTTTCTGCATTATCTAACAAGAAATGAAAACAGTGATGAATAATAGCTGCCATATATTGAACAGTTACTAGGTGTAACACTACTAAGAATGTACATGAAATAACCTTAATTGTGTATTATTACATTCCCCATTTCAGAGTTCTGAAACTAAGGTTTAGAGAAGAAAGTTAACCAATTAATTTTATAGTTAGTATGCAAGGGAGTGATATCTTGGCTGTCATTGTAGAATATCCAACATCCGTATTTAATTGTATACTGGGCTAATAGTCAGAATCACAATTTCATTTGCTACTTTTTTTCTGTCCCCCATTCATTTAAAGCCAGTACATGAGTTTGATTTTACTTTCTCTTAGAAATACTGACAAACGGCCAACAGATATATTAAAAAATGCTCAACTTCACTAGCTATTAGGGAAATGCAAATCAAAACCACAATGAGATACCACCTCACACTGGTTAGAATGGCTATTATCAACAAGAAAGTAACAACAAGTGTTGGAGAGGCTGTAGAGAAAAAAGAACCCTCATACACTGTTGGTGGGACTGTAGACTGGTGCAGCCGCTATGGAAGGCAGTGTGGAAATTCCTCAAAAAATTAAAAATAGAATTACCATATGACCCAGCAATCACTCTCCTGGGTATCTACTCAAAAAATCGGAAAACATTTATCCGTAATGATATATGTGCTCGATGTTCACTGCAGCTCTATTTCAGTGGCCAAGACATGGAAACAACTAAAGTGCCCTTCAACAGATGATTGGATGAAGAAGATATGGTATATATACACAATGGAAAACTACTCTGCCATAAGAAAAGATGAAATACTGCCATTTGTGACAA
The DNA here is from genome assembly GCF_057876585.1 of Rhinolophus sinicus. NCBI lineage: Eukaryota > Metazoa > Chordata > Mammalia > Chiroptera > Rhinolophidae > Rhinolophus > Rhinolophus sinicus. The sequence continues at coordinate 80,002,317 of NC_142515.1, read as the reverse complement.
CATGGATGGATCTTGAGTTTATTATGCTAAGTGAAATAAGTCAGACAGAAAAATTTGAGAACCATATGACTTCATTGATATGTGGGACTTAAAACTGAAAGCAACAAAGGAACAAGACAAAAAAATAAACAAAAACTCATAGACACAGACAAGAGTTTACTGGTTACCAGAGAGTAAGGGGGGATGGTAGAAGAAGGTAAAGGGGATCATATATGGTGATGGAAGGAGAACAGACTCTGGGTGGTGAATATACACTGTGATACATAGATGATGTATTACAGAATTGTACACTTGAAACCTATGTAATTTTACTAACCATTGTCACCCCAATAAACTTTAATTAAAAAAGCAAAACAGAAATAGTGACAAAATGATATTTTAAAATTAGATACTCTTAATGATCATTTGCACTACAAAAGAATACCTGCAGAAATATAATTTCCATGGTATTCGAGAGCTAACAGTTAAGAAAGGGAATATCCAAAGAGAAAGAGAGACAGACTCAAGGTGAAAAATTGAAGCTAAGAAAGAAGTCATGGCAACTGAGAAGACAGGAGGAAGCAATTACTAAAAAAAGTCACCAAGAAGAAAAATAAAAATGTTGATATCAGTATTTCAACAGTGAGATGAAGCATTTGACCAGTGGACAAGGCCGGGGGTCAGACTCTGAAACCTTGAAATTAAGCCAGAGCAGATGGAAGGGGGATAGTGTGGTCCTGTGTTAAGAGAGTTACCTTTCACTTCCAGGAGAAGCAAATGCAAATCTGCTTTAAAAGACAGCATCGGAAACTTAGGGCTCAAATTTCCCCTTATAAGACTGACTTATGAAGAGTTCATCAATCAGAGCATGAAAGAGTAAGGGACAAATCACTGTGTGTACATCAAGCAATGTCTCCAGGTTGAATCGATATTCTTGCATCTATAATTCAACACATACACTATTATTTTTATGTACTTCCCCTTTTATGTATTAATAAAATCAAATATTTGGAATAGTGATTAGAATAAAATTCATTTCAATGTGTTTTTTAAAGTAACCACTCTCAGGTATGAAACTTGCATGTTCTGTGATGTTGAAAAGTGGTCTTTAAATCTGAGTCTGGTTTTATACACAAGGTTAATTATACTGGCTGTTCCCAACTTAGCTTGAGTTATCAAAATGCAAAGCCATTAGGCATAATTTGTGTTTTTGACACAAATTACCTCTAGGCTCCCCTCCTAGCAACTCTGTTTATAGACCTTACTTCTATGAGAGGCTATTAGAGGTAATTGAAAGAACAGATTTAACTTCCATTTCAACTTTGAATCAGTAGAAGCTCCAGGTGTTATTACTACTGAATCTCTCATCTTCCTACAAAATAAGAATAATAATAAAAAAATAGTCAACATCTTTAGATTTCAATATACAATATATTCATGACTAAATTTTACCAATTGGAAGAAGTTTGCATGAACTTCTTTGTTAAAAAGAAATGAAACAGTCTATCATTTTTATTTATTTTTGTTAAGGTTTTTAAAATGATAGATGTGGTTTATAAATTTGTCATAGTTATGGAAATCTGTCTTTAGCACCAAGTGATTTCAAAGAATTTGTAGCTTTTATCATGGATCAGTACATTTTGAGCAACATTTTAAAACAGAAAAATAAAGGGACTTTTCAAGCAGTGATTGTAAATTGTTTTCATCACAGAGCCGAACTAAATTTGCTGCATGTAGATGAATGGTTTATTGATATTTTGTAGTGATTCTAAATATCTTATTTCTTCTGCTATGGAATCAAGGTTACAGTAATAAAATCGGGGTGAAGAAATAGGAAATTGAACTTACCTTCTGTTCCTGTAGTCCAAATGTGCAAAGAAAGATATGGCTATATTTTAGAACTGACAAATAGGAGAGCCTGAAATTCACCTATTAGGGTAAGAAATAGGGATCAAACTCTTCCAGAAGATGATTTCATGATGAACTTTATTATTATTATTATTATTATTATTATTTTATAAAGATCACATTGACTCTGTACATCAATTTAGGGAATTTTGCCATAACAATATTTAGTGTTCTAATTCATGGCCATGCAATAGGTTTCCATTATTTTGATATTTTGAAAATTATTTTTTAAAGTAATCAGCAATTTAAAATTAAATAAATAAATATATATATATAATATAAATATATATATATATATATATAAATAAATATATATATTCTCCAGGAATATATATATATGATCCTGTTTTGTTTTTTGTATATAAATATATACATATATAAATATATATATATATATATTTTCCAGGAATATATATATATATATATATATATATATATATATATATATTTCTTTGGTCAGTCAAGTTAAAAGTCTGTCAATTTTGTTCACCTTTTCAAAGACCTAACTTTTGTTTTATAGATTTTCACTATTGTTTTACAATTTCCCATTTCATTTATTTCTGGCCTAATGAATTTTTTATCCTTTCTTCTGCTTGCTTTGAGTTTAGTTTGTTCTCTATTTTATGTTTTGTTTAAGTAAAAGGTTAGGTTATTTTTTATTATTTGTATTCCTTTTTAATACAGGTGGTTGCTGCTATAAGTTTCATTTTAAGAAACACTTTGACTACAGTCCATTATTTGGTATGTGTGTTTTAATTTTCTTTCATATAAAAATACTTCGGTTTCTGTTGTGATTTATTCACTGACCCATTAGTTATTTAGGACTGACTGTTTTCATATACTTGCATGTATTAATGGGTTCCCCAAATTTTCTTTTGTGATTGATTTCTAATTTAATTCCATGTGGTAAGGGAACATGCTTTACACATGTCAATCCTTTGAAATTTCTTATTTTATGGTTTAACATACGGTGTAGCCTAGAGAATGTTCTATTTGCACTTAAGAAAACTGCGTACTCTGCTGTTGTTGGGTGGAATGCTCTATAGATATCCCTTTGGTATATTGGTTTATAGTTTTGGTTCAGTCTTTTCTTTTAATCTTCTACCTATTCCACACTTTATTGAAAGTTGGATATTGAAATATCTAACTGTTATTAGATTGTTTTTAAATCTTTCCATTCAATTCTTTCAGTTTTTGCTTTATGCATTTTAAAACTTTGTTATTAGGTGTATGTATGTTTTCAATTGTTACAGTTCTATGATGTTTTAAGCTTTTTTATCATTTAAAATGTCCTTCTTTGATTCTAGTAATAATTTTTTTCTTATATTATATTTTGTCTGATATTAACAGAGCCACTCCAACTCTATTTCAATTATTGTTTGCATGGTAGGTATTTTTCTACCCTTTAACTTTCAATCTATTTGTGCCTTTTGTTTTTTCATCCAAAGCATGTTCCAATGCATACCGTATAGTTGGATAACTTTTTCATTTTGCCTAATATGATGTGTTTTTTTGTTGTTGTTGTTTTCCTTTGTTTTTTTTGTTTTTTTAGCATTTCTTGAAATTATATTTGTTGTTATTGTTGTTAAAAACTGGATGTCCTACATATAATTGACAAGTGTGGCTATCAGACTCCCTCTGTTTTCTAGGTTTTGTTGTTGATGATGATTTTTGTTTGTTTGTTTGTTTGGTGAGTTTTCTGAACTGATTCTATAAAGTCTGTATTTCCTGACATTTATGACTACTGAAATCTCTGCTCATTTAGCCTAGTGGCTAGATAATGATTGAATGTAAATTTCCTTAAATGCCTAGAATTGATAAGTCTCCTAGACTTTGTCAACATATCCTATTTATTTTTCACTTATTTTTTAAATGTAAAAATGTGTTTATTCACAATCCTTCAGAAGTTTCTATTCCTTCAAAAATTTCTTTATGAACGAAATGCCAAAAAATTATAATAGCAGCTTATGACAAATCAAAATTATACATCTAATGCATGCAAACTTTAAAAGGCATTGTGAACATAATTTACCTTTCAAATATTTCCAGGGGCATAGCTACAGCTCTATTTCTGATTTGTGATCCTCTGTTCAATAGTCTTTAGGCAGTTTGCAACTCTGCTTTAGCCTTCACTTCCTGGTTGCACTGAGAGTCTCAAAGCCAGCCACAAGTGAAGCATCAGTGCATTCTGGGGGCTTTCCTGGCCATGCACACAGCCCTGAATTTGTAAATGGACCGTTAGATCCCTAGGACAATGAGGAGATTTGCAGAATCATTATTGACATCTTCCTCATATTGTTTAATTTTCCTTGTTTGGTCCAACTGGTATCATCACCTTAGTCTATGTGATGTTTAATAATTGCCAATAAGTTTTGCAACTTGTTCAAGGAGAGAACTTTTTCCATTGATTGAATTAAAAATCATACAATCAGGCCTGGGAATGGAATTTCTACAAGATGTTGCCATACATGTCAATGGTGGTAGTTCTCTGGGGATAGGGTTTTTCAATTAGCTACACACTAGACCTGTTCCCTTCAATGACTACTAGGTTGTTTCCAAAGCTTTCATGGTTCTGAGGCTGTTGTTTCAAAAACTACCATGGACTTGATGAGAGGCGGACAAGAATAGGACAAGTTAAAATGTCAAAACAAAACTGGCTTTTCTTACAAAGATTTAACTGTTATTATTGAAAGACCAGTGTTCAGATTGTTGCAAGCCTTTGGTTAAATCCAGAATTCTGGAAAGTTGATTTTGACACTTTTTCCCAGTTTTATTGTGGATTTACGGAGACGTAGATTTTTGGAAGGACTTTCTCTGCCATTTTGGAAGTCCTGCCTTCCTTCTCAATCTTTTATATATGCATGTAGACTGATTAATTTATGATTGTTGAAAAATATGCATTTATCCATTTTTATGTGGGTTTATTTCTGGGTTCTCAATTCTGTTCCATTGGTCTGTGTGTCTGTTTTTCGGCCAATACCATGCTGTTTTGATTATTTTCACTTTGAAGTGAGAGAGTGTGATACCTCCATCTTTGTTTTTTTTTCTTAGGATTGCTTTGGTTATTCAGGGTCTTTTGGGGTTCCATACAATCTGATGATTTTTTGTTCTATTTCTTTAAAAAATGCCATTGGGATTTTGATGGGGATTGCATTAAACCTGCATATTGCTTTGGGTAATATGGCCATTTTAACTATGTTGATTCTTCCGATCCATGAGCACAGAATGTCTTTCCATTTCTTTGTGTCTTCTTCAATTTCTTTTAAAAATGTCTTATAATTTTCAGTGCATAGTTCTTTCACATCCTTGGTTAAGTTTATTCCTATATTATTATTTTTGTTTCAATTGCAAAATGAATTGTTTGTTTATTTTTCTGAGGTTTCATTGTTAGTATATAGGAATGCAATGGACTTTTGTATGTTGATTTTGTAGCTGGCAACCTTACTGTATTCATTCATTGTTTCTAATAGCTTTTTGGGGATTCTTTAGGGATATATATATATATATATATATATATATATATATATATATATATAGTGCAAAAAGGGACAACTTAACTTCTTCAATCCCAATTTGGATACCTTTGATTCCTTTCTCTTGCCTGATTGCTCTTGCTAGGATCCAATACTATGTTGAAAACCAGAAGTGATAAGGCATAGCTCTGTTGTGTTCCTGAACGTAAAGCAAAGGGCTTCAGTTTTTCGCCATTAATTGTGATATTAGCTGAGGGTTTGCCATATATGGCCTATATTGTGTTCAGGTATTTTCCTTCTATACCCATTTTATTAAGTGTTTTAATCATAAATGGATGTTTTATCTTGTCAAACACTTTTTATTCATCTATTGATATAATCATGTGATTTTTGTCCTTTATTTTATTTATGTGGTGTATCAAATTGATTGAGTTGCATGTGTTGAACCATCCTTGTGCCCCTGGGATGAACTCCAGTTGGTCGTGATGTATAATTTTTGTCAATGTATTGCTGCATTCAATTTCCTTGAGTTTTGCTGAAGATTTTTACATCTGTATTCATCACAGATATTGGTCTGTAATTTTCTATTTTTGTGTTATTCTTACCAGGTTTTGGTATCAGGGTAATGTCGGCCTCAGGAAATGAAATAGGGAGTATTGCCTCTTCTTCAATTTTTTGAAGAGTTTGAGGAAGACAGCCATAATTTTCAAGAAAAAAGCCAAAAACATACAATGGAGAAAAGACAGCCTATTTAATAAATGGTGCTGGAAAAATTGGAAAGCCACATGCAAAAGAAGGAAACTAGACTGTTATCTGTCACTGTGCACCAAAATTAACTCAAAATGAATCAAAGACCTAAACATAAGACCTGAAATAATAAAATGCATAGAAGAAAACATAGGTATTAAACTTATAGACCTTGGGTTCAAAGAGAATTTTATGAATTTGACTTCAAAGGCAAGGGAAGGAAAAGCTAAAGTAAATGAATGGGACTATATCAAACTAAAAAGTTTCTGCACAGCAAAAGAAACCATCGACAAAATAAAGTGGCAACCAATGGAATGGGAGAAGATTTTTGCAAGCAATGCCTCTGATAAGGGGCTAATATCCAAAATACATAAGGAACTCATACAACTCAACAACAACAACAAAACAATCCAATTAAAAACTGGGCAGAGGACCTGAAGAGACATTTCTCCAAAGAGGACATACAAATGGCCAGTAGACATATGAATAAATGTTCGACATCACTAATCATCAGAGAAATGCAAATAAAAACCACAATTAGATATCACCTCACCCCAGTTAGAATGGCTATCATCAAGGCAAATAGTAACAAGTGTTGGAGAGGCTGTAGAGAAAAAAGGAACCCTCATAACACTGTTGGTGGAAATGAAGATTGGTGCAGCCACTGTGGCAGGCAGTGTGGAGATTCCTCAAAAAAATAAAAATAGAATTACCATATGACTCAGCAATCTTTTTCTTGGGTATCTACCCCAAAAAATCTGAAAACAGTTATCCGTAAGATATATCTTCTCTGATGTTCATTGCAGCTTTATTTACGGTGGCCAAGACATGGAAGCAACCAAAGTGTCCTTCAACAGATGATTGGATAAAGAAGATGTGGTGTATATACACAATGGAATATTATTCTGCTATAAGAAAAGATGAAATAGTGCCATTTGCGACAACATGGATGGATCATAAGATTTTAATGCTAAGTGAAATAAGTCAGACAGAAAAAGTTGAGAACCATATGATCTCACTGATATGTGGTATATAAAACTGAATACAACAAAGGAACAAGACAAACAAATGAAGAAACAAAAACTCATAGACACAGACAATAGTTTAGTTCATACCACAGGTTAGTGGGGGAGGGGTGGTAGATAAGGGTAAAAGGGATCAAATATATGGTGATGGAAGGAGAACTGAATCTGGGTGGTGAACACACAATGTGATATACAGATGATGTATTACAGAACTGTACACCTGAAACCTTTCTAACATTACTAACGATTGTCACCTTAATAAACTTTAATTTAAAAAAAGTATGCATTTAAATGCTGTAAGGCATTCCTCCATTTAAAATTTAGACAGATTATTTCCAAGTCATTTAAAGCCTTAATTCTAAGACTAATTCCTCATGTCTTCCCTCGATTGCTCTTCATCAGAAAATATTATTTTATGCAGGTAAAACATACATTTACATGCAACATGAAATAATCTGTTACATTTATATGTGAATACATGCACACACACACACTCACGTATGTATATGAGGACTGACAATTAAGTTCATGAACTCATCCTAGAAAAAGTGCTACATACTTCATTGCTGAATATCACTACGTCACCTTCAAAGTACTCCCCTTGGGAAGCGATGCACCAAGGCCAGTGCCTAGTCTACCCTTCAAAGCAATTTTTGAACTCTTTTTCTGGAACAGCCATCAGAATTGTTGTCATATTACCCTTGATGTCCTGAATGTCATCAAAATGTCTTCCTTTCAATATTTCCTTTATCTTTAGGTAAAGAAAGAAGTCATTGGGGGCCAGATCAGGTGAGTAGGGAGGGTGTTCCTACACAGTTATTTGTTTACTGGCTAAAAACTCCCTCAGACAGTGCCGTGTGAGCATTGTCGTGATGCAAGAGCCATGAATTGTTGGCGGAAAGTCCAGGTCGTCTAACTGTTTCAGGCAGCCTTTTCAGCACTTCCAAATAGTAAACTTGGTTAACTGTTTGTCCAGTTGGTCCAAATTTATAATGAATAATCCCTCTGATATTTAAAAAAAATAGCAACATTGTTGCAACAGTTCATGAACATAATTGTGTGTGTGTGTGTGTGTGTGTGTGTATCAGAGAAATTTTGAACAACCAAAATATTCTAGACATTGGAAAAACTATGCAGAATAAACTATGCTGTCATTGCCCTAATAGATTGTATATGCTACATTTTAAAATGTACTGGAAAATTCTTTCTCTGTTTAACTCTACTTTTTTCATTTCATAGAAAAGTACAAATATGCTTTTCACTTTTAATATGTAAGAAGTTTAAAATGTAAAAGTTTGTGTATATATATATATATATATATATATATATATATATATATAAATTTCTCCTTGGAAACTAATGTTCAGCACACTGTAATTAGATATCATGTATTATTTGCTGAGGTCGTTTTCTATGTCAATATCTCTTAAAGTTGAAAAGGATATGGCTTCTTTTAGAGAAAATAATCAAATTATCATAATTTCCCCCTCTTAAAAAGATTTTTATTAAAATACTAAATTACACTATTTATCTGTCTATATCTATACTCATGCTATGGTTTCTAGACAGCTATAAAGTCAAAACATATTTACAAATTAAATAGTAATATAACCATAGAAACAATTACATTTCAAGTAGTTCATTATTTTAATGTTATAAACAATGTGCTGAAACCAAATTTCCAATGAAAGCTCCACTATAATATTTATAACTACAGCACAGTGTTTTTGTCAAGTTTGTCATATCCTGATTTATGAGTGACATGCGATGCTTTAAGTTTCCTGCTCTTAAAAAAAAGATTTGAACTATTGAGTTAGCTTCATTACTATACCATAACACCGTTGAGGCTTCACTTCACATAAAATAGCTATTTCCATGTCACATTTGCACTGATTATTTCTCATTCAGCTTTTTTAAGTAAAGTAAGACTACTCCTCACCAAGACTGTTAACAGCACACCAAACACACACTCTATTTATGTGACAATGCTCAGTGACAAGGTGAGTAACCAGCTTACCCAATACTGTAACAAACAAGGAAGAGAAATCATGTCCTTCTCCATGGTATCTAACAATACGAAGCTTTTAAAAAGGAAAAGTTAGATTTTCATTCACGGACACAGAATGAATCTCAAGAAATATTGCTAACTAAAAATCTAATATTGAATAATTATGCAATATTGTTATATTACTTTATAGACAAGATATAATATACTAAATATAATATATATACATGTGGATTATATATAAATATGCACACATATATAAAATATCTGGAAGGGTAAACTCCAACTATTAACTGTTTTTATTATTTTACTGTCACGAATGGGAGTGAGGGGGCTGAAAAAACTTATTTTTACTAATTATTTTGCAAACTTTAAATAATAAGATTATTATCTGAATGTAATAAAAATATCTACAGCACATAGAAAAAATATATATTTAACTGACTCTGGGTGATGAACACACAATGGGATTTATAGATGATGTAATACAGAATTGTACACCTGAAATCTATGTAATTTTACTAACAATTGTCACCCCAATAAATTTAATTAAAAAAAAAAAAAGAAAAAATATATATTTAATTCCATGTTACATGGAAGTTTAGGACAGGTATTGGATACAATTTTTCTCTATTTTAAAAATAGAGTTTGGTACTATAGAAACTCCCACTGTGTATGAATCAGAAATGTGAGTATTTAATCAATTTCAGGTAAGATAAAATCATTCCATACAAATAGATTTATTAACAACCCTCAATTTCTAACACCAGAATTAAAAAGTTAGTATCTTATGTGATAGAAAAACTGTTTTATAGGTAGCAGATGAACTCATCTTTCTATATTAAATATCAACTTTACGATACAAACAACATACAAGTAATAAAGCTCTCTGTTATGCATATGTATGTATTGAAATCCGTATTACATATATTATAAATGATTATTTCAAAGGGGGGCGGGGGGTGGGGGGTGGGAGATGAGGGTAAGGGGGATCGAATATATGGTGATGGAAGGAGAACTGACTCTGGGTGATGAACACACAATGGGATTTATAGATGATGTAATACAGAATTGTACACCTGAAATCTATGTAATTTTACTAACAATTGTCACCCCAATAAATTTAATAAAATTAAAATAAATAAATAAATAAAATAAAATGAAAAGTCATTTTTCAAGAAAATAACTCAGGAATAAGTTTTGCTGAGAAAAAAGTCACAAGGCAACAGTTATTCATACTTAACATAATATAATACTAAAATATCACATGCTTGCATGCACATTATGAAAAAAAGTTGTTGGTTTAGGTTAAGACTTCTCTCTGTCACAGAAGGATCTAGTTAGTAACAGAATGAAGCAGTAGTTTGAAAAGAAAATACACAGAGGCTTCCCCATCTAAGACCTCATCACCATGAACTCACTTCTTTCAGATGGTACTAAGAGATAGTATTTCCGGGGCATTTTAGTAAAGAAGCAGATATAATGAAGGTAGGCTGCATAATTCAAAATTGACAAAACAGTAATTAATTACTCAGGACTAAATGGACCAAAAAAAAAAAAAAAAAGTGTAAATCAGGAATAAAACACTCATTTACATATTTGCTTTCTAAGTGTTAGAATTAAACAAAGTTATCTTACTAAAATGATTATTGATGTTTATGAGCTAATAAATTTTCAGGAGAAAACACTTAACACTTAGATTAAAATGATGAATATTAATTGACTTTGTTTAAAAAACAGCTCAAAACAATAGCAACGATATTTAAATATTTTCCAAAGTAACTTTACTATGTTCCTTTACTTTTTTGGGGGAAAGAGGGTATCATTCTCTTTAAATTTATTGGGGTGGCATTGCTTAGTAAAATTAAACAGGTTTCAAGTGTACAGCTCTATAATACATCATCTAAATATCACATTGTGTATTTACCACCCAAAGTTGATTCTCCTTCTGTCACCCTATGTTTGACCCCTTTGCCCTCTTCTACTCTCCCCTCTACCCCCATATGCTCAGGTAACCACAATACTGTATGAGTTTTTGCCTGTTTGTTCGTCTCATTTGTTACTTTCAGTTTTATTGATAACCATGTAATTATATGCTTAGGCTTAAGAATATAACCCTTTGCTAAAAAGGACACAATTGGATATATCAAATGTGTAATTAAACCATGTCAAAAATCTCATTAATTAGGTATTATAAGATCTTACTACTCATTTGAAAATAATACCTACAAAATCTTTCCAGGAAACTGGCCCATTATCTGCTATATAATTAATGGAATCATAAGCTTACGTTAGTAAAGAATATCGTTTTCTGGCAGTACAGGAATATGGAGAAATTTAAGATCTTGGAAGGAGAAAGAAAACACCTTTTAGGTGTAGGTGAAACACAGAAGAGTTGGACTCAATGGTTCTTGGTTTCTTATCTTTTTAGTATTAACATGATGGCAAAAATATGTAAACATAATAGCAATGCTTGAGTGTTGTCACTTTCATGACACAAATGCCTGTATCATGTTATGAACAGTCATGATTTTCATTCAAATAGAATTTTGCTACATTAGCACAGAGCCATGCAAATTAGAGTCAATGTGATACTAGAAACTACATTGCTCTGTGCTAATGTAGTAACATTCTATTTGAATGAATATCATGACTGTTCATAACATGCTACATGCATTTGTGTCATGAAAGTGACAACACTCAAACATTGCTATTGTGTTTATACCCCTTCTGTCCTATATAAAAATACTGTTTCCATTAACCATTATTTTCATTATTTATCAATAAGAGTAAGAAAAATTCTGAGAGTATTCACACGGACTTGACTTTAAATGAAATTCCTTGGTTAGACAAGGGCCAATGAATGTAATTGGACTAAAACAGCCTGTTAGGCAAGGTGCTGAATAATAACTCAGTTCTCCTAGGGATTTCTAAAGTAATCCCCGATCAAATCTGCAGTTTTCTTTCAATGTTACATACATAAGAACCATGCTGAGTGATGAATATCACGGCACTTGAGGTTTCTGCACCTGCTTTGAAAGGATAGTAAAGGCTCAAATAAAATTATTGTAGGCACTTGAAGTTTCTCACCTGTGAAAGACAAAATGCTGCAGTAAGAAAGAGTCCTTGGAGACCACTATAAAAGATGAATTTGCAAATAAGCTCAGGTGCCTAAGAGAGAACTTTTAAAGCACTGGAACACTTTTAATATTTGATATATATATTATCCTAGCAGTTGTAAGAACAAACGATTTTCCTTCATAGGTATATCTTTAGAAAGTCACAATTCTGTGAAGATAACTAACATCTTAAAAAAATCTTATACCTCAGTAAAAACTATAGGTCAGTTAAAATAAAGATTAAAGAAGGAATTAGAAACCATTAGAATAAAAAGAGGGTTATCATTTGAGGTCATTACTATGAGTGTTTTATAGAACTCTGAGCCTCCTGGCAATTTATGTTCTATCTCCTAATGTTGAACATCTCATTTTTATTGCATGCCATATTTTCATTGTTACCTACATCTTCAACATATTTGTTATTTTTTTTTCCATCTTCCCAATCTTAGTTTATATGCTCTCTTCCAGGCTAGTTTTCTGTGACTCCTACATTGATTCTAATTCACATTTATATAATTTTAACAACCCCTTATTTATTTATAGGACTTATTAACATTAAATTAAATAATTAAATGTATAATTATCTGCTTAAAGTCTGTTTCTACCTCAGGGATACAAGTTCCACTGATGTTATGGGTCTTTCTTTTCTATTTCTTTCTTCAAAGTGTCAATCACATTCACTTATATATAGAATATTCCAAAGAAATCTCATATCAAGGATACATAATTATATCATCACACGTGGATTATCTCATTACAAAAGATACCCAGCATGGTCATTAGAAATGAAAAAAAGTGATACCCCTAAGATCCTGTCTTCTTTTATAATGATAGTTGGTGATTTGACTTTGTCCATTTTGAGTAAAAATATTATAAAATGTCTTATTTGTCTTTTGTGCTTTCAATACATTTCAAACATGTTTACACATTAAACACGAGAAGCACTTAACTGGTAATAATTTAATGGATAAATAGACTTAAGTTATCTATCTTCTTCATTAAATAGTCCAAGGAGATATCCATAATTCAGGGCAGGGTCAACTGCATAATGTGTTTCCCAGGAAATAAGAGCTAGCCGGACAATAAGCTCTAACGCGTCTTTTGGAGCAAAAATTAATATAATGTAATATAAGACCAGGTTTTATATTAATTTTTGCTCCAAAACATGTATTAGAGTTGATTGTCCAGCTAGGTCTTATTTTCGAGGAAACATAGTATTACTCATAGATTCCGATTTAATGATATTGAGGAAAAAGAATAATAATCATTGAGTGAGCCCTGACCTCCTTTACACTGTTACTCTTTTAACTTTCTAAAGCACACCTGTGAATGGATACTTAAGAAATTGATATTCATTGTTGAACAGAAATTATACTTCTTATTGAAAATATATTATTCATTTATTTTAAATCAGCACAATTATAGGAGATGACTCGCTTGTGTAAAATAGCAAGGTACCTTTGGTATAGATAGGTTGACATATTTGCATAAAAATTTAGAAATGATGAATGTTTAAAAAATTGTGTTAGTTCAAGAGCGATAAGAGTTCAAAAGAAATGGCACCAATGGAACTTGTCTGTTTAATTGGTCTTTTGAACAGTGACATAACTTGAGTTATATTTTAAGCTTCAATTACTAACTTTGTAAGTCTAGTCATTCTCTCTGGACTGTGCACTGAGTATCGGGCACAAAAGTATCAAGTCATGCTATGCACTTAGGGAATAATGTATAGAATATGATTGTAAGGAAGCTGAAAGGCTTTAACCATTATTTCATCAATTATCCCTCTTTAATGTATTATAGAAATGTATGCATACACTTGAAACCTATGTAATTTTACTAACCATTGTCACCCCCAGTACAATATATTTAATTTAAAAAAACCACAAAATCGACACAAGAATTTATACTATCATGAGGTGTACTTGATCAGAATAGACACAAGCAATATTAAATAGCATTAACAAATACCAACAAGGATAGCTTGGCTAGAATATCTCAAGTAACGGACCATGGCACTCGGACATCGAGAATTCTAGACGTATATTGACAGGTTATATTTTCTCAGAAATTCAACTGTTTTATGATTTCTGAATACTTTCTTATCCTTAGTAACAAAAGTTTTTTCTTTAAAAAAGTATATTCATCAGGAAATAACACAGATTGTAACACTAACTTTGCAATCTGAGGAGAGTTTAATGAAGAAACCTTTTTAAATGGTGCAGAGGGGAGTAAGAGAATCCAATAACGAATAGAAACAGAACCCAGCCTTGCAATAAGGGAACACACCCCTATGCCTCAAGATATTATAACCTGGACATATCAGCTGTAGCTTTCATTTAAAAAAAAGAAGAAAGAAAACCTTAGCCAATCTGCAGCTACCTTGCAGGGATGCAGTCAGGGAAAACAATCTCAGACTAACTTCTCTCCCACCTGCTGGTTTCTTGTTAGTACCTCTTGTTAGTACATTTGGATGCGAAAAGCAAGGAGTTCCTTTGATGCACTGCAAAAAACATCAGTCTCTTGGCACAGAGCATGGGAGAGAGATGTGGTGCGTGGATTTAGTGAGACAGAGGAAATTTACATTCCATACAGACCAACTATATTTGACTTACTTACACTTACTAAAGTGACCATGTAAAACAGACCTTGATTAGAATAAGGCTATTCAAAGCCCACTTTAGTCAGCAATTTATAGATTGTTGTTTAGTTTCCGTTTCTTTACTAGTGGGCTAACCTCATTCACTCTATGTCAATTTTGACAAATTGCATTATTAGAAGGCAACCTTTATGTTAAGTTACAGGTTCCTTTATGTCATTGCCTGTGTACTGACTACAATTTCCACAGCTTTAGGTTAGGAAGCATTAACACACACTTATATACACACACAGACGCACGCACACGTGCTACACAAACCTACAGAATCTACATATGTTTCATCCTGATGTTTGACTGGAGAAATGCTCCTTTACTGTGCTTTGTTTTCCTTTATGCATAAAATCTATTAATTTAATCCGTTAGTCATCAGCTGCACACCTGTTAATATATGCTATCATTGTAGCGACTGCATTTCAAACACTTTAAGCATAACTGAATTTTGCTTTCTTCATAGTGCTTTTCACTTTGCATTTGTAATTGACTCTGCAGTGGTATTATTCATTGAGCAAACAAGAGGCCATGGTGAATGTAAAGGCAGTATTTTCACTTCCATTATTTCGAACAATGGATCACAATAAGTTTGCTGTTAGCAGGATGTGAAGGAAGCATTGCCTTGTGCTTCATACCCTGAAAGTCTACATACCAGCTCAAAGATACTGTCATTACTGAAATAGTAGGTATTACACACATCCGACGTTATCACATATTCAGTAATATTTTTCCAAATAATATCTCTAGAGTATCTGAACATGCTTAGAATTAAATGTTTGAGCCAACAAAACTTAAACATTCCCTACTGAGCATTAAAACACTCCTTAAATCTAGTCAGCTCTGTTACCTCTACTAATGGAAATACACATATGTGAAAGAATGAAAAATCTATAAATTATTACATTTTGTTTTGAAATAGGACAAATGGTGAATGAAAATTATCTAGCAATCTAAAAGAGACTGAAATCAAGCATAATGAGTTAAACATTTTAATTTGGTCATGTGAATAAAGTAAGTGGCTTATCCACTTACTTTACCAAATGATTGTTTTCTTATAATTCAGTTATAATCTAAAACATGTATTTTTCCTCATTCCTGTCACATACAAATCTTTGGTTTACTTTAAATGCATGCAGCTTTCTAATTGTAGGGAATCATATTTATTGACTAAACTTACTTATGCTTACAATATTAATTAGACTTATAATGATATAATAACAGCAACAACATTTATTAGAAAAAAGAGTACTAAGCATTTCCAATAGTTATTTCATTTAATTTTCACCCAAATACTCAATATGAGTGGAGAAATGGTGTAAATAGGTGAGAAGGACTCCTTAATAATAACATACTGAAATGCAAGTGCCATGCCACTAATTGTCAAAAAAACAAAACAAAACAAAGGAAACAAAAAAAACTACAAAGAAGATAAAAACTGCCTAATACAGAATATTTATAACAGGCCATCTATTTTTTTTTAATTATATAATGTCATGATAGAAAAGTTTATTAAATGGAGTTTTCATGAATAAATTTTCTTTAGTTATCAGTGAAGTTATTAATGATACAGACACATTTGTGAATTTGTGTTAGCTTTGTTACTCACAGCCTTCAGGTAGCCACGGTTATAGAGTTACTCATCATTCATTCTTTCATCATACTCACTCAACAACACACAGTTTTCTACACGTATGGCACATCAAAGGGATTTCGCATTCATCCTAACTTTTCCAGCTCCTCTGTCATGGTAAAGCTGTCTAGCAAAGCACCCATCAACCCCTGAACCATGGTCCCATTTCTCTAAACAAAGAATGGACATATTTCTTCCCAGGTGTGTTACCTCCTTTAGACAATCTTCTGCCAGGCAGCTCTGAAATCTGAGGCTGTAGGAGCTCTCTCTTGCCTGCTAGCAACTCTCCTTCATCTTGTTCCATTAGAGATGGATTTTGTGTATCACTCTCTCACATTCCTTGTGGTATGTGACGATTTATTGGACAAGGGGGCATTATTTATACTCTACAATGTAATTACTATAAATAAGGTGTTTTGTTGTTATTTTGAACTCAGTCAAAAATAATTAGGTTAGTGCACTGAGGCTAAGCATAAAGGAAAACTAAATGTGCACATTTCAGAAAATATTGTTCATTATATAGTTTTCTTATAGCAAAATTATTTTCAAATATGTAAATGAGAGATTTGTAAATAGAAAAATAGGCAAGGGAGGAGAAGACTCATGAGTTATAGACAGAGGTGTCCCAGAGATGCTGCAAAGTGGCTCTAAGTTAGATTTAACTGTGTTATTTTTAATAATATACACAGTGTAATTTTGGTTATGTGTTCAACAAATAATTTTATTTCGATATTTTTGCATGGCACTGGAAAGGTATGAGCTTGCAGTTGATAGAAGAGATGAACTCATTTTTGTGAAAGGCATAAATTCCTTATCATTAAAAAAGGAAAAAGATACACTGTGTTACATGAATGAAGAGAATGCTTTATTAAAGAGTTCATTCTGGAGGGTAGGAATTATTTTAAAAAGAGAAGACTGAATGTACTCCAGAAAGAAGAAAGAGCATGGGTGATGAGTAAATACATGGTATACATACAAAAAAAAAGTAAGCACATTTGTCTGAAGCTTAGAAAATGTAAAGGTATTAGTTGACGAGAAGTTAGAATAGTTTAGTAGAAGCCCTCAAATAGTAGGCAAAGTCATTTTGTCCTTTTTCCTTAGCCAATGTAAAAAAATGTTATAAGATACAAAGAAATAAAAAGATAGTTTTAATTAATGAGGTGAATAAATAAGTTTTTCTTAAAACAATTTTGTTTACAAAGTATTTTTCTCTTTTTAAAAATGTTTGAAATAAAATAGACATGAAAATACCTGAAACGTACAGTTTTACTATTCACAGAATAATGATTTCCAGAAAGTTGCAATTTTAGGAATTCAAATTTGTTCTGTTTTCCATGGATCAGTGAGAAAAATATGTTTTGACCCCCTTGCTAAGTTGCTGCCTACTACTTGAAGATACCTATGAAAAATTTTGTGGTTTTATTCTGTTGGTGTCTTCACTAGGAATTTCAAATAATATTTAGCAAAATTCTGACCCTGCTGCATAAAGAGCACGTAATGGTGAATTTTCAGTGGAGCTAATACAATTCACACTTTGTGCCTTTCACCTGCATGAGCTTCTTTCAAAGATCAAGAAGGGCTCTGAATATTCATACATACAGTCATACATGTTTGTAAAGTTTGCCAAAATAATATCCTAAATGCAATTGCTAAAGACTAGAAGACTAGTGATTTATTTTCTGTTTTGTAAGACTAGAGCCTCTTAATGTTTTATCTTACCATGTGTCATCTTTTCTCTTATCCTGGTTGATATTGGACTATGCATGGTCATTTCTGGGGTCTCACTGAAGGAACACTGAGTTGGGGAATCTTTCAGTTTGGTTTGAGGAGGATATATATTTTGGGATTTGCAATGTATTGCTGGCCATCTCCATTTTAGGAATTGCCTTCCACTGGGCTGACTCACCCAGCATTGTGACATGCGGCCAGAGAAATTCACCATGCAAACACAGTCAACAGTACCAGGCTCTGGAATTATGTGGGTCATGTACAAGAAAAAAAAAAAAAGAAAGAAAAAAATAAGTGTACAGATCTGAAAGGATTTTGTAGAAAATTGCTAATATGAGCTGTGTAAATTGTTAAGTGTGCTACTCACTTCATTGATTCTTAGAATGGATGTTCTCTCCTGTTTGACTTGTAATTCAATTTTTACTATAGTATGAGATGCAATTAGATAGACAGATTGCTGATAGATAATTTGGGGATGGTTGAGAATTGTGTGAAATATAAATCATCAAAATTCATGTGCTTGTGTGGCACAAACTGCATTCAATACTTCAAATAGTGCCTGTATATAAAGTTTCATAGTATATGCCTCTCAATGCATCAAATTGTGTTTTAGTATGTTCCATGTGTTTTCCTGACAACATTTGGCAGTCCCAAAAGAAATAGCCAGCAAATTTGCCTCTGCTGTATCAAAAGAGCCTAAAAAAACAAATACTATGGTGATAAAACTCCTATTCATGTAAATAAATGCTTCAATGTCGGGAATATTAGAGCATTCTGAACGTGCATGCTTGTAGCTTAATACATAGTAGCAAATAGTAAAATTATTTGAACTATCCTTGTGTATGCTTTAATTCAGAATAATTTTAAGTACTTTTTCACATTAATTCATCCTACAATACTTAATATGTAACCTAAAGGAAACATTCTAGGTGAAGCCAGAATGTTAAAAGAAAGGCTGCCAGAAGCATCAAAATATCAAACATTTATTGATTTTTGTCTGTATGTTAATTTGATGGCAGTTAATTTGATTTGACTCAAACAGAAGATGGTCTTGTCATCAAACTCAAACCTAAATTGTTAATCTATGCTTTACCTGCTTATGGTCTGCCCCCTACTCTGTGGCTCACTGACAATCCAGGTATTTAGATCGTGTTGATTCACCCATTTGGGGGCTCCCCTTTAGCTTTCTCCTACCTGAGATTTTTCTCCCTCTCTTCAGCACTTGTCCTGCAGTTGTCCCAAACTCTGTACACTTCTTCACACTGTAAAGACTTCACGTTTTCCTTCGAAGAGTTAGCCACCCATGGAGCACAGCCAGGAGCCTGCCTAAAACTAAAAGTCATAAAAACTAGAAACTCACCCAGAGACACTACATTCATCCAAATGCCAACCAACCCTGCTTGCTTTTGTTCACTATCCATGATCTTCAGGTAGTTAATTTTAGTAGTCAGTCTAGAGCTTGTTATCTACAAAGGTTTGTCCGTGTGGGAGTTTACTAGAACAATGTCTAAGTGTAGGTTCTTCCCGGTCTTTGGATTAAGAGCACAGCAGGTTTCTGATTTCTCAGAGCTAACAGATTGTCAAAAGTCCCATTCTATCCTTCACAGAAACCTGTGGCCTTTTTAGCCTCATCTGACACATTTTCACAATCTGATGTATGTGTTTAGGCAGAGACTCATTATGTGTGTGTGGCCAGTAGTTCCTGAGTTCCCTGCCTCCCGGATTAGTAAATTTTTGTTGTTGTTGTTGTTGTTAAGCATAAGACACTGTGGGTAATTTCACTTTGCCTTTCTGGCCCAGAGATCTAGCCCTATGTGCCATCCTAAAACGCATACAATGTGCTGGAGTAAATTCAGCCTGTTTTATAGATTGACTAATTTCCAAACTGTCAAGTTAGTTCCAGGTAACTTAGAAGATTTCAGTGTTCCCCCTCACCCCTCTCCAGTACAGACTTTCTCACTGAGCAAATTTCATTATCATACCGCACAGAGAGTCGGCAAATTCCCACCTATGAGAAAATGTCTGCTGATGATCAAATTAGTTATGAAGAGCTCTTCCGTCTCTGGTATTTTAGTTACATTTTAGTTAATCTAATTTTAGTCCATTTTAGTACTATTTCTATAGTCTTCTGATATTTTTCAAAAATTATTCTTCCTACACCCATTTATGAAAATAACTCTCAGCAAACTAGGAGTAAAGGGGAACGTCCTCAATTTGATAAAGAATATCTTTTAAAAAACTACAAGTAACACAGCTAACATCATCCTTAATATTGAGAAACTAGATGCTTTCCCCTAATAGAAGAAACAAGGAAAGGTTATCTCCTTCCCCACTCTTATTCAACATTATACTTGACATCCTGGCTAATGAAATAAGACAGGAAAAATAATTAAAAGGTATAGATAGTGGAAAGGAGGAAACAAAACTGTCTTTTTTCAAAGATTGCATGATTGTCTATGTAGAGAGTTCTAATGAACCCATGAAAAAGTCCTGAAACTAAGAATCAGTGATGGCAAGGTTGCAAAACACAAGGCAAATAAATAGTGTATGAAGAAATGTATTTAATCATATTTAAAAATATATAATTATATTGATTTAATGGATTTAGTTCCAAACAAAAATCTAAGTTCCCCCACCAAATATTGAAAAAATGTTTGCATTATTTGGTAAAATATTAGTGTACATGTATCTCTAAACATTTTGGGGAAACAAAACAATAAAATCATTATGTCCACTATACATCAAAACAGCAGAATTTGAAACATTCTGTATTCAGAGCTGCCTACAAGTCAACAAAATCCATTCGAGTTTAGATCCTCTGATTTTTTGTTTCTAGAATACCAACATCTATTTTAAAGGTGCGAGAATGGGAAGAACATTGAATTACATTTCACTTAAGGAATGTAGTATAAGTCTCCTAAGAGTCAATTTTAGAGTATAAATAAATAAGGATTGTGGTGAATCTATTTTTATATGCTATTAAGAATAAAATGAAACCATGGAAGGATATTGAAACAAATAAGTAAAGATGGAACACTTTCAGATATGGGTGAATTGAAACCAGCTTTATTATTTAAACTTATAGACAGAGCCCAGTTTCATCCAACAATATTACATGATGTTTTATATTTTTTCTAGAAATCATGAAGTTGTTAGGTATTTTTATTATGTGGATTTTAGAAAGAAAGATGGACCCTCTTATGTGTTGAAAAAGAAATTAAAATAATATGGTTGCATACATTTTTGTGATTTGTTCATTCTTATATAGTGGAAAGCAAAAAAAATATATCAAAAAAAAATTTACCCTACGACATAAATTTCTCTATGGGACATCCATACCACTATTTGCAAATGTCAGTGATTCATGTTTTCATTCAAAACAATATCTTCTATTAATTTCTGTGAGCATTGTATACCCTGAGTTAGTTATTGATTTAACAGAATGTTTTATTTTTAGAATACAAAAATATATGTACACAATATATTAAATTATTATTATTTCTCTCCACTCTTCCAAATAATGTAGGCTTTTAAATAAATATTTATTCATTCTTGTTTTTGCCAGTTTAGTTCAACATGCTGTCCTGTCCAAATGCTAGCACGTGTAATAATACATAAGGCCTATGGGTGTGGGCTTAATATTGAGCCAGATGAAGGGTAGTATTCTCTTAAACTAGTTCCAGACAAAGGAGAATTCAGAATAATAATCAACACCTAAGACAAAGATAACTGTATTTTAGGAGAATTTATTTTTTGGCAGTGGTTTCATAGGACCATATGGATAGCTTTATTTTATCTTTGGCTCCAGCTACAGTTGTTTCCTTTTCCCCCTCAAGGATGCCTTAGATGCCTTGTTTGTAGTATTTCAAGCAGCTTTGGGTCCAGTGAGCTATTGCAATACTATGGCATTGACAATAACTAAAAGTTTCCCCAGCTTGGAATGGCAGGTAAGTCTGAATATATATTCCTGCTCTAATGAATCTACAATCATGTTTATGCACCAGCTGCTTGCTTTTCCTCAGCTGCTGTGATATATCTGGCTCTGAATGTCCTCTTATTCTTATTAACTCTTGGAAAAAGAAAAGAAATAAAAAATCCACAGGATATGAAAAGAGCCTTTTGATAAATGCAAAGTTCTGACATCATAACTTTTCAAATATATGTGTACCATGATGAAATTCTATATTCTATGTATACAGAAATACATCAACTACATTTATTTTAATATTCTAATTTATTTTAGATGGAAATTTTGGTAAATATGCAGTATGTGACTACAAATCAATAAGACTAATTATCATAAGGTACATTACATTAAACATTTGCTTTTTTCATCACATCTCACAATCAAAGCCTCCCTAGTTTAAACAGATTCTGTATTTCCCTTGTTCTATTTTCCAGAGTCTACTTTAATTTTGTGATTTTAATGTAATACAGAGTTTCATAATGTTGCTAATGTCTTAGATGAATGTGCAAAAAAATGCATTTGGGGTGTTTAGAATTTAAATGGCAAAGAAAATATAATGACAGTAAAATGTTTTAGACCATTTTCTAAAGATTAGGAAAATTATGTCACCTTTAAACTAAAAAAACCCTGAGACATAGGTCAGTCATTCTCAACTTGTAGATGAAAGTGTAATTTGCTCAGATTCCCATCTAGCCCATGAACTGTGGAACTGTCAACTGCATGCCCAGATTTCAGTAAATTCTTGGAGTCTAACATTTTCATGGCTGCCTCAGCCTCTAAAACACTAATGACTGAAGAAACCTAGTGATGCAAAGACTATAGTAGGTGCAGCAGATGTCCCTAATGATTTGGCAGCTGTGGTATAGTGTACATTGAATGACTGTCTCTTTGTTTCCCTGGTTGGTAAAACATTCTTCCCAAAGCAGAAGGAAAAATGAGAAATGGTTCTAAGGTGTTCATTAATTAATTCATTGATTCCAAAAGTGTTTAATGAAAACCTGCAAAGGAAGATATTTTACCAGATTCTGAGAATTCAGCAGAGAGAATAGAATAATTATCTTTCCTCGTGAGATTATCATCTGCTAAACACTTAAAAAGAGTAGTTTAACAACTATATAATAAAAAAAACACATCATCTACTGAAATTACTTGTTTTTCACCAAGAAATACAATGAATTAACAATCATACAATTTCATTTGTTTTCTGACAAATATTATGAAGAGGGAAGAGTTGATATTGTTTGACAATTTGCTATTGATTTGTCTTTCCTCCTATTTAAAATCAATTTGTTATTATTATTTCACTGTCCCAATGTGTAACCTGAATTCCTTGACTGCATGGTTCATCTATACATCTCTAATTTTGAAATCAAGGCATAGCTTTTAAAATTAAAGATGCAATTTATTTCAATCGCTACTATTTGTTTTATAATATAGTCTGACCTTACCTAAATTTATGATTGCTTACTCGGGATAGATTTCTAATAAGAGGTAATTTAAAATACTTGACATTGAATGCTAATTTTCTATAAAAGTGATTCTTTGACTTATATTTCCACTATCATTGTACAAGGATGCCCATCCAATCATTTCCAGCCTCTTATTCATATCGTAGCTTAAATTTTTTGTTACTTAAAAAAAAAAAAATCCCACTGTAATTTTAAAAATATAATAATTATTTGATACTGGTTAGAGAAATATATTTTCATATGGTATAGAATTCCTTTTTATTATTTGGTATTTACTGCTTTATTATTCTTTGAAATGTAATATATTCATGTTTTATAAAAGAAAAATAGAGTGACTAAGAAAATGCAGCCATCGCCTACTATTTTCATCTTTCAGCTCCTATTACTGCTCTCCCAGGCAACTTCTGTTGAATCGTTTAGGTCATTTTTCTGTTAATTATGGCTATATATCAAATGAATATGCTTTCTCATATGTGCTTGGTATATACATTTTAGATATTACCTATTGCTTTACTGTTATAATAGATGACAACTTAGCTCATTTATTTCATCTCATAACTTTCCTGCTCCCAACCATCGTCCTATCATATCTATATCCCCATTTTAATTTTTTTATAAATTGCTTGAATTTTTTAAAATAAGTTACATCTGTATTACTTCTACCAACTCTCACTTGACTCCCAGTTTTGAAAGATGAAGGTGTCATGAATACGACTCTTTTCTTAAGTTTAGTTCCCCTGCTTTCAACTCTTAATATCTACAATCTATATTTTAATTTTGTGTTTTGTAGGTTTGTGATTTACATAATACCTTTTAATCATAGTATAACAATATCTTTACTTTTAGTCTATAGGTAAGAAAATATAAAGAGTTCCCATTAATTTATAGAAAAGTTTCACTATGGATCCAAGTAATATATTTTAGAATGAATCCTTTGTTATATACTTTTCAAACTTACAAATTTAATTTCTTTTTTTATGAAATACATGTCTGTATGTTAGTCAATGATTTCCCCAAACTTTGTAACTAATGAAGTCCTATTGAGTCTTCCTTATTGACTGAAACCATCCTCCCTTCAGCCTTTATTTTTCTGCTCCAATATGTTATTTACATTTTCAGTCAATTAGCTGCCATTCAGTAAAGTTTTTCTAGTTTGTTTCCACACTTTTCTGGGTCCTACTCTTCTCTTTTTCATTTGATTTCATCCCTTCATTTGCTTCAGCATATCATTACTACCTACCTGCAAAAAGTTCATGGGATGAAATGTTTTGAATCCTTTTAAGTCTTAAAAATCCACTTATTTTACCCATATAATTGCTTGAAAAATTAGCTATGTGTAACATTTTAAAATACAAAAATGGTAATACCTAATGATTTTTAAGCACTTACTATCTTCTAGGCACATTATAATTGCTTTATATATGATAACTCGTTTAATCTTAAAAACAAACTTACAAAGTTGGTATTATCACAATTATAAGAGGAATAAACAGAGAGTTTCAGTAACTCAGTAAAGTTCACATAGCTAATAAATGGTGTGGGCAAACAGTGGATGTGTTTTTCTGAAAACGCATTTCCTAAACATTGCACATACTGTCTCTACTTCTACATGTCTTTGTTCTCACCAGCTGCTCCACTTTGTCAGGTGCAGATGGATAAGGGAAAGCTAAAAAGAGCAACTCACCTGAACTGGTCCTTTCTAATAGTGTGCATACAAATGCTTTCACATAGCCAAACGTTTTGCAAGACTTGAAAAAGTGAGATAGTACTTCTCTGCATTAATTTAACACGTACATGTCTTTCTACTCTATCAATTGTATATTGATGATGTTTTGATCTTCATTTTAAGTTTGACAACAACAAAACGTGAACTCTCAAAAATCACAGTGAGGCAACCCAATGCTCTGGGACAATGAACAAACTCCAAAATGGGAGAAATTAAACCTTTGAATATCAGTGAGTAAAGCAATATAAACAGAAGTTAAGAGCCCATTATAACAAAGATTTTAATTTTGTGCCGTAGATAGTAGAAAGCCATAGAGATTTTATGCTGGTGAGTTGAATGGTAAAATTTTTATTTCAGAAAACTCACCCTGAAAGCATAATAAAAGTTGAATGTGTGTGGAAAGAAAATTAAATTATGAAAAACTATGTATAGGTAATTGAAATTGGCCAGGACCTCTAACTAAAGCAGTATAAATGGGAATGGGGAGATGGGGTGGGGGGAGGGGGAGAGGGAGAGAGAGACAGAGAGAGAGAGAGAGAGAGAGAGAGAGAGAGAGAGAGAGAGAGGCTTGAGACTTATACAGGTAGACACAGAAGTAGTCGTTAGATTTAACAAGGGCAGGCAAGGGGTCAGAAATAGTTTGTGAGTTCTATAAACTCGTAGCTTGCTTACTAAATAAATAGTTGTCTTGATTTGTAAAGTATGTCACATGGAAGAAGAAACAAGTCTGAAAAGAAAAAGAAATATGTTTGTTTTTTGACGTGGTGAATCTGAAGCATGTCCTGGAAGAGCTTTGCAACCTCAACCCTCTACTTTCCTCATCAGCCCACTCCCTTCTCTGACGAGAGAGGCCCTGAGGGTTTGTTTTGGCGGATATACCCACTTATTTTCCATTAACATAGCCATTCAAACTTATATTTTCTCACCCCAAATCTAAGTGTTTTGTTTTAATTCTTAAATATTATTTAATACTGATCTCCATTTCTGTACATCACAACACAGATTTTGCTGCTTAGGATGTCTCTGTACAGGCTACAGAGAATGCAAAGGCTATGGTTTTCACCCTACTTATTTATGTTTGTATGTGTAATATATACCAGTAACTATCAATATAAACATCAGTATATAATGCGATATATACCACCAGAGAGAAGAAGTTGAGTTAAGAAATACCAAAATTTGGCATCATGTCCACACTTAAATAGTAAAAATAAAAACTGTAAAAGGAGCTGCATACCATAAATGTATCATGTGAAACAACAAGCATATTCAAAAATATACATCCAATGTTTCTGGTTTTGTCATATCACATAGATCCATTTACAATGGTAATGTGTTTTGTTTGTTTGTTTTAATATACTATACAATCTTGCCAGAGCAAATTTGATTTGTGAGAAGAAAAAAAAAGTTTCTTTGGATATATTTAGCTTTCTCCTCTCTGCATGTCTTTTTTTGTTAATACTTCCAAGCCAAAAATGTTCCTTCTCAAGATTAGAATCTATATTACAGAAGGGAGATAACAGCCAAGATACCCATTGCTGCTGTTGAGATGGTGCTGCTAGTAATTTTTATAATATCTTCCCTTATTTTTTTTTGTAATAGAATTATCTCTCTTCTCTCTGTTGATGTTTTTAAGATTTTATGTTAGTCTTTGGCATCTTACATATGTTTGCAATAAGTATGGACATAATTTAGTTTTATATACTGTTTGGTTTATGTGCTGCCTATTTTGGGTTCATATCTTTTATCAATTTTCAATCATTACCTCTTTAAAGATTGAATAGCCTACAATTTTTGTTTTAAATTTCTTTTCATGGAAGTCTTTGAACTTTCCTCTTATCCTAATCTGAACCAGTGAACTTGAAGAAGTTTGATGAAGTTTGAAAAGCGACACTGAAGAAATGCCAATAGATATTACCCTAACTAAAACAAAAGAAAAAATATAATGAAAAAGAAAGTAATAGTACATATTGTTGCCAGTCAATATCAAATTGTCTAACATACATGCAACTGAAATTTTAGAAGAAATGGAAAAATAATGGGGCAGAAAAATATCTGAAGAAATAATAGTTAAGATTCCTACAAAAATTGTGAAAGATAGTTAAACATATTTACAAGAAGCTCAAAGAACAAGCAGATTATTTTTTAAAAATCAAGGAAAAAAATTAAAATCTCTTAGACACATCATATTCAACAACAAAAATCATAATAATAGAGACCGAAACTATTTTGAAGGTAGCCAGAGGAAAAAAGACACATAAAATATGGAGGAACAGAGGCAAGAAATATGGCAGTGTTTTGTTTAAAAATATGTGAGAAGGGAGTGGACTGAAACATTTAGAGTTGAATGAATAAAATAAAATCTACCAAACTATATTATTTATTTAAATATCCATCTTTCATTTCCTTTCTATCTTTCAAAATGGAAGGAGGAAAACAGGCTTTTTCAGGTAAAGTAAGACAGGGAGGATTCAATAGCAGCAGACCTGCACTGCACTATAAGAAAATTAATGGAACTTCATTAGTCAAAAGGGATATTATAAACTTATAGTAATATGATCATATGATAGACAGAAATCTCATCTACACAAGCAATAGAAAGCACTGGAAATGGCAAAATTCAAAGTAGAGAAACGTATTTTTTAGTTTTTAATCTTTCTAAAAGTAAGTTGACTGCTAAACCAAAAATAGTAGTAATGTATTGGTGTTTACTGCACTTGTAAAAGTGAAATGTATACCAGTAATACCAAAAAGGATGGGAGGCATGGGAGTTTGCTGTTGTAAGGTTCTTACACTACATGTGAAGGGCTATAATATTATTTTAAGGTAGACTATGATTAATGAAATGTATATATTATATGTCTCAATATAACATTGAAACATTTTTTAAACTTGTATAAATAATAAGCCAGTAGTGGAAGAGAAATGTGACCATAAAAATACTTAATAAACCATAATAATCACTTTCTTATATGAGACAAATAATGGTCACAATATCTGTAATATCTGTTATCTCTGCTAACTGAAAGGGATTAAGGAATATATATATTTAAGATAAATGTACCATAGTCACATTAGGTCATTAAAAAGTATCCTCAAAATGTTTTATTTATTTATTTATTTACTTATTTATTTGTTTGTTTGTTTGTTTGTTTTTAGTGAGGGAAAAACTAATTGCAAGCAGACCATAGTGTCCCTGGAACTCAGCATACTTAGTTTAGGTTCAGGCATCCCAGCACACAGACCGATGCTATCTTTAATTGCTCTGGTCACCTTTTTAGTGTATTTCCTTGGCACTGACTGATGATAAATTGCTATCACTGTTCTTTTTGTTATTTATAAATGAGATTAGATTGCGCTATTTCTCCTGGTGGAAACTCTAATTGCAATGCAGTTTTCTATTCACCTGTAAATAACCTGGAAGATCTGGGGGTTTTTGTTTGTTTGTTTTTTTGTTTTGTTTTTGTTGTTGTTGTTTTTTCCTTAATTGAAGCCTTCAGGCTGCCAGCCTTTATCGTGCAGTTATTGAAGTTGTGCATTCAGATGTCTATGGCTGTTAGATCATAACACACAAAAAGCAATCATCTGTTGTTTATCATGCAGGAAACCTTCATCAGTACACATTAGCACTTATATGACAATGCTGTTTTTTCTTATTCCATTCTTTCTGCAAATGTAATGAAAATTCATCACTGTATGTTATAATATCTGGGGACACTTTGACTATTTTGATTTCTTTAAATAAGCCAACTATAACCTAAGAATATAATATTAAGTTATAATTATGCCAGATCTTTCTTTTTTCTTCTATAGAATGAGATCATATATGGCCTGATATTTGCTGTGATCAATTGGATTTTTATGCCAATATATATTTCAAAGATGTACGAAGTAGGTAAAATGGAATAGATAAAGAGAGGATTCCACTTAAGTGGAGAATAGATCACAAAATAATTTGGAGGTTAGGATACTAAAGATAGTATAAACCTATAGCTCACAAAAGAAATGAAATGGCAAGTCTAAATAATTTATCCAAATATATTTTATATTTGTTTTTAAATGAATATTTATTACATTTCATTACGAAGTTAAGCATTATAAAAGTTTACTATGTTCTTTAAAATTTTTTATGACTATTCAAGATATTAATACTTTCTTTTAGAGTTACCCTATACTCTAGACCTGCAGCAATCTATTGATCATACATACATATATGATATATATATATATATGCCCAATTATGGACATTTTTAGCATTTACTATGTTTTTTTTGTTGTTGTTTAAATTATTCATTACAAAAACGTGTGCAGTATTTCTGCTTGTCCCATACCCATCATTGCTCCCCAGAGCTCCGTTTTCACTACATGTTCATCATCCTGGATAATCTCATCTGGAAAATGTGAATTGTCCTGTTTCTGTAATCAACCATGCTAGAAATTCAGAAACCTCAGTTTCCCCTTTTGTCTTCTGCTTGATCATCCACAGGAACCTGTGAATTCTAACTCTTTGTTAAAGTTTGCTTTCCTCATCTCTCCTTTTCCATTGCCCCAGTTTTGTTGTTCCCCTATTTCTGCCTGAATATCCATATTTGATTCCCAATTAGAATTTTCTTTTATTTTCACAAAGTTTCAACCATCCTCCACACACCAGCAAAATAATTACTCTAAAAACAAAACGTGTTTTAATATTTCAATAGCAGTACTTTGTCATAAAATTTAAACCCTTAGCTATAAAACCTTTTATAATTTGGATTTCATATCCCCATTTCATCATCATCGATCCTTACCTCTCCCTCTTTTCTTTCTATTCTTCCAGGGAACGTCCCATGTCATTTTATGCTTCTCTGACATTATATACAATCGCTCCTCTACCTCGAACACACTTCTCCCCTTCTTTATCCAACTGCGTCCAATCTTTCTTTCAAACCACAACGACTCACCTTGACCCAGGCTAGTGGCAGAGCCTCTCTCTCTCTTCCTGAACACACAGTA
Source organism: Rhinolophus sinicus (assembly GCF_057876585.1). NCBI lineage: Eukaryota > Metazoa > Chordata > Mammalia > Chiroptera > Rhinolophidae > Rhinolophus > Rhinolophus sinicus. Next base: position 79,971,899 of record NC_142515.1, on the reverse strand, counting down.
CACAGTGTGTACTTTTATCACCCTGCACACATACCTAACAGTGTCTTGCAGTCATTGACATGCTCGTATCTTTTTCCCTCCCAGACACAATATTCTTTAATTCAGTACTTGTGTTCTTTAACTTTGTAGCTCCTTAGCATCTAGTATAGTGCCTGGCAGATAATAAGGTTTTTTTTTGTTGTTGTTTTTTGTTTTTTATGCTGCAGGTTAGATATTGTTTTCTCTACTTTTTACATTTAAAAAACAAAACAAAAATCTGTCTCTCAGAAGCTAATAACGTGGCCAAAGTAACAATGCAAATGAATCAAAGAGCTTTTTTAAATTTAATTTTCTCTGTGATAATTCCACAAAATGCATTATACGTTAAAAACAAAAGATTAAAGTAAAATGTCCAATTAAAATGAATATTCTTTTTATACTTACTAGAATTTGATTATTTAAAAATTCATAATATTTAGCTATTATTTCTTTTATATTAAGAAAATTTACATTAATCTTTAATAAAGCTTCATATGTCATGCCTGCTGGTTCTTTTATGACTATATGCATTTAATACAGTCTATAAAATCCAGATACCTCTAAACCACTTTTTTTGCTTTTCATTGGTTTCTCTTACTGTTTTTAATTTTTACTGTATTTAATATTGAAAGAAAATTTTATATTAATATGTATCCATGTTTTATTCTGACACATGATGATATAGTTGACACTGATTTTCTAGGTACCGTGTTTCCCCAAAAGTAAGACCTCGCCGGACCGTCAGTTCTAATGCATCTTTTGGAGTAAAAATTAACATAAGACTTGGTTTTATTTTAATATAATATAAGACGGAGTCTTAATATAATATAATATAATATTGGTTACAATATAATATAATATCGGGTATAATATAATATAATAATATAATATAATACTGGGTCTTATATTAATTTTTGCTCCAAAAGACGCTTTAGAACTGATGGTCCAGCTATATCTCATTTTTGGGGAAACACGGTACTCCTTATTTAATCATGTAAATATTATATCTTTACCCATTTAGAAATGTTGTAAAATTATACTCTGGCTGATTTATTATATGGTGCTGCTGGCTTAAATATATTCATTTATGTACAATTTGTCTTTCAGTAAAGATTTATCATTATGTGTTCATAGTAAATATTCTCTAATTTCATTAATTTTAAAATACACCATCATCACTGTTTTGATCAATAGATAAAAAACAGATAAATCATTTTCTGAGATATTTTAGAAGATTTTATGGAATTCAGTAGATGTACTTTTATCATTTGACTGCATATAGAAACAGGAAATAACTTTATATAAAATATTAATCATATATAAGATAGTAACCATAAAATATAGTTTAAAAGAATATAGCAAACAAAATATCTCTGTACGCTGACTTTGAAGCCAAATCCAAACCTGTTCAAAGAGATTTAAAAAACAGACGAACTGCTTTTTGTTCTGTCAGCTTTGACTGATTAAAATTTTTAATGTATGGTGAGAATACAAAACAAGCTTGGTCGAGAGATTAAATCTGGGAAGGAGGGAGAAGAATGTGTTACACCAATAAAGAAGGAGCTTAACTTTCTCTTTGTATGTAATGTTAGGGTGAGTGGTTGGTAGGTGGTGGGTGAGCTCTAAAGTATGCAAAGAGCCCCAGAAGACCCTTGACTCTATATCTCAATCTTTCCCCTTGCTTTATTGAGATATAATGGACATATAACACTGTGTAAGTTTACGGTATACACATAATGATTTTGAATCTGTATACACTGCAAAATAATTTGCACAATAAAATTAACTCATCCATGGTCTCACATAGTTACAATTTTTGAATGTATGTGTGGTGAGAATTTTTAAATTCTACTCTCTTAGTATCTTTCAAATATACAATGAAATAATGTTAACTACAGTCACTATGCTGTACATTAGATCCCCAGAACTTATTCATCTTATAACCGGAAGTTTGTACCCTTTGACCTCCTTCACTCCCACCCCCACCAGCACTTCACCCCTGACCCTTGGCAACCACCAACCTGTCATTCAGTCTTTGTTGCAGTAGATGTGTCCGTATTCATTGACTTCAGTCAACATCATTTGAATAGAATTTTGTGTGCACTTTTCAGTTTGATTAAATATGATAGAAATTACATTCTCTCTCCCCAACTTTCTAAATTTTGATGGGCAACAACACCTAGGTTTAGTTTTACTTCAAAGACGCAAGTGGGTGAGTTTGCACTGCCATCCTGAATATGTTGTTTGGCTTCTAGCTTAGGGCTTAGGCTGTGGAAGTGACGAAGAGGAAGCACGTGATGTGTACACATCCACCTCCTCAATTCCACTGGTCTCATTCTAGGCAGGAGACCACATCTAACAGCCAGGAAATGTAGTCTCTGTTTTGAGGTCCACATTACCAACTACAACTCAGGAACTTTTAGAAATAGAAAAAGGAAGTAAGATCAAATACTAGGATATAGTTAGAAATCACCCATGTGGTTAGCAATGTACTCCTACGTGCCATCTTTTAGAACTATTTCACTGTCTATTCCAAGGCTGAAAATCTTCATGTCCCCTCTGTACTGTATCCAGCTCATTTTCTAGGATCTCTTAGTGATGAGCAGTAAGTACTCTTTATCAGGTCATGTCATGGTTACTTTTTCACTGAGAACTTTAAAAATAAACATAGCTGCCCTTCCACAATCCGTATATAACCACAGAACAAACATCATAAACCTTCTAACGTTTCCATTTCGAAAAAGGAAAAAATGCTACAATAGTTATGAGGAGTTAATTTGCTTTTTTAAAAGCTCCCCAAAGATATAAGGGCTACGTTTACATTTTGCTTTCATGAGTAGCATGCTTCATCTGCAGCAAAGCAGAGGGGCTATGCTCTCACAAATTCAGGTGCTCTGCCATCTTCAATATGTGGCCCTGCAAGGTTCATCTGAGATAAGCTATATCAGAAAGCCAAAAGGTGGAAAGAACATGGAAGAATCTGGAAATTTTCATGTGCCAGACTGAGACATTGCACCCAACACTTCTGTTCTCATCAGAGCTGACTTATTCACATGAGACCACCTAATGAAATGAGGCTGGGAAATGTGATTTAGTTGGGCATCCATATATGTAGCTTCTACAGCTGAAGGCGAGTATGAATCTTGTTAGGCAGCCAGCATTATCTACCTAAATGGAAAACACACGTCAGGCAGACATCAGTAGCTCTCTAAAAATCCTGCCAGGCAGAAAATGCAGAAATTCCCAGCCCTGGGAAAAGAGTAAGTTTCTTGGTAAGCCCATCTGGCCAGCACTGCATCTGCTCTCTGTGAGTGATTCTCTGGCCATCCTTCACTGGGGCTCATCTTATTTTGTAGCTTATTTCCTGCTAGTGCAGGTTTTGAAATCACCAAAAAGTGACCTCAAGATGGAGACTTGGGTCCAGAGTGTTTAGGACAAGGTGATTCCAGGGAGTCCACATGATGAAAATAATACAGTAAAGTGAGAAAAGTCAAAAGGTGTACAAAAATGAGCGGAGCAAAAATGTGAGCAATCGGGGCTCAATTTTACAGTGAATCCCTGAGAAACTGTGAGATACATCACTAAATTGCCTCAACAGAGGAATGGTTCCACCAGAGAGATATATCCATTTAGACCCTATGTATTGAGGGTTGTACCCAGGATCTTTAGACTTTTAACCCTACACCCAACTCCCATTCCTTAGTTCTGCTATTCATAGCAGAGTCAGCTCCCAGATACAGTGCGTGGAGAGGGAGACACTAATAGAAATTGACTTCCACAACCTCAGGTGAACTATAGACTAGGTGTAACATGATCTGATATACTGACTTTCGGAATTCAAGCCTGTGGTTATTTGGGCAGTACATTTCCTAAAACACTTACTAGGCTTCTTACTGATTTTTTTCCTAAATTTTTCCAGTTAAAGAAACCACACTCCAAACTTGTTAAGTATCTTACTAGAAGGAACCTACTCAGCCCGTCTCTGACTCCTTTTTCCTGACTGAGATCTCTTAATCAGTCCTACTGATCAGGTTAAGAGACTCCATTAAAATTTTAGTTGTCTGTCAATTTCATTGTGGCGGCTGTGCGGGGAGGAAGAAGGAATTCTACTTGCTACTAACTGATGTTAAATCTTTAATTGCTTCTTACTCTCTGAAGTTCCAGCAAGGATTTGGACATATCTGATAGGCTTTTTTTTTTCTTTCTCACAATCACTAGGGTCTCTATTCTTGATCTCCTTCTGGAGCATGAGTATAAAAATACAGAAAAAGGGTAGAGCACCTTTCATAAGTAGCTTGTCCTGAAGACTTCTTAAAGCCTCTCATACATCTGGTAACAACATGAAGTCACCTATACTACTCAAAATGATATAGGATCCTGGTGTCTGGTGCCAGAGTTCGTAGTCTCACGGACTCGAAGAATGAGAACGTGGACTCGGAGAGGTAAATTGAAGCAGTATATAGTTTTATTGCAAAAGCAAAAAGCACAAGAATAGAGCTCTCCAAAGAGAGGGGGATCCGAATGGAATGTCCAGTAGGCTAAGCTGCACTAGAGACTGTATGTCCTTGAGTCTGCAATCTTCAAGTTGTTTACCAGAAGCAGAAGCTGATGCTCGCCCGCCCAGCCCCCTCTCCACACCTGGGCTGGTGTCTTGTCTGATTCTGCAGTCTGATGCGGTAGCCCCTCCTTTGTAGTTCCCTTTTCTACATTTTTTTTCTTTCTGTCAGTTACTGTTCTCTTTGGCTTTGAGGTTCTCCACCAAGCATCCCTGACTCCCTATGATTTTCCTATCTCAATAGGAATAATAGAGCTTAGACAAACCTGCTTTCCAAAACCGTGATTATGTTGCTCTGTTAGAGTCTAACATGCACAGCTACATACTTTGGCCCTACCAAAAGATATTCTTATTATTTTCGAATCCTTAGTGTTCTTGGATGACAAACGAAGTGTTGGGGGTTCAGAGGGATCACCAATCAATTATACCCCATCTTTGTTGTGAATTCTGATCATAATTAATACAAGTCAAATAACTCATCACAAAAAAAGGTGAACTCATTCTCCTTATAGTGTTCGTTCTCTCTCCATTTCCTAACAAAGAGACAACACTAAACAAAAAAATATGACATAAAACAAGAACTGAAAATTAAGAGGTAATACATGACTAATTTTTTGTCCCAAATGGTAAATATACTGTGAATGTTCTTATTAATCTTGTCTTTCCTTGATTTCTCCCAAATCAACTTGGGTTGACATGTTATGGATTCTGGACAATTGAAGAAGGATGATCACCATCTTGGGGATGATCTTTTCATCTCCCCCTTTTCAATCAGCTACCATTGAACTATTATATCAATCTTTGACATTTCTGAGTAATGATTTTTTGAAACATACTTTTTGACTTAAACTTTTAGTGTCTGAGAATTATTTTGGAAGTGTATATATAGTTTCCTGTGTGTAATATTGGTGGCATGGTGATTCATGTCATTCTAACTCTGAGACTGTTGAAATTGTGCAAAGTCAGAGGTTTAGATTCTAAATTTTGAGATTCTAAAGGAATCATGTCACCTCAGTGGGAAAAGGCAAGATGGAAGCTGTGGAACAGACGCCAGTGCTACTCAGGCATCAGAATCTCTCAACTTTCAAATGTAGGTTTAGAAGGAATCAAACTAAAACATTTGTTCCCATTTTTCGGTTTAACATTTCCAGTTTTTTCTTTCTTTTTTTTTTAAATTTAATTTTTCAGTTGTGGGTGTTACAGAGAAATAAGGCTATGAAAAAATAAACAACATAACTTATAAGGATTGGTAAGAAAATATAAAAGACGTTAGGTAATGATCCCTAGGAAAGGTCATCAAGCACATCCTTTTTTATCAAAAGAGAAAGGATTGTAAATATGAGTACATATAGCAGTAAGTCATCATTGTGTGGTATACCTATAACTAATAGTAATGTGAACATTCTCTCTATACTTTAAATGTCAGATTAAGTATGAAATACATATGAAATTAGCTACTGTACATTTTAATAAATTTAAGGCTTTAAATTATAATCAACATAATACAACTCAACTTCAATAAAACAAATGACCCCATTAAAAAAAAAAAAAAGACAACACACCTGAGTAGACATTTTTCCAAAAAAGACATACAAATAGCCAACAGGTGTATAAAAAGGTGTTCAACATCACTAATTATCAGGGAAATGCAAATCAAGGCCACAATGAGTTATCACCTCAGAACTGTAACAATGGCTAGTATAAAATAATAATTAACAAGTATTGATGAGGATGTGGAGAAAAGGAACGCTGTTGATGGGAATGTAAATTGGCACAGCCATTATGGAAAATGGCATGGAGGTTCCTCAAAAAAACTAAATAGAAGTGCCATATAATCCAGCAATCCTTCTTTTGGAAATAAAATCAGTACCAGTACCTTGATGAGATATTTGCACTCCCATGTTCATTTCAACATTATGCACAATAGCCAAAATATTGGAACAACTTATGTGTCTGTCTACCATTTAATAGATAAAGAAATTGTGGTATATAATATCAGTCTCAAAAATATTATTCAGAATATTATTCAGTCTCAAAAAAGAAAGAGATACTGTCATTTGCATTAAGATGAATGAACCTGGAGCACATGCTAAGTGAAATAAGCCACAAACACACACAACAATTATATGATCTCATTTCTGTGTGGAATCTAAAAAAATAGGACCAGAGAAGAGAATGGTGGTTATCAGAATAGTGGAGGTAGGAGAAATGGAGAGATGCTGGTCGACGAGAACAAAACTGCAGTTCTATACGATGAATAAGTCTAGAGATCTAATGTACAGCATTATGATTACAGTTAATAATACTGTATTAAATACTGGAAATTTGCTGTTAATAGATTTCAGGTGTTTGCATCACAAAAAAAGTGGCAACTATGTGAGATAATCAGGTTGACTGTAGTAATTGTTGCACTATGTATATGTATATCAAGCATCAAGTTGTATGCCTTAATTATATACAATTATTATTTTAAAATAAAATGAAAAAAATCTATGACACCTTTGGATCAATCCTCACCAAAGAATACTTTTCTTGTACAGAATATTAAGGATTATAAAAAATAAAGAAACAGAAAGAGAATGCACAAGAATGATTAAGTTGATCTGATCTTTATTTTAAAGACTCACCAGAAAAAGTTTATTCTATTTGAGAAAAAAAACTCATGGTTATTCCGAGCAAATTATATTGGATGCATGTTCAATATTCAGATCAGTACGATCAGTAAGAAAGATTCAGTACAGGATCTCTTTAGACTTCTTTCATGATCACATGTCCGAAATCCCATTTCCTTTACTTTTTCCTTCTTTGTTATGCTGCCCCTTTTCTACCAATCTTAAGCAAAGCACAGGTTTTTCCTATTATTTAGTACTTTATTCCTAATCTAGCACACATGGGGTTTCTTTTGCTCTTTCAACAACAAATCAATAACATCTGTCTATAACTCTATTAAAATAGTGTATTTTATTTCTATTATTTGCAGATGCAATACCCGTAGTTCTCCTTATACCATGTAAGTTACGTTATGAAAAATGTAAGACTTGATATATTTGCAAATTAGTAAACAATGATAAACACTATTAAAAATAAGTTTAGCATCATTGTTTACAAATCTTTACTAGTTTTTTTTTTAATTTTACATAACATACATTAAAATGCCTGCAACATAAACTAATTAATTAGAGAAGTATACAGATTTAACTTTTAACTATTGACTTAGGTACAAAATAGAAAGATATAAATATCTAATCTGTAGTAGTGAATACATGCATGGCACTAACAGTTTAAATAGACTCCATGCAGCATAAACCATAAAGTATACATTAATCTACTAAAAATTCTCAAATAAATGATCAATAGTTTTATCTCTTTTGAAAATTAGTATCAAAATATTTGCAATTTCTATAGAATAAATAAAACCAATATAATGTGTTGAACTGAAAAGCCAAGATAATATAAAATGAAACCTGAGGTAGTCAATAGAAAATGCTAGCACTTATTTCTTCAGATACAAGTGACATTAACGGTAAAGAAAAAGGTGATTATAACTACTGTTCTAAAATTTTGAAACAAATTTTGATATCATAACAGATATGTGTGAACTATTTGAATGTAATTTAATATAATTGTATTAGTACATAGACTTTTTAATTTGAAAAATGTCAGTCTATATTAAGAATACTTATGGAAACTACACAGTCATATTTAGTAAAATACAAGCCACGTTAAAACTAACCAACAAAAGTAATAAAAATCACTAAATTATCAGAGTAATTCTGGCCCATTTTCTATACATATGAAGGTTTTCTATTATTTCATCTTTCTCAATTCAAGTATCCTTATATCTTTATTGTTTTTCTATTTATATATTTCTATGTATGTGTATATATGTATATATACATACACACACACACACATATATATATATATATATATATATATATATATATATATACATATATATAATTTTAAATACTGGAAGTAAAAGTAAATTGTGTGTGTACATAAATGCGTGTATATACATATGTATACATATACACACTATCTATATCTAGATATCTCTCTTTATATATAGTTTACAATCCCACTCTTACGAATTTACTCATAATGAACCTCAGACAGTGTTTAGGGTATTCAGGTGCTAATCTCTGACTATTGTGTGTTTGTTGTTTTAACCAATTTCCATTTGCCAGAAAATTCGTCTGATGCTAATGCCCCTGCCAAACAAATCTGCTTATACTGCTTCTAAGTCTTCTCTATTTCAGAGCAACACTGAGCTTTCTATTCATGGTCTTTGTTCTATGTACTGCTACACAGTCAAAAAAGAGTTGCTGCGGATTATGTAGAAGGGTGAAAAATTGTCCAGTTTGTCATTTAAAGGTTAGCATTTAAGTTCTGCATCTTGGAAAAATCCCTCTCCAGGATTTAAAAATTCCTGTTTTTTCATGATGAGTTTTGAAGTTTGGGTGTGTGTGTGTGTGTGTGTGTGTGTGTGTGTGTGTGTGTGTAGGGGGAGTAAGTACAGAACTCATGTAACCACACAAAAAATAGGGACTGAAAACAACACTTTTTAAAATGGATATGCTGGAGATGATCTGCCTTCTGTATTCCCTGCTACTGCTTTTTCTCCCCTGACTTGTCATCTTGGAAATGATGATCTGTGGTTCCCAAAAATGGATCATGAGAATTGTTGCTCACTCTGAATTATGAGACCGAGGGTGAATTGAAGTGTGTTGTAATTGTGAGCGTTAATATTTCATTTTTGACTTTGCCTATACATTAACTGCAATGATTTGCATTACTGTAATGCTAGCTTAATTTTTAACATTGTGTATAGTGTGACCATTTCCTCTAAGAGTTAAGATAATGGAGATGAATTATTACAGTACCAACACCAGGATGACTCAGACATCACCCAAAAGAGGACTAAAAACTGTGTTGTGTTAATGGCAGATGAAAGGACATATACAACTGGATAAGGGAGATAAATAACCACAACAAAGCATATTGGACAATCGACAGAATATAATTTGTTACTGGGCCTGATGGAACAGAGCATAAGAAAGCACACATGGAGGCAGAAACTCACAAATCCAGGATGAGACACATAAGCACTTCTAAACTGATCAAATGATTTTTCATCTCCCAAAAAGTTATCAATGGTTTGTAGAAAATAGTGGCTGCTGAAAATGCTTGGGCATACCACAGTAAGCAATGAATAGTTCCTTAATTGATCTAAGAAACTGAGTAGAGTTACATTTTTTGATTTGGAGGTTGCGACAAAATATCCTGTAGGAAAATACAAGGGGTCACTTTAATAACACGTTTTGGCCCTTTACAGTATAGAGCTCATTCTAATTCTGAGGATCTTACCTAAAACCGTGATCCCTAATGTTTATCAGATGTGTTGAAAAAGGCAAAAAACAAACAAACAAAAACTCCCCTTCTTGCTATTATGTACTTCAAAATGTAGAGTTTCAAATAATCTAGATTTCTATGAAGATTATAATGAAAGTGCAGAAAAAAAAAAAGAAAAGATTGTTGGTATCTTATCCAAGTACAAAGTAGACTTTGCTTATTTATCTGCATGTTTGGCAGACGATGCAAATGTAAATTTTGCCAAATTCCATTTAGTCTATAAACTTCTTACCAAATACAGTTGACCCTTGAACAACACGAGCTTAAACTGTGTGGGTTCACTTATATGTGAATATTTTTCAATAAATACTGTAAATGTATTTTCTCTCAGGATTTTTTTTGCATTTTCTTTGTTCTAGCTTATTTTGTTGCAATACAGTATATAATAGATATAACATACAAAATATGTGTTAATGGACTGTTTATGTTATCATCAGAAAGGCTTCTGGTCAACAGAAGGCTATTGGCAGTTAAGTTTGGGGGGAGTCAAAAGTTACATGCACATTTCCGACTGCTTGGAGAGAAGGCTCTCCTAACCTCTGCATTGTTCAAGGGTTAACTGTAATGACAAGATCCTATTTGCAAACTATCTTGCATACCTTGTATATAATGCTGTCAAAAAAAGGAGTGGGGTTTGCTAACTTGGCGATATCGAGGCTTTCATTATAGTGGTTTTCTTCACTTTCACACTTTTCAGTTTTCTTAAATCCTGTAGATGAACTTAACAAGATTTCAACTTTACAGAAAAGGAAAGCGATACCCTTCTTAGACATGTGCCTACAAGATGGTTATCATTTTTGCTGGCTGTAAAGGTTTAAAAATGTTGGCCTGACATCAAATCATATTTTTTTTTTTTTTTTTTTTAGATTTTATTGGGGAAGGGGAACAGGACTTTATTGGGGAACAATGGTCAAATTGTTGTCCTTTCAATCTTAGTTGTGGAGGGTTCTGTTCAGCTTCAAGTTGTTGTTCTTTCAGTCTTAGTTGTGGAGGGTGCAGCTCAGCTCCAAGTCCAGTTGCCGTTACTAGTTGCAGGGGGCACAGCACACCATCCCTTGCGGGAGTCGAACCGGCAACCTTGTGGTTGAGAGGACACGCTCCAACCAACTGAGCCATCCGGGAGCTCAGCGGCAGCTCAGCTCAAGGTGCCGTGTTCAATCTTAGTTGCAGGGGGCAGAGCCTACCATCCCTTGCGGGACTCGAGGACTCAAACTGGCAACCTTGTGGTTGAGAGCCCACTGGCCCATGTGGGAATCGAACCGGCAGCCTTCGGAGTTAGGCGGAGCTCTAACCGCCTGAGCCACCGGGCCGGCCCCCAAATCATATTTTTAAAGTATGGGAATACAGGGAGTTTCTCCCTAATTTAAAGACATATTGACAATGAGAATGGAGAGAAGTATTACAGTAAAACAGAAATCTCTATGTTGCCTCACCAAAGCTGTTCGATGAGGACATATGGGGCCTACGTAGTTAAAGATGAAAGGACTGAATTTGTGTTGTTCACTATTATATGTAGGCTACACAGAAATTCTCACAGTAAAAAGTTAATCAAGTATTTGGAAATAAAATAGCTTCAGAACTGGAAAAAAAACCAGAAACACCAGAAAAGGGCAGCCAAGTTAAAGAAGACTTTCTCATGTCGTTACCAAAATTGACTCACTTGAAACTAAACTTTAGTTTCACAAATTCAAGTTACCTCTGTGCATTAAAACATTTTTTTTTTCCTGAGAAGAGGATGTTTAATTTATGATGACATCCATGTGCTTCAGAGAGATTAAAAATGATGGGCATTTTAGCCATGGAGAGCCTATATGATACATTTATAAGTCCAAAGAACCTGACTGACAAATAGCTATTTTACCAGAGCTAGCAGTAGTATAAATGAGTGGACACTTTTGGAGAATGGGATCTATTTCCTATATGTCTAAAAACTTGCTGTTTCCGGTCAGTAAAATCCTAATTATTTTATGTTTAACTGTTTTTGTAGTGAGGCTATTTATCTTGGTGCCACCTCATTGAACTAACACCAGGAATCAATGTAACATAGGCTTGAGAAGAGCAGAGCTGCAAGTCAGAGTAAATTTTACATTAGACTGCATTCAGTTTTATCTACACAAAAGAAAAGAAAAATGTCCCAATAGCTGCAGGAAGTTTAGAGAAGTACTATTTAAAAAGGAAACAGAGAGTAAAAATATTCTACTGTATAATGGGACAGAAGAAAAAAGTCATTATTTTTAAATTAAACATAAGTAGTATCTATTTCATTGGTCCTACTATAGTAATCTCCTTTTAAAAAGCTTACATCTTATATCAGATCAATACATAATAATACGGTCTATAATATTTAACTATCTGATATATATCTTACTTATTTTCATTTTTAAAAAATATTATTTTTGACAAATTTTATTATGTATTATTGTAATTATTCTTTTGGTTACATTTCTAATTTTGAAATACATAGTAATTGTCTGTTTATGTTATGGTCAATATTTAGCAGCATCTCTGTTCTTTCCACATTATAAGACGAGGCTATTATTGACATGTAAGTTCCTACATTTTACTTCCCATTAGTACATCTCACCTTCAGTCAGCTCTGCTTTCGTTTATGCCCTACGCTAGTATTCCTCTGTACTTTCTCCATGACTTAAATCTATATTTTAAAATGAATAACAGAAAAAATTACCCTATTATGACCATATTTAATTTTTCTCACATTCCACTCATAGATTGTTTTGAAGATAGTCCTGGTAGTAATAGTAATGGAGTAACATCGCTGTTAACCATCTTTTGCTGATATTATAAAACCCTCACTGTTTTGTTTGGCCTATTTTATCATGTCTTCATTTTATTTTCTGCTCCCTCAATCAAACATTTTCATTTACTGATTGAAAATCCTTTTGTGAGACTTTCAATCTCCATTCTCGTGCTAAAATTTTGCTCTCCAACCTGTAGTCGAACTGCCACCTTGGGACTCACTGACAGTAACAACTACTGTTAGCTGCTTTCTAAGACATTTTCTTCCATGATTGATAGTGTCAATGTGCCAGAATACATCCTTACCTAACTTCCCGCCTTGCACCCTGCGCTGCCAGGAGAGGCTCCAGGCACCTGAGATACTGAACTGGAAAATCATCTTACTTGTTTTTATTAATCTTTCTTAAATGCGTATGTGTATCACAGTTATCACAGTGTTGAACATTAGAAGTATTTGGGTCTTTATTTAGAAGTTTGGTGATTTTTTTGTGACCAAAAATATGCCACAGGAATTTTGTTTATATCAAGTAATCTATGGTAAAATCAGTTTTGTTGTGTGTCCTCTAGTTTAAAGTCATGATTCCCAAGAACTTATAGATATCTTTAAGTGAAGACTTTACTTGCTATATATAGTAGTACAAGATGATAAGCTAAACGGAAAAGGATGAAAATGAGGAGCACATTTCAAACAGTTTAAATGAGAGATTAACTAGTCCCCAAAAGACTTTAAACTGATCATTTAAAAAATATTAGCAACTTGAAAATATTTAAAGATATAAAGAAAGGAACACTTTACAAGAAAGGACCATGTTAGAAATGGGCATATTCATATGACTGATGTCTCAGATGTGTTAAGGTATGATAACCAGAGACCAGGTACGATTGTAAGTGAATTTTACAAATGGTGCATGTGTGTTTACTGTTGTACTGAGGTGAGATCAGGAAATGTTAAAAACTCAGGTTTTCCTAATCCACTCACCTTCTCCTCCGTCCCCACCCTCCTCCCATCTAGCAACCATCAGTTTCTTCTTTATATCTCTGAGACTATTTCTGTTTGGTTTGCTCATTTATTCTGTTCTTTAGATTCCACATGTAAGTGAGACCGTATGGTATTTGCCTTTCTCCTTCTGAAATTTCAATTAGCAAAATATCTTCTAGGTCCATCCAAATTGGTAGCCACAATATTGCCACAGGGATATGAAAGACAGTTTGGGGAACATAATCAATAATGTTGTAAAGATTTTGCAGGGTGTCAGATGGGCACATGTCATGGACGGTGTAGATGCCTGACCACTGCACTGTACACCTGAAGATGAAGCTGAATAATATTGAATATCAACTATAATTATATTCAACATTTATCTATATCTATATCTATATCTATATCTATATCTATATCTATATCTATATCTATATCTATATCTATATCTATATCTATATCTATCTATCTATCTATCTATCTATCTATCTATCTATCTATATATATATATGCTCATGGGATATGGAGTACAGCACAGGGAATAGAGTCAATGGAATTGTAACAGCTACATATGATGTCAGAGGGGTAGCAGATTGAGGGAAGGGGGTTATCACTTTGTGAAGGGCGTAAATGTCTAACTATTACATTGTTTTCTATACCTAAAACTAAAAAAAAAAGCAAATGAACAAACAAACAAACAAACAAACAAACAAAAAACCTCAGGTTTTTCTATTATGTATGAAGCAACATATTATTGGGTAGGGGTTAGGTGGGAATGAGTTGAAATTGGGAACTTAAAATGAAATGACCACTTCTGAGATAACATCTGTGAATCAGACCCTATGAAAACAATTACAGATAAGCAAAGGGCTAAGTAGCTAAGCCTCGATAAGGGTAAATTTGAAAAACTGTGTGACTTCAGAAAAGATTACTATTAAGAAAATGAGCACATAGATTCAATCAGTTGTTCATTTAAACTAGTTCAGACAACTAAATTTTTTATAATTATATATTTTTTCTATGAACTCCAATATGTAGACTTAAGTATTTAATTAATTATAACTGTAAATTTCTCTCTCTGTCCCTTTGATTAGTATCACTTCCAGTCCAGGGAAATTGGAGTAATCTATAATAACGAACTGAGCTACAAAATTCTAAAGTAAATTAACCTTTGGGGAAAAGTATCATGGTTTCTGTAATTAAAATAATGAGAATTCTAAGAATAATAATATTTAGGCATTTTTTCTATAAAGGGAAACTTAGTTATAGCCAGTTAATCAAAAGGCAAACTGTAATTGTATATTTACAATTGCATCCTTGTATGTCTATGCTAAAATACTTTTGCTTAATATTAACTAACTTTGGACAAGGGGAAATTTGACATTTGCCAAAAGCATTGCCTCTTTCGAATGTCAATGTTAGACTTAATTGGCTTTGATTCATATATTAGTGCAGGAAAAGTTTTTCTTTGTTTGTTTGTTTGTTTGTTTTTTATCATGTGCAATCTTAGAATGTAATTTTTACATTTTACCAATAATCTTTAATCCTCTTATGTCCAAAATTTAAATAACTTTAGGATGCTTAAACTTTACTGTTATTTTTGGAAATAAATCATCAAAAATATTTTTAGTGACTGGTGTAATGTTGGTGCCAACTTTACATTCAGATGATATGTGGATATAATATTATCAGAGTCATATGACATGGATGGATATGACAGTATGCCATGATGAAAAAGATCTTTCAGCACTGGTTCCAATGAATGTTGACAAGGAAAACACAGGAAAGAAGTGAAGAAAAACACATAATAAAACTTCTATTTTTACCTGTCACAAATTGTTTTTGTAAGATAAGGTAAAGACGTGGTATAAATGAGATAAGCATGGAGCAAATTGACAATCATAATGATTGGACTATGATACACAGTAAGAGTATTTTTTGAGGTTTCATAAAATACTGAAATTTTTATGTTGGTAACTACATTAGAACTGTTTAAAATCCTTTTAGCAGACATAAAATACATGTGTGTAATCAAATCTTGTTTCTGAGGAATGGAGTGAGTAACAAGGAACACTGAATTCTAAGTTCCCTTGAGCGGTTCCAAAAAAGATGATTGTGAGGTCACCCAAAAGGTTAATGCAAACAGACCCAATATGATGTTAAGAATGAATCCCTAATTTTCCTGTGTATTCTAGTAGTCCCAACCAAATCACTTAGCATTACAGTTATTAAAATATACATTTTAAACCCAGTTACTTTTAATGGGTACCAGTGGACACCATGTTTGTGCCTTTCCTGAACCAAAACATGTCATTAAACTCAAGATAAGAACAGATCATGGACAGAGTCTTATTTCCAGGTAGCTATGCCCACAGCCTCAACAAATAGCGTAGGAATGCTGTCTCACCAAACATCTTAAATCCATTGTATTTTAATAAACAAAAAAATTCTCTTTAAAATATGAACATTCCTCTATAACATCTTGCATTTTATACTTTATGGAATATATTTAAAGAGAAAGATGTTTCTTACTTTTCAAGGTAAAACTTTATGAGGAATTGGGATATGTAATAAAAAACACAAAACTATCTGAATTCCATTAATGTAAGGAGAATAAATACCTCTTTAGGAACAGTCATGGACGTTCGTATAATGCATAGTGGAAATAGGAACATGCTGATAAGAAGAAATGATTGCTGTGCTGGTTTTCCACATGATCATTAACTGCTTAGGCTTTTATTCTTTCAACTTCCATTAGTATCAGCAAGTTATCAGGTGACAAATAGTATATGTGGGGATGAAAATCATCTCATGTGAGCATTGAGAGTCCTATCTCTTATGTCTGACCTCTAAAATCACTGTATCTGTCTGTTTTACAACACTGCTTCATATTCTGAATAAAAAATAATATCCTTAATTAATGGAAAAGAGGCTAGGTTTCTTAACAAAAAGTTTGAAGAAAAGGAAGAGAAAGCAGAAAAGAAGAAGAACACCCCTAGTGAGAGGAGATGGAGATTGTTGAACTGGGATTTAGATATATAAGAATTTTCAGAAGAGTTGTGTCAAGAAAATTGGGCAGAAAAAGGAAAATTTTGAAAAACATTGACATCTATTTTGAGTTAGATACCTTTTAATAATATTTCATAGATTCAAGTAAAGTATATAATTTAATTGTTTACTTTCTACATGCTGTTTTAGAAATCATTCAATGTAGAGGTTAAGACATCTATCCCTCAAATTTATCAGTTTTTTGTTTTGTTTGCTGTTTTTTTCTCTGTGGTGGGAGGCATTTATCTTAGATTTTGGAACTTAGGTGTAATATCAACCTATTGATTACACTTATGCATTTCAATAAATTCAGAAATCTAAAGCACTTCACTCAGAAAATAACAAATGGGTTATTTTTTTCTCCACAACTTCAAGAACAAATATTTGCTTAAGAATTTGGACTTCTCTTTAGATGATGAAAAGGTCAATATTTAGGATCATTTTAGTGGCTCTGCCTGGCTCTGCCAGCCAAGACCAGAAGTCTAGGATTAGGTAGCTGCTACGGAAATCATGACAAAGTTGCTAGTAGTATAGGAGCATTGCTATTAGAAACTGGAGTAATTTTTTTTATTAAATAATGGTCCATGAATTGCATAAACTGGCATATACATATACTTTCTATGGTCAGGAAATAGTCTTGAAATCATTTAAATATGAGTAGTATAGAGCACAAAAATTCGCTATGTGAGAATTTATAAAGTCCACATTAGTGGGTGTTTATAGATTCAGAACCACAAATTGTGTTTTATATGTAACATATTTTATTCACTGCTCTAGGCAAATGTGTGTGTGTGTGTGTGTATGTGTGTGTGTGTGTGTGTGTGTGTGTGACTTTGCTAAGATCAAAGTACATGCCAAAAGAGTGAGGGGGTATATCACACTGGAAGAGAGCTCAGATGAATTTTATCAATGATCATATTTGGCAACTAGAATTATAAGAAGAAAACTACCCATAAAATGTAAAAGACACAATCTCCTGCTCTCTTGGCATCCCTTGGAGAGGAATATTTTGGCCAGACACAGCTGGAAATACCACTGTTCTCTAGGATAGGAATTTTCCTAAAGTATGTTTTATATTTTTATGCAGAGAGTTTTCGAGCATCCCTAAAAATGATAAAATAACACTGTGAGCTTGGGTCCCAACTGCTCAGTCCTTGTACTGGTATCACTGGAAAACCCTAAAGGATGCTGCAACCCTTCACAGATTTTTCTACTGCCTAATAATAAAACAAGCTGATTCATTTCCAAACAACACAAAAAGAATTGTCATGGTCATTAAACTTTAGAAAACCACATTGTTCTTTTCCTAGTCAACCCTTGATCTTAAAGAATAATCAAATATAGAAAAGATAGAGAGAGAAAGATATTATACCCTTCCATCCACTTCTTGGTGTTGGCAGTGTTTATGACTAATCAATTGGGATTTCATTCCTCGTTGACTGTTAACCTTCTCTCCTGCCAGCAGAAAACATACTGTTACCATGTGTGACCTCTATGAACACAGGAGAGTATCTGAGAAATCATCTGAAATGAAATCAGTGTCCCAGTTGTGTTCATCCTACTGCCATTCATCCAAGCAATGGAAACCATCCATCTGCCTTCAAAGTTCAAAGCAGTTATGAAAACAGAGAGGTCAGTGCCATATTCCCCCAAGTGCGATATTCCTCTCCACCCTCCCAAATTCCCACTTTTCTAGTTTTGTCAGTATAGATAGAGAATCTGAGTATCAACTGCCTTTCTTTGGTGGACTTTCCTCCCAGCATTTTTGTTCACAATGATTACTCTGTTGACGCTATCAGCAAAGGTCACAACAATCAATCCCAATTTCCGTTTTGGCACATTCACACTGAGCCAGGAGAAGACCAGTCACTGTCAAGTCCAAGGAACTTTGCAAGGCAGATATTTGAGTCAGAATTAATAGTTGTGATCTTTAAGAGGCGATCCTTTTCTAGTCAGTACTCTTTCCAATCTCCTACCTGGTTACTTCTAAAAATTATCCGGCTACTATATCCAACATGTCTCATCCTTATAAAACTTCTACCTCAATTTTTTGATGTAGCCTCAGTTCCCTGGTTTTCCTGCATCTCTGGCCCACAGCATGAGCTATTAGCAAGCTCCCAGAGAGATCACCCCACATTAGGAGTCATTCTAGAAACTTTCCTTAGCCCTGCCCAGCTACCTTATATATCCTTTCAGGTCAATTGGCTTCCATGCTTTTCCCCATAGAAAAAGCCATTGACAAGTCCCTGGGGAGCAGAGCTGTGAGGAATAGGACTTTCAAATGGGAGCATACTACCAAAGCTACAGTGCTCAACACCCTGCCTTTGTGGAGCTTGGCTTTCATGTAGCTGCAAACGTGGAGTATTTAGCTGGACTTGGATAAATAAAATAAAATAACCAGCACCCCCACTTTCATCCACTGGATTCCCAAAAGGCAAGGACTATTAGGTGGAAGGAAACATTTTCCGTATTCTTGATCTGAAATTTCTGACATCCATGAAGAGTTGAGGTTTGGGAATATGACCACTAATTTTCTCTAGATAAATAGGGTATAATGTCACAGTGGGTCTGCTTTAGCTATTTGGCCCATGACTTCAGGTTATTGTGACAACAATATTGCTTCCTTATCTTGTAAATTCTTTGGAGGCTGAAGATGATTTTTCTCTTCCTTTGGTTGAGGTAAAGAAGCTTATCCAATGGCCGTTGCTATATGAACCAACTACCACTTTATGACTGGGATGCCTACTTCTAGAAGAAAAGTGTAGACAGTTGATCCTTGAACAACATGGGTTTGAACTGCATGGGTCCATTTGTACGTGAAGTTGATTTTTCCATAAGTACCTGTACTGTTTTCAATCCACAGCTGGAAGTCCACAGATGAGGAGGGCCGAGTGTATGCATTGATCTACATACATCATTTTATTTAAGGTACTTGAGTATCCATGGATTTTAGTATCTGTGGGGGTTCCTGGAACCAATCCCCATGGCTACCAAGAGATAATTTAAGTTATGGGGAGTCAAAAGTTATACACAGATATTCAATTGTGCAGGCGGTGGCAGCCCTAACTCCCATGTTGTTTAAGGGTCAACCGTATATATAAAGTGTACAGTTTTCTTGTTCATTAATCAGAAAGTCTATTCCTAGTCACCACTTTCCAAGTTTTATGTAAGTGATTCTGATGGACAAGTCAAGTTCCTTCTGGCTTATTAAAGGTGCCCCAGAGAAATGATATAAATCCCCAGTGGGAAGAGAGAAGGAGCTGGAGTGTGAATAGATAGTCTTTGGGTGATGTATTTAAATATAGAGCATCTCTGTGTTTGCAGACTGGCTAATGAAAGTGTGTGCTAATAGAGAAATTAATAAGATATTCAAATATTTAACAACTGATAGAAAGGGAACATCAAAGTGCTGAAGCTGGTTCCAGAGGTGCCATTCTGTGCTAATCATTCACTCTTTATGAATAATAACATTAAGTATATCAAAGCCCTTATTTAAAGTCTTACCACTCTCTGTAGAAAATGTAGGATACATACATTTTCCTTTTATCACACACTAACATAAAAATAACCAATAGGAATAAAACGGTGATGTGCATGGCTTATACTTATGCTGAATTACTCAAAGCATTTTCTTGTGTATGAATTGAGTCATGAATGTGATCTTTCAATAATTTTAAGCAAGAATGCAATTAACCAGAGATTCCTACCCACTACACAATACAAAAACATTTAGACTCTATAGGTATCAAACTTCTTTATAATTTGCTTGCTGTAACCAGGGAGTCACAACTAAGTAAGAAGGGTCGGTGTGCTGCAAAGGATTCACCCAGTGAAGCAGAAATCAAGGGTATAGACTGAGGATATTTATGAGTGAGCTATTCAATTTTATATGGATTTATTTCAAGAAATCAGCATATAGTATAATTGTGAGGTCTGGGTAAGCAAAGACAGAATTCATGTGGACTGGAATACTTGCCCTATCCTTTATATGTGATCAGATCCCAAAATACAAGCCTAGATTTTGGTTTGTATATAAAATACCCTGAAGGTATATAAGTTCCAGCATCTCATGCTGTCTCAGGACTAATTTGCTTCAAAGCCATCAGAAAACTGCAACAGTTTAAATACTCTGGTTGCTTGCAAGAACACCAAGAAAAAGATAGTTTGCTTTTAAAATTTCCCACCTATTTAGTATTTCCACTGGAGCCATAAAATCTGGGAGTCATTATTGTATGTTTTAAAACCCAGTAAGATTTCTCTCAGACTATAGGTGAATGTGATAGTGCACATTGGCAGGAGAAATTCTGGAAAATATCAATCTAACCTTATTTGCTGGACCCACATGGGGGGCAGTGTTGCTTTATGATTATATCATAAACTTTTGCATGTGATAGACACGGTTTCAAGTAATGGATCTTCTTCACATTGGTTGTCTGATAAGAAAAAAAAAATCACTTGCCCTCTTGTGATTTTTCTCATTGTAAAATAAAAAGAAATATATCTATGTTTTAGGATGTTCTGAAAATTAAGGGGGATAATTCTTTTTTTCCTATACTGTGCCCAACAGATGGAATAAGTGCATTAAAATTGTAAGCTTAATGTGTCTACGTGAACAGTGTGCCCATTTTCTACTCAATGAACTGTACAGTGACATGGGCACAACAGCCACTGCCTAACAGACACCTGAAAGTGGAAAGTAGGCAAGAGTGCCATCCAAAAACCAATCACCTTTAATGATCTGAGTTTACATTACTGTAAATTAGCTGCATGCCTTTGGCTAAGTCATTTTAATTTTCTAGACTTTACTGTTCTTTATTTGCATAAGATAATATACATCTCAGGATTGTTCTGATGATTAAGGCCAAATAACAATGACAGAAAGCACTTTACTGAGTATGTTTGAGATACTTAAGCCTTTTGTATGCTATATAATTCTTACAGAAATCACCACAGGTGGGTGACAGTATCATTTCTAGTCTACACATGAAAGAATGGTGCTTAGAGAGACGTAAGAAACGTGCCTAAGGTCATCAGACAAGGTAGCTCAAATCTGAATTATGTCTGACTCCCAAGCCTTTTGCCATAAGCCCTCCACTAGCATCCCTGGCAACGTACTCAATATTTGATAAGCAGCTGGCATTTGATAAATATTCAATTATTTGCATTAGCTTTCCCCTTTCCCTGACTAATTTCACGTCCAGGAAAAAGGAAGTGAGTCTCCTGTGTTTGTTGGAACAAAATTGATCTCTCATTATTTTGAGAAAAGAACAATATCACATACGATTTTTCTGTGGCAGGATAAATAATATTTTAATCATTAGCTTTGTATACGCACAAAGATGCAGGGATTAAATGAGTGAATTCAAGCATCAACTATTTCTTCTGCATAGAGATAGTTGGTTTAGGTTCACTTTTTGTCTTGAACTGGTCATAAGATAGTCACTGTCTGAACTTAAAGAACTCTTCTTCTGGCAGCCAGGAAGGGAACATTTCAAGAGCCTCTGAGGGGCCAGAAAGCATAATTGTTCAACAGTGGTGGCAATTATTACTTTTCTATCGTAAGTAATGTCATATATCTTATACTGCATCAAAGTAAACTGCCTTATTTTCAATACTTTACATATTAACAAACCAAAATAAAGCAGAATATGAAGAGGAATGTGATGCATTTAAAATTAATTCACAGCTAACTGTGTTTTTATTTTGTTAGTAGAATTTTGGAAGCCAATATAAACACATTTCTATGATCTTTATGAAAACATGGCATCTTTTTAGAGTAATGGTTACTGTAACTAATTTGTGTTTACATATTTAGTGGCACGTTACCAAATGCAGCAAATGAACAAACACTATTAAAACATGCAATTAGGAAATATTTGACTCTAGCCCTTTACTTACATTGTATAGCTGGTCTTGCTTGCCTAGAGCAAGCCTTTGGATGGATGTAACTTAGAAAAGTAAGGCACTGATTTTTTTTCTTGGTGTTTTATTTTTGTTTTGTTTTAACACCAGAAGTGGCTCCCTCAAGTGAAAAGTGTAAAATTGCTGGACTCTCTTAGGAACCAAAGGAAATTACCTGTGGCAGGAAGTGTGGTGCTAAAGTATTTTTTACTTTTTACCAAGATGTACCCCAAGAAGTCAATTGGGATACACATGCTTTCACCATTGCTATTAAAACATAAAACAAATATCACAGTGACCAACTATTTATATGCAACTCTATAAAGAGACCAAAGAGAATGGTCTTTACTGAAGTCTCTAGGTTTCCAAAATGCTTTAGAAATACAACCATATTCCACAGTGGAATGAAAAAGACATCTTTGATAGCTCAGTCTTTTCAAATCCTAATAATCATCTGCATTTAGCAATTTTTAGTGAAAATATAACTTGACATTTATGAGACGCTACATTTCAACACTGTACTTTTTACTGGAATAGACTTTCTTCTGTAACGACACACGCAATTATCTATTTTACATCTGAAGCTCATAGCTGTTACAATACCCTGCAGTTTTGTCTACATATAGTTTGATAATGTTTCCAAAACTAGCATGTTTAGGAGAATATTGCATCAAACTTCTAATGTTATTAAAAAATAAACTCCAAAGAAATAACAGAGAGTATGAATGAAAGTGTATTTAGTATGACTACTCTTTAGAAACATGATTTCAATTTCATGTTTTTCAGGGGAATTTATGGGTTTCAAAATAGTTCTCTAGCTTCTGGCTATTAGTGCAAAGATGAGGACAAAAATAACACCTATTCTAATCAATCATAATATTGTGGAGTTTAGCTTTTACATTAATCAAACATTTATGTAACGACAAACACCATTTTAAATATTCCTCTAATTGTCTTATTTTTCTAACTATAAGGTAGATAGTGTTATAATCTACATTTTAAACTAATGAAGCTGAAGCACCAAGAATTTATACAATTTATACAATTTATACAATCAGACAGCAAATAAATTGCAAAACATGCTGTTACCCAGCTTCCAGTCTTAATAGTTCCTAATGTTCATACCACAGCCCTTCAGTGTGGGATGGTGTAGGTGGTAGTTGTTTGGCTGTAATCAGTGTCCCCATCATTTATTTTCCTGGTGTTGGAAATCTGTTCCATAGGATTTATATGAAGGTAACTCTACCCACTATCCATACCTTACGTCCAGGCAGCGAGGATCTATTTACAGTGTTTGACAGCTATTTTGACATAATGTATCATGAGAAATGAAGGGTCTTTCTTTCCATAAGATGAATACTGGTGTGTCAATAAGTGGATTGACACGCATTTTTCTGGCCTTATGAAGGAATCAGAAAGAAACAATGTACAAAGAAAACCAGAGTTGATGGACAAGCAGAGGAAAATATGAGCCAAAATGCCACAATTTCAGTCCCTAGATCCAGATGTACCTAAAGGCAGACTAGTACTGTTCTTGTTTCATGAACAATGAATTCTCCCACTTAGCTTACATTTAAAGAGCACTTACGAGTATCAAGCTCTCCTTCTACAAGATGAGGAAATAAACTAAGAGATGCCAACATTTGCTCCACTTCCAGCTCCTTGAAGGCAGAGGTTATGTCCTGTTGATCCTTGATGTACCTGCACTTGAAGGCATGCAAAATTATTTGTGGAATGGAGGAAGGAGGGGCAGGCTCAAAGCCAGTAATTGCCAGTATCATACATAACAGGCAATATCATAACAAATATCTGTGCATGCCTTCATGTGCAGGTATATCAACGTTGAACAGAACATAACCTCTGCAAAGCAAGCCCTGACCTCCAAGACTCACTGATCATTTGATTATTATGATGCATTCATTCCATACTTGACTAAATTTGTATTTAATATATTTTATCATCATCATGTTTTTAAAAATATTAGGTATAATTATTTACATATAATGAAATTAGGAGATATTCAGAGAAGACTTTCATGACTTTTGACAAATGTGTACAGCCACGTAACTCACACCCCTATCATAGATCATCCCTTCACCACAAAAATGTCTGTCTTTTCCAAGTAAATCCCTATCAACTAGACGTATCTATTCTGATTTCTATCACAGGTTAGTTTGCCCTGCTCTAAAATCTTATATAACTGAAATAATACAATAAAAACTCTTTTATGTCTGTTTTTTCCCCCTATCTAGATGTTATTCATATCCTTCTCTCATAGAGAAGGAAAGGCAAATAACTAGTGGCTCATTATCATAGGACATTTAGACAGTACATGTTAGAGCTCAAGTTCAAATTTAGCAACTTCATTCCAGAGTCCATGTTCTTAGCAGTATGTTCAATGCCCATTGACTTGAATTTCCATTTAATAACTAAGTATATGATCAAAGGCTTAGGGTTTAAATTTATTATAGAACATGTTTATTATTTTAAAAAGTACCTAACTAATTATAAATCATGTTTATTATTTTGTGTTACTTTAGCACATTTTATACACACAAAGGAAACAGAACCATGGTAGTAATCTAGAAATTTAAATTAAAAAAAAAAAAAAACTTTTGATAGAATTATCTCACTGACTCAGGAATTGTTTTTACCAAATTGTTTAAAATTAGTTTCTAAATATTCTATCTCACCCTGCATACGTAGACCAGATTTTCTGGCAATGCGCAACAATTAAAAAAGAGTTAGATTTATGTTAAAAAGATAAATGTATAGCACAATATAATTTACAATGACATTATTAGGCACTTTAGTTTAATTTGTTTTAACTAAAGCATTGATATAATTAAATTATTCTTTGTTGATATTATTCAACAACATATTATTGTGGCAAGACTTTTTAAAATGACTGGTGTTAATCAATGACATAAGAATCAAGAAAATTGTTTAGAGAGGTATTTTCTTATTGAATTATTTGAGTGAAAATTACTTAGCAAAAATTTTGGCGTAACAATGCCATACAATATTGTCAGGGAATGAATTGCTGAAAACTCTTCATGAGTTTCCAAATGGAAGAACATTCTGTATTGAAATTTAAAGCCTCTCATTAAGAAATCGGAAGAAAATTATTGACATGTTGTAAGACTTTCCAGGGTGAATAGAAAATGATCTGCTTTTCTTCAACATCATATAACGAGACATATATAATGAAACAGATGTGAATGAGGATAATAATGAAGGCACAAAACTGCTTTTTAAGGTCCTGATTACTCCTCTCAACATTTCTTCAGGCTCTTTAACCGCTCTTATTATGGTTATTGTCAATTATATAAGCTCATTTTGATAATATTTTCTAGGAATAAACACACAGAATGATGTCCTACCCAAAGGTGATCTGGAATTCTGTCCCCTCCCACTACCTGTCCTCCCACTTCCTCCTGTCTGGTCCTAGTAAACTCAGCATTTTAAATTGGTGAAAGTAATGATGTTTACATAATACACATAAAAATTAAATGGTAAAGATAGATTTTTAATATTAGCAGTATTATAGAGAATAATGCAATTTGTACATTAGCAAAGACATTAAACTATGCATTCTTAAAGGAAGTCATATCACCTTCAAGGAGACAAAATTTGTTTATTTGGAGCCAAAATGTCTTAGATATTACCATGGTTTGTGGCCTTCCAAAGATTACAGTACATAAACCGATATACATTATATACATGTTATTAAACTTTCATGGTGGAAGTCAGATAATTAGCAAAAAATGTCTAAAAGTTTCTGTAGGAGAGTAGTAATGAATGAAAGGGTTGCAAAATACTAAGCAATGGTATGTCAGATATAGCAGTGTTGATTCAATAATTTTGGCTATAATTAATTTTTTTTAATGAATATAGTCACAAAAATAATTAAGTTAGATTGCTTGGTACTATTGACTGAATGCTTATGTCCCCTCTTCTCAAAATCCATATGTTAAAACTCACCCTCCATTATGATGGTATTTGGATGTACAACCTTTGGGTAATCATTAGGTGATGAGGATGCAGCCCTCAAGAATGTAATCAGCACCCTGCTAAAAGAGATGCCAGAGAGCTCCCTTGCCACTTTCATCATGTGAAGTCACAGCAAAAGCATGGCCATCTATGAATCAGGAAGCTGTCACCTGGCACTGGATTTGCCAGTGCCTTGCTTTTAGGCTTTCCAGCCTCCAGACATATGAGAAAACCTCTGTTGTTTGCAAGTCACCCAGTCTATGGTATTTCTGTGACAGTAGCCTGAATGGACTAAGACACTTGATATGGGAGGCGGGGGTGGGGTGGGGGGGATGGTGGTGATGGGAAACGATCTAGTTACTTAAGTTACTGGCCCATGTTCACAAATGTCTCATGGATTTTTTTAATAACATAGGAGGCTTTTTTATATTTGAACAAATGTACATAAAATTATTTTTATTAAACTATTCTTATTAGCCAGTTAAGATGGCAGTAAAGGGAAAAATTGTCTCTTAGCCT
The DNA here is from genome assembly GCF_057876585.1 of Rhinolophus sinicus. Classification (NCBI taxonomy): domain Eukaryota; kingdom Metazoa; phylum Chordata; class Mammalia; order Chiroptera; family Rhinolophidae; genus Rhinolophus; species Rhinolophus sinicus. Next base: position 79,944,714 of record NC_142515.1, on the reverse strand, counting down.
ATGCCATTGCTTTGATTGTAAGTAGGTGGGTAGAATCCTAGATAAATAAGAGAAGGGTGGAAATAATTCCCATACTAAGGGCAGTTTTTAAACTCTGCCTTTTTAGATATAAAATTATCACAAGAAACTTTGGTTTTACAGAGCTATATTGGCAATTCTTCAGATGAAAATCAGTTTTGGCCACACCTCTCTCAATTCCCAAGGAGGCAGAGTCAGAGAAAATTTTGGAGTTAAACAGGCAAGGAAGACTTTACTCAAGACGACTGCGATAGAGGAGAGACACTGAGCCTCAACTCTGCTGTAACCAAAGCATTGGAGTAAGCACGCGGAAAAGTACAGGAAGACATGAAGGGAAAGGTTGGCCAAGGTAATTAGGCCATTTGTGTTTGCTAATTGGCACTTATCAAAGTTAGTGTTCTATCCTCCCAAGGAGACTGGGAGACAGGGGTCCTATTTTCTTGATGATTACATTCAAAGGAATTGTTTGAAGTTGTTGAGAAAGACATTCCTGGGTTATAAAACTCTCAAGAGGATGAAAGAAAATTTACATATCAAAGAGGCATTAAAATTACAATTGTAAGTTTTCTAAAATAAAAGCTGCAACAAATGGAGATCAGGGGCCTGTAATCAAGTGTAAAGCTGTCTAAAGTGTAGTCAAACTGAAGGGAACATTAAGGCTTTCTTGGTCAGGAGAAAACTATAAATGATCAGTATCCATGACATAATCAGATCATGCCATTTTACTGAAAGATGGGAGTTATTATCAGGAGGAGAAAGATTAAAGTTAAACCTGTTTGTGATTTTCACTCTCTTTTGGGGATAATGTTTGGTGATTACAACAGTCTGCTTTAGGGCTTCATAATAAATACTTTTTCAACTGCTGCATACATTTTTAGATCATCTTTTTTGTTTGTCTTTTTTTTTTTTTTTTTTTTTTTTTTTGATTACACTCTGCTTTTGAGAGAGGTTCTATATGTCTAAGATTAGGTTAATCTTAGATCAAAGAGTTATTTGGTTAGATTTTAGTGCAGGGTTAAACATGACACATGAAAAGGGCCTTCATCAGCCATACATGGCTGAGCCCAGGTAACACAGACTATAGGGAGCACGATTACAGGTAGGTGATTACTACGGTAGAAGTGCAGCCGGGTGTGTGTGGTTTATTCCCGGTACATTTCTATCTCTCCATTATCAATACTACACTATTCTATATTTCTACTGAGAAACTTAGAAGAAAATATTCTGGATTTTTTTTTTCTAAGTAATGGTAAACAATTTTTCTTTTGCAAAAAAAAAATAATCACATGGTGATTTGGAAAGCAAACAAAAAGCAAAACTATGTGGTTTTATGTAATCTAGATTTTCAGTAATTTTAACCAGTAGGGTGGGTCTCCATGTAGAATAAGTAAATGCAAAAAATCATGTTTATGTGGGACTACTGGGCACTAAAGTGATTAGAGACTAGTTGAATATTGGTCAAATGAAATATAAAGTATTCCTGTGTTTATTCTTACGTCTATTTCGGATTGTTAAATAACCATATTTAGCTTTGAAATCATTCTGACCATAATCATCTTTTGATTAAATAATTACTTTGGGGCACGTCAGTGCCTTATTTATTATAAACCTATTTGAATATTTTCTTCTTGTGCTTGTTTCCACAGGAGTTAAAACTCAACTGAAGATTAAATGTCCCGATTACAGGGTGGGGAATTCAAGTGAAGGGAAAGTAAAGGTGTCTGGCAGGGAGGCCCAGTTTAACTGGAATAACAAACACAGTTATACAAGTAGGTGATCAGGCTATCCTACCTCCTCCTGCACTACAGCTATGTAAGGGGGATTCATGTGTCAACAGCAATGTCCAGTCCTTTCAGTTTATTAGTTTGCCAATGCTTTTCCCTAACATTGTATGATTTCAGAGTTAAACTTCTAAATTAAATTATCATACTAACATTTCCCAAAGTGTATTGCACCAGTTAAGAATTGAGAAACAAAAACTGGGAAGGCAAAACTTTGAATCACACAAATTTTTTTTTTTTCTTTTTTAATTGAAGAACTCCTGGGATATTTTATATGGTTATGTTCATTGTAAATCTGCATGATGGCATTCTAATACAGTGTGTCTCTCTAATTTATTTGACCTTCTTTTCATGAAACACTTTAAGTAGTATTATACTGTTGAAATTATATGCTGCATAATGCCATTTAATTTGGATGTTCACTAATTATATTTTCACTTCTAGGTTCTAAGTGGTTAGAAATAGTACTTTCATATTTTAAGAAGACTGTATATGTTAAGTTAAAACAACATAAATTGCACATCCTTGGACTACTTTAAGAACCCTCATAAAAAGCACCCTTTGCCTATTAGTTGTCAAATAGCTGACCTTAGCATTTTTCAAATATCCTGTTTCCACTTGAATCAATTTATTTGGCTATTGGAAAAAGGTAACACAAATTTATTAATATAAACTGACCTTTAAAAACATCATCTCTTTTTTAAAAATTATTATTTAGATCTAGAAATAGCAGGTACCTTAACAGACTTACGGATTCTGATAATTAAGTTCGTGAACTTGTTGCTACAATGTAGCTAATCTTTTTTGATATCAGAGGGATAATTAATTATGAATTTGTACCAACTGGATAAATAGTTAACCAAGTTTACTATTTGGAAGTGCTGAAAAGGCTTCATGAAAAAGATGATCTGAACTTTTCACCAAGAAGTCATGGCTCTGGCATCACGACAATGCAGCAGCTCACACAGCACTGTCTGTGAGGGAGTTTTTAGCCAGTAAACAAATAACTGTATCGGAACACCCTCCCTACTCATCTGATCTGGATCCCAATGACTTCTTTCTTTACCTGAAGATAAAGGAAATATTGAAAGGAAGACACTTTGATGAGAAGGGTAATATGACTATAGCTCTGATGGCCATTCCAAAAAAAACTTCCAAAATTGCTTTAAAGGGTGGACTAGGCGATGGCGTCAGTGCATAGGTTCCCAAGGGGAGTCCTTCAAAGGTGACCATAGTGATATTCAACAATGAGGTATGTAGCACTTTTTCTAAGATGAGTTTACTAACTTAATTGTAAGACCTCATATAATCCAACGTTTTTTCTCTTAGACTCATTACTCTCAAAGATATTTTAGTGAAAGTCAGATATATTTATTGAGCTTTGTCCTTAGCACAGATCTATAAATATAAGTATACTCTGTAAATTTAATTTACTTTTGATGTAGTTCTTGATTGTGGCAATTGTGATGATAATAATGACAGAAACTAAAACCAGCCCCATTCTAGGATACCCCTTAGAAATCTCAGGATTTAGTCTCAAATTTCATTCTAGCCTTTAGGACGTGATCAACACCTTTTAAGAGAATTACAATTTGCATTTACCCAGTTGAAAAATTTCAAGTATATGCTAAGAAGATTGCAGATCAAAGCAAACAATTACCAATGTATGCTGTTAGTTGCCCCTTCCACAAAACAAACTTCTTGTTAACTAATCTCATTATTGTCAGTTTTTTAAATGAAATTACAAAACGTTGATTGTTTATATATTGTGGCGAAGGATCACAACAGGTAAGATGTGCTGGCCCCTGATGTTGAGTGTTCCCAGCCTGTTTCATAGCATTTAATATATTCTTTTGAATCACAGAATTTGTAAATTATTTTGAAGATAACTATATTTAACTTAGTCCTTAAAAATTGAAAAGACTTCTAAGGACATCCAGGAGGCTCTTGTTAAAATTGACATTAGTTAGTGAAGACCCTTACTGTAGAGATCCCTGAATTTTCTAGAGTTCTGTCTTCTATTTTCATTTCCTAATATACAGAATTTCTCTATTTCTTTTCCTGAATTTTCAATTGTTTTTTAGAATCTTGAAGAACTTCTGAATGTTGGAAAGATAATGTATTTATTAATAACACTGGGTATGCTCATAATTTTTAGGTGTAAAAAATGTTACACTGTATAGCCATATAGTCAATATTATTACTAAATGATGATATATACATAACAAGATTCCAGAGCATGTTGCAAAATCTTTCTTTAAATATCCCTTTGAGTAAGCTATCAACCCGTACAATATCTAGCACAGATTGGCATTGGGGAACGGTCCATCTTTTTCTCCTACCCAAGGTGTTCCGGTATTTTTATATGACTGTTCTCTCTCCGCTATCTGGTCCTGGTTCTGTCACAGTGGAACAGATATAATAGGAATGATGGAAATGTTTTGGGTTTTCTCAGGTCCCTCAATACAATAGCAATAAATTCTTCTATGTGATGAATCAGCATTCCTCTTGTTAATTTTGAACAGCTCTTTCATCTGAACTCCATTCATCAATTCAGTAACAGAATGCTGTCTCTTTTCGCATCCTTACCAAAGACTACAAAGATATGAGTATGGGAGGAAGTGAAGAGAATGGATTAAGTTCCCAGAAAGGAAGTAGAGGAAATTCTGACCTTTTGAAGACTATCGCTACAGAAATGCTACGAATAGATTCAAAGTGAGGATACTCTACTCTCCCAGCTTAGGGAGTAGAGAGGGCTAGAGAGTGCCTCACCAGGTAGCTTCTAGCTGCGTGTGGTAGTGATCGTAGTGGGGTGGTCTCTTCCTAGGATTATCACCACAGCCGGTAGGAAAAATCCACCAGTGGATTTTCTGGTGGTTTCTATGGGGAACTGTTTCTTGTTCCTTATCTTTGGATGCCAAGAATGACATACCGCCATCTCACAGTCCTCTTTTATGTACTCAAATCACCTTCTACAACACATTTTGTCACATCTTGACCCTAGATATACTGAAGTCATGAGATTCACTGGGCTGTTACTTCAGGTGTTTCTGCTAACTTTTTTCCACTTGTTCCATTGATAGAGTAAGAGAGACGAGGTCAGGAGGAGAGCCAAACGCTTTGTAGTCCAGTTTGGAGCACAGCTGGAGAATTTGAGCACGGTTATTGAGTCAGACCTTTGAGGTAGATTAGGTGGATTCACACCACCTCCCTCCATTTTCTTAATCTTTTAGACACAGTGCTCATCACGCGAAGTCTGTAAAATCTCTCGTTAGGACTCACCGTAAGAATATGGACAATTTTTGCTAACTATAACACTTTTGGAAAATACTGATGCTCAAATATTTTCTTTATCAGAATAGGTTCAAGCCAGGAACCTCTAAAGAGAGGATGTATTTTTTTCCCCCCGCCCCCGCACCTTAACCACATCAAAGTGTTTTCGTCCTATCCTAGACCAACGCTGTACAGGTTTTGATGTGTATTTAAAGACAGGAAAAGAAGATGGCTGATACATCCTAATTCTAGTCGCTTTTTTCATTGATAAAGGCTGCTTAGTGTGAAATACTTTCTCTGAATGCTCCAAGTTGAAATTTTGTCTAAACATCTGCAGCCACATAGGATCAGAAGAACCGGACTCTTATAATCTCTACTTTCTGTTCTTTCCAAAAGTGTCCAAAGTCACATGCATGATCACTAGGATCACAGCATCATTTTTTTTGAAACAGCACCCATATCTTTCTCAGCCCATCTATACAGCATAGTCTTAAGTTGGTGCAAAAGTAATCGCAGTTTAAAACGTTGAAAATAATTGCAAAAACCGCGATTACTTTTTATATATAAAATATCATTAATTAGTAATGATTCCTTTGGTTCCTTCAGCACATCTCTTGGGTTCTTGCATTCATGAAAGATGTTTGCAATTTTAAATTGCACATTTCCAACTTCCCGCCAGGTGCTGACCCATCCTATGCATACTCCCATTACTCTCTTCAGGTCTGTGTTTTCCCTTTGACCATTGCACCAAACCTTAATCTCAGCCTAGAAAAACCTCCATTCCCATCTACAGTGCTTTAGGGTTATGTACTTTATACTTGTTGTGGCCACAGCCTCTAAGTAAAGCTACAGATTGTCAGGATGGGTTCTTTGAATATTTGGGTTGGTTTCTCTCTTGCTCAGCCCACATCCCACTCATGGAGTAAGAAAGAATACCTTCCCTTGGGGTGTCATATTCACTTATTTGAAAAACAGAAATGACTATGTTGAAAGTATTTGAAATTTTCCTCTTCTGTACTGAGCATGACAGAAGATGAGGAATATGACTGGATATGACTCCTTTACTGTTGATAGACTAGGAGATTATCAAATTATAATTTAGACTTAGATAAAGTTAAAAAAGGAAATAATTGTGCTGTGCTGTAATTTAATAGGAATGGATTAGAGTCAGCAAGGGCGTTGAATCCTAATGTGTAGGGCTCACTGGCCCCAGATGACCTGCTAAGGCCTTTACCAGCCAGCTCCACATCTTCCCTAACAGTGAGGAGGGATCCTTAAGCGGGTGTGTCCAGTGGCAGGCTCAGATTTAGGTGGTGGGATCTACCTTCCCTGGGTGCAGGCAACCGAGTATCACACGTTCTACAGAAAAATGTATGAACAAAAATAAAACCAACTGAAGATTGGTTGATTTTATATTACCAACATACCCCGGAAATTATAAATCAACTCAGTGATAAAATAAATGTTATTTAAACACACACACACACACACACACACCTTAATAAATATGTATTTTACATATATCTTTCAAGGATGTTAATTTGGAAAATTATCAGTCCTTGAATCACACAGATTCTACTTTTTAAAAGTATGCACATTTTTTAAAGAATAAATTTGACATTTGAATTTGGTTTGGCTCACTTAAAGCTCAATTTTGTCTCCAACCCCCCCACCCCCCGTAGTGATAAATGTTTCTACATTTAACCATTGGATTTGTAGTAAACAACGACAAAACAGCGCTAATAAAGACAAAAAAAAACAGAACTTGAGTTATTTCAATTCTGTACTTTTTGTGACCATGTTAAAAAATGTGTTTAAAATGTACAATCATAAATCAGATTGTTAATGATGAGGTACAACATTTTTGTTTGGTAAGTGCACATTTTAGGTCATATGCTTAATATATTTGATTTGTGTTATCTAGGAACACGGAGCCCGTCTGTCTTGTTCACTGCTTTATCCCCAGAATTCCACGCACTGCCTGCCACAGAGCAGATTCTCCATGAATAGTTACTGAATGAATGAATGAGTAATTGAATGAATTAGTGCCTCTTAGCGCTCCCAAGTATCAAGCCTGCTCAAGTAAGATAAAAATAACTATGCTGGAGCTATGTGGCAATGCACGCTCATACTTCTTAGTGTCTGTCTCATAGTTTTTCAGTGAATGAAGTTATCTGACTTTGGAATCCTGTGTGATTATATTGTGGGTAGTCATCTATGTCAGTAAATATATGGGGAAGATAACTAAAGCTTATTTAGAGCTTGTTATTCTTAAGGGATTGTTGAGGACATTTAAAGTTCTTTTTTTTTTTTTTTTTTCATTTTCATTTTTACTACAACGTTAGGAAATGCCCACTATTGCTCCTTTCTACAAATTTCAGAACTGAGATTGAGAATTTAAATAGTAAGTGTCCAAGATTTTTCTTTAGTGATTTTGAAACAATGTTTTCTGGGCCCTATTGAGTACAGGCTATGTTCAGAGTACACTGATAAAGTTCAAGAGTTGCAGAAAGTCCATCTAAGTTTCAGCTAAAAAAGCTGATAGACACTTTGAACTTACAAGTGAAAACTCATTTAAAGAAAGATGTTTACCTGATTGTACCATGCATTTTATCTCCCCACAGCAATGTTCAACACTCCAGACAAAACAACTCAATTATTCCTGGATGAATTATATGTACTCCAATTAACCCCATCTATGCACAGAGATTTTGGAAAAGAAAAACAGGAGTAAGTAGTTCTGAGCATGTTACAGACCTCAGTGCTCCAAGTAATTATCCATGGATTTTACAAAAACACACTGGGGAGTATTAATACCCCTTGAATGCCTCTTTGGCTATTTACTTCTGTATTCATAACACAACCAAAAAAGCAACTGGGTAAAAATAATTCTGAATAAGTAAGATTTCTGAATTTATAAGCATTTGAATAAAAAGCTTCCTAAGTGATGAATTTTTACTGCCGTGCATTTCTCAAATAAAGCAGCACCAGCACATCCGTGCCATTCATTTCCATACAATTTGTAAAGTTATTACCTACTTAGAATATTACCCACTTTTCTTCATGTACAACATAAAAATTTATGATGGATACCCTTTAAATGTGTATCTAAAACTATGCATACCATAAAGTATAATTTGTGATGGGAATACACATTGCATCTTCATTTTTAATTACTTTTTCTCTTGTAGATGAACTCAGAAAAATATCAAAGTAAAATGTATCCTATCACAAATAATATACCAGGATTATTTATACACCACATTAAACATTACACGTATCAATAATCTGAGTTATTCCTCTACTAAGTAACTACACAAGTCTGAGTTCAATTCTTCTTTTATGGAGATGATTATTGAATTACACGATGTGTATTATTTTGCTCATTATCCCATGATATAGTATTGCACAGAATGGAAATATCTGTATGGTTTAAAACATGCCCATTGAGTTCTGAGAGATTCTTCCTTGTATTTTCTGTTGTCTTAGATGACAATTATGTTCCTATATTCTAGGCCACTAAGTGATTCATGACTGTGCTATCCTAAGACATTTTATTTTGTGTCATCAAATATGGAGGAGTGTGAAATAAAACTAAGCAGCTTAGTCATCTTATGAAAATAAACCTTGCTATTTAAGTTTGGGAGCTACAACTTTATGGATAATGTGCAATGTCAGCAATTTTGGAAAGAAATGAAGTTCTGAAATATGTAGAAAACACAATATACAGAAGAGAACAGAATGTTAAGTTGTTAAGTGTATGTGTTCTTTTATCTTGTAGTATGTGTACAACCCACAGTAGAAGTCAGTGATGGATTGTGTAATGATAACCATATTCTATAGCAGAGCTAGTATAATCGAGTCATTGCCCAACCACACTGGTCTGATGCATGACTCAGCATGACATCTTCCAGCTGGTATCAGAAGTCATCCTCCCAGAGAGTGCTCTTTTCACTTCCTTTGTCAGGTGCTCAAAAATCTCCCTAAAGAAATTATGGTTTATGGTATCCTCAGGAGAAGACTGAAATACCACATCATATTTATTGTATGTGTCAAATCCAATTTATGGCAGTGAAGAAGACGGAAATGAAAACCACACCGATCTCTACATTTCTAAGATGCAATGGCCAGCTGCCAGGGCTCCCGTGTACAAGATGACCCCAGAATGAAGGGAGAAAATACAAAATATGTTTAGGGGCTCAAGCTAGCTAGCTCTGGATACAAGTTGGTTGCCATTCTGAGGAAGACATTTCAGTTCACTTGTAGCACGTAGAATATTAATCTTTGGTAAAAGTGAACTTCATCAGAAAATATCTGGCTGGAACACTGAGCGATTAGTTTGATGCCTTTGGGCATTTTAGGAACAGTGACCTAGCACAGTTCTTGGGTCACTGAGGAACACTGGGGTAAGACCAACATCCTACAGATACCTTCCTTAAAATACAAACTCACAAACATAAAGTGAGATAAAAATCCAAACTAACAACTGTGCTTAATGTTTGTATGACTTTGTGCTTTTTCTAATCATATAAACAAGACATTCATTTAAAGAATTTAAAATTACTTAAAAAGGAATAAAAAAGGATCTTTTCATCATATAACCCATAATTGACAAACTATGTGATACATACATATCAAAATGAATGTTTATTCAATACAGTATTTTATACCTTTTTACACACATGAAATTTCAATTCATTAGAAAGACCAAGACTTTACTCTTTATTCTTTCCCATCTTCCTTCAATAATATTCTGTTCTAGCAATTAATATACAATATTACTAATGGTTACTTCCATAGCTCTAACTCTTGATTTATTAATATTAGATGGAAACTATTGACTTACTACAACAAAAGATGACTTTTAATCTGATTGAAATCACTCTGTCCAACCCTATGTTTATTCCACCCAATATGGAATAGCTATGGTATTTTTAAAACTTCAGTTGAATTTTAATTAAAATATCAATTTTAGACAAATTTAAACAGTATCCATTGGCTCATAAGGTGAGGATTCAAGAACATGTACTCTTTCTGTCCTGAACTTATGTGAGCTATAACTTTACTATATTTTGACAATATTGAGAATATTATTTTCTTTTGAAGCTGCAATTAATTCTTACATACTTTGTTCATACCAAATATTACATATCAACATAGAGATTTCACTTCCAAATATAATAGACCTTCCACTATAAACAAATAAAAAATCAGACAAAGTATAAAAGTGAACACTTATTATATATCAGACAGCAGGCAGCACACAACTGCTAGAAGCATGGGAATTCATGAGATGAGCCCAACAATCATCCCTCTACCAGCAGACAATTTCCTAATGATGGCTCAGCAAGCTGGTCTCCAAGAGGAACCACAATTGTTCAACTGAGACAAAGAGGGAGAGGTCATGGATGCTCAAGCAGCTGAATTCTGTAGGTATGGCCACCAGAGAAGATGGAGCCATTCTTAATTGATTCCCACAAATATACATGATGTTTTCTAAGAAGTTTTATGCCAAGTACCAGGTCTCATACAGACAATAGAAGACTCTTTATGATTTACCATATAGCAGCGACTATGGGGTTGAGAATGAAAGCAGTACTAGAGGTCAAAAAGTGCTAGGGGACATTGGTAGCCCAGTCCAGCTAAAGTGGAGAAATCTTATTGCCACGTCTTGTACATCTATCTTGTATATCCAGTTGAGACATCAGAAAGACCAAAACTTACGAGTTAATATGATGACATAAGTAAGTCCTACACTGTACCTTCCGTAACATAATGAAAATCAAACCCTGACAAGTTCAACAGGAGAGGCTGTAACTAGAGATTGATTTTTACCAAGTTAGAGGAGCTTGAGAAACACTTTGGCTTTCCACAGATCTTTCCCAGGAATTGCTAACAAAGCCCACACAGGGCAAGGTGATAGCCAGTAATTGAACTCCCTACCAGAAGAAAATAAACATACTTCAAAGGAAGCCAACAGAATCTAGAGTCTCTATAATGCACCATTAAAAATACATTATTTTAGTGCAAAATAATAATTGAATAATTAGGTAAGTGAAGAAACTAGACTATGTGACTAGTAGTCAACAAAACAAGCAGTCAGTAGGAATTAAACCAATAATGTCTTGGATGTTAGATTTAGACCACAAGTTTAAAGCAGGTATCATTTAGTTCAAATTAGTAAAGAGGGATTTATAACTATTTTCAAAGAATTAAATGAAAGTAAACACAATAAGGTGATAATAAATGTGTGTAGATAGATAGATAGATAGATAGATAGATAGATAGATAGATGATAGATAGATAGATAATTTTTCAATCTCATCGAGAGAAATGGAATCTATAAAATAAATGAAAATTCTATAACTGAAAAATTATAATAGCAGAGGTGAAAAAATTCCCTATCCTTCACAGCAGTAGGGGATAAGGGAAGAGTCAGTGAACTTGATTACTGATCAACAGAAAATATATTATATGAATAACACAGAGAGATATGATTGAGAGAAACAGGCACAGAAACATGCAATTGTAGGACAAATGAAGTCCAACATACATGCAAAAATAGCTCCAGGAAGAGGAGTGCATGAGAATGGGGTAGAATATTTTTGAAAAAAGCAATGTAGAATAATTACCAAAAGTGATAGAAATAAATGAGCTTGCAGATCCAAATGAATTCACAAGAAGATCAAAGATAATCTGAAAACATTCAGAAGAAAAAGAAATATTATATACAGGAGAATATACATTCCCTCCTACAACTCATCAGAAAGAATGGCAGCCCAAAGAAAATAGAACAATATTTTTAAAGGCTGAAAGAAAGGAAAACAAAACTAGGTTCTTTCCACCCAGGGTTTCATACAGTGAAAATATTCTAGAAAAGAAGGGTAAAATAAAAACCTTTTCAGACAAATGGAAACTGAAACATTTGTTTGCCCAAAGACCTGCAAGGCAACAAATGCTAAAGGATAATTTTCAAGCTGAAGCATAGTAACTCCAAAAAGAAAAGTGGAGCTACTAAAAGGAAAGAAGAATGCCAGAAAAGTAAATACGTGGATCAATATAAAGGGCCGTTTTTTTTTGTTTGTTTTTTTCTTTACACTCTTAGAAGAGAACTGGCAAAAATAAAATGAATAAAATATAAAATGTGATTTATAATGCACACAGAAATGCAAGCTATGGCGACAACAATTGGAACTACACTGCCATGTCGATATATAATTCCCGATACGGGAATTATACTCCTGGGGCATCATTTCATTTGAGAAGTCAGAAATGGGGGGTTGGAACTAAAATTTGGCAAGTATGAAGTGTGAGATAGGAAGTTTGTGAAAGGCAAAGTATGAAGTACAAAGTTTAGATAATACAATATTGACTCTAAAGGCCCCGCCATAAATTAATAAGTAATATTATGAACTCTAAAACCAACACTAAAAATGAAAATAAAAGAGGTAGACCACAAATTTATAAAGAAAAGATATAGCACCAATAAAATATTAGAATGTGTTCTGTCATGCATGTTGGAGTAACTGGTATTTAACATTCTGGCCTGAAAACCTAAGAAACTGAACAAAATTCAAAAGATTTTTAATTTTTTTTTGGTTTTAATTTTTGATATCACTTTCTTATATTTAAATTAAAAGGCATGCTTGAACAGCAATTACACAGACTTGCTATGTCAGAATCTTCTGAAGAATTTGTGTTATTACATTTGAAATACAGATTTCAGGCCACAAAACAAGTCTTACTGAATAAGAACTTCTAGTGACCCACATATTCTAATGTTAAACCAGGCATGAAAACTATAAAACTAAACGATCTTCAATCTGTCTTGCAGCTCTTACATTCAAATTCACTAAGCAAAATAATTTTAATATATGGTGATGGAAAGAGAACTGACTCTGGGTGGTGAACACACAATATGATACACAGATGATGTATGACAGAATTGTACACCTCAAATTTATGTAACTTTGCTACCCATTGTCACCCCAATAAACTTTACTAAAAAAATAATAATAGTAATTTTAAACTTATAGATTTACTGTTTTACTTCTAACAATAATGATTTTTCTAGTACCATCATAGCATGACTTAAATAGTCTTGCTTGTGAATTTGGATGTTTAATGACCTTCTCAATGAAATGTTTCAGGTTAATGCCCCTGAACTACAAATGTCTCATTAAGGGAATATACTCCCAGGAGCATATAGAAGTCCTGGATTTACAGGGTCAAACTATAAATGATAAATAGCAGTAATTGCATAGATACTACAAAATAAATCTTCAGAAGCCTAATAATTAGCAGCAGTTTTTAAAACCAAATGTGTTTCCCAACGTTAAACTCAAATAATTACAGGTCTAGGAATAAATGTGAAAATATGGACTGTTACATAATGAATGATGCCCAAGAATGCTGCATATTTATTATGTCTTTCCCCTTATTTTCCGTGGCATTTAAGCTTACCTGCCAATGGGATACTACCTAAGAGCCCATTATATATTCCAAAAATTGATTTTCAATTAATCTGCATCTCCACTTCCCACCTTCACCAATATACCACCAGGAAACACTGCTAACTGAGATCATTAATTCATTAAATTTGATTAGATGGCGCTTAATGGGCTCAAACTGACACTTTACCTCCTTGGGACATGTTAATTACACATTTGGTTTCTATAAACAAATATAACTAACTATAACTCTTAAGACTGTCTCACACATAATTGGAAACCAGTCCAAGATTATTGATGGCTCTGTAAAGAGATGAAATACATAACTGTGTATTTGCTAGGCACATGATTTGAATAGGACTATTTATTTCTTCTATCTACCTAGGGATCTTTGAAAATGTTTCTTAGTGTTATATTTTTTGATATAAATTTTGTAACCTGCAAATGAATGTAAACAATAAGTTCTGTTCAAGTGAAACAAACACAAAGATAAATAACCTATTTCTATGCCCCTTGTATATATAACACAAATGAACCAAGTCTGTGAGCACACATAGAAAAATCATAACTGGGACACAAGATCAATTCAGCACCATGTAAAGAAAAGTTATGTAGGCTTCATATTTTCATTGACACACTGTGTAATGACACAGCATGTGTCTATGACTAATCCATGGCAGTCTCTATATAAACTTCTTTCTTCCACATTTATTTCTTCTAAAGGGAACTGGATTCCACAGCTCTGGTACTACTTTTTAGTCCTGATCTTTTCTCTACGGTCTTTCACGCTAGTTTTGGAGGAAAGGGGTTCCAATCAAGACTTACACTATGATCTTCCACTTATATATTCTCCCCCATATGCCAAACTACTACAAAATTGAATATATTTTCTTCTTTTAACTTAATAATTTTGTTCCAAATAGGCACAGCTTAAGTTTAAATTATCTATTTCAGAAAATGTAAATTGAGTAATCAATTTAATTTTTAAGAGCTAATGTTAATGATAAATGAAATTGTTATGATTTGGAGGCCAAAGATTTGGAGCCTATAGCATTTAAACCTACTACTGGTAGTTGGAAACTTTTGAAAATCTTGTGTAATTATTATCATACATTTTCCTTTGACAGTAGTTTTAAACCACAGAAAAAAATTATTTTTGCTTTAAGAAGTCAATTATTATTATTTTTAAATATTTTATATTTGGTCCACATATTCTATTTTCATAGTTCTTCTTTCTTTGTGTGATTCTAAGTATCTATCTGCTATCCTTTTATTTCCACCCGAAGATTTTCTTTCAATATTTGTTTCCATACAGGCTTCTCAACCATTAGTTCTTTCAGATTTTATTTGTCTGAAAGTCTTTACATCCACTTTCCTTTGGAGTGATATTTTCAGTGGGTAGAGATTTCTAAGATGGCAGAAATTTGTTTCAGCACTTTAAAGATGTCTTTCCATTATGTCTGCATGTCATGAATGTCTGCCTGGCAGTTATTTTTTGTTTTGTGTGTATTATATATTCCCTTTTCTAGTTTATTTCAATATTTTTCTGAATCAATTATTAGTAGTAATTTCATTATAATATGCCTTGATGTGTTTTCCTTTTTATATATACTGTTTTGGGTTTACTGAGATTCTTAAATGTGTGATTTTATAATTTTCATTAATTTAGAAAAAATTTCACCATATTTGCATTAATGACTAAATTGAGATTATTAAACTCTGAACTGTAGGTTCACCTCTACCCTCCAGTGCTACTCTTCAGTTATATCACAGTTATTCGTGAGCTAATAAGCTCATGTATTTTTCCTATTAGTCTCTTCTTCTAGTCTCAGTAACAACTCCTATACATAAATTATATATATATATATATATATATATATATATATATATATATATATATATATGAC
The DNA here is from genome assembly GCF_057876585.1 of Rhinolophus sinicus. Classification (NCBI taxonomy): domain Eukaryota; kingdom Metazoa; phylum Chordata; class Mammalia; order Chiroptera; family Rhinolophidae; genus Rhinolophus; species Rhinolophus sinicus. Next base: position 79,929,285 of record NC_142515.1, on the reverse strand, counting down.
ATATATATGCTATTTCCATTATATGTTTGAAGTTAGAATAGGACACATATCTTGCTCTGGAAAATGGACTCTAAGTAGAAGAGATATGTGTTCTGTGTCTGGATACTTATTATTCCCCACAATGACCAAAGAAGCCTATTTGATCCAAAATCTGTGTCTCAGTGATTACATATACAATGACTCTCACTGTATATGTAGCATAAAGTAAATTTTGCTGTGCTAAGCGACTGAGAGTTAAATAACTGAGGATGTTACTGCAGCATAACCTATCTTATTCTGACAAATAAATCTTCACATATTCATAAGTTTAGAAGTTTGTTTCTAATAGGAGATAGAGTATATCAAGTAATTGAAAATTTGAAAACGGTGTGGCTAGACAATATTGAGAATAAATTTTATAACATGATATGCTAAATTGAATTTGAATAGCACTTAACAACACATACTGAATCTCAAAGAATCCGTACACATTTTATTTTTGCTTTTTTATGTAGTACAAAGATTATGGGCATCAGAAAACATTCCAGTTGCACTTAAAAGAACCTGTGTTGTTCATTGGGTTAGAGACTAGCTAGTTATCTTCCAAAGCGGGCAACTTATTTAAGCTCACGTTGACTACATTTCAGAGTCCTTGCCATTAGTTGTGGTCAGTTGTCTGAATTTTCAATTAATGATACATGAGAAAAGGTGATGAAATCTATTTCCAAGCCAAGTCCCTCACAAAAGGGTTTTATTTATTCCTTTTTCTTCTCTGTCCCTCCATTTGACAGCTTTTTGCTGTTGTTTTGTTTGAATCTAAGGTCATCTTAGAAATCAAAAATCAAAGGTAGAAGAATCACCAGAAGTCCAGTCTCCTGAATATCTCTGTTGAGCAGAACTCCCCCCAACAATAAACTTTATGTGTGACAGTGGTAAGCCACACTTCTCAGTGTTAATGAACTAACTCACTTAAGACCCGGAGATGTCAGGATTTATCTGTAACAACATTTAACTTACTTTAGTTTTGTAATCCACACAATTTCAGCTTTTCTCAGTTAAATTCAGGCAAACACAGGCCAAGTTTCACTCGTAACAGAAATTTGCTTTGCACAAAGACAGAAAGCGCAAAGTGAAGTGCAAAAGTGCTCCAATTAATCATTTAAAGGAGTTTCATCACACTGATATTTTAAGACCTCTATTTATTTGTTTGTCATGGGATTTGTTTTTACATCTCAGGGCAAGTCCTTCCTAGTTTCTCTGTTTCTCACCAACGCATCCACGACCTCTTTTACAGGAGTATCCTTGCCCTGGAAGTTATTCTCCTTCTAAGTATCTAGTCCTGCTTATTCTTCAGGACTTTTTTTCAATGCTAGCTGGTCAGAAATTGTTTCTAATCACCCTACCGCAAGTTACCCCCCAGCATTTTATTATTCAATTTAGTAATTCGTTTTTTCCCTCATTAGTATTTGTTATATTTGTAGCTATTATATTTGTTCTTCTAAGTTTATTTCTGAATCCTAAGTAGAAAATAAACTACTCCGGGGAATGCAGCATGTCTTCTTTATTTATTAATGAAATCCAAGTGTCTAGCTTTGAGAGATAATCTAGGAAGATCATTTTGAAGTAGTACAGAGGATGGATTGTTCAGGAGTGCCACAGAAAGCAAAATGCAGGTGGCGAGGGTAGGGAAGGGCAGAAGGGAGGTTACCACACATGACAAATAAATGAATGTTTAGCACTGCTAGAAATAAATACAACTGAACAAGATAAATTTAAATAATCCCTATTTTAGCTGAAACTGAAAAGGAATCAAACCACTGGCTGGGGACCATCCATGAATTAAGCTCAGGGTAATTGGAGAGAAACAAAAGGTGGCATCTAGTAATTGGAAAGTAGCAGACACGTTACTTTTCTCCTTTCTGCTGTGATATTGGCCCTCCTGTGGCAGAAATAGTCTCTTTTATCAATGCTGTTTGTTAACAATGGAATCCTGAAGCTACCCAGCAAGCCAGGATGTAGTTTTTACTGTTACTCCCAGAAGCAGCAGTGAAGTAGTCAGAGTAGGCAAATTGTGAGCCTAGATTAAGAAAGTGATTTACAGTACCAGCTTTAAGAGCAACAAAATTATCATGGAGTGATTGACTGCAAGAGTTATCTGTCGGCTTAGAGCAGATCACTTCATAGCAGTAGAAACAGCAGGATAATCCAAGCAAGAAATCACGAAACAGAAGGAAACATGTGCAGGAAAATACAGTGAGTTGCATAAAATTTAGGAGCTCAGTAAGGAATGGCATCTACCAGGGATTAAATAAAATAACAAGTTTATAATGCATTTGCAAAACCCACTTTGACATAATAATATTTAGCTTCTGAATGAGTACAAAATGTGTTTTCTACACCTCTTGAAACACTAAGAAAGAAAAACTAACACTAGGACCCACTGCCACAATTCCAGGCATGCATCAGGTCATATCAACTTTATTTCATTATTTTATTTTATTTTTTAAAAATTATTGGCTCAACCCATTCCTTGATTAAATTAAAAGAAAAAATGAATATGCCATTTTTTTATTGAGGTTTTCTTTTCTATTATTTCTTTTTAACTGTGCAAACATTTTAAAGGAATTTGTTTATTCCAAAAAGGTTAAATATATTTTCAATAACCAGATTGGAGAAAGCCCTGCAGCAAGAACTCAATACTTTTACTAGTAGAACTCTGTATAATCTGCTACTATTTCCATAATGTCCATATTATGTCACTTTTGTATGGTGGTTTCCTACTGACTGCAACCTTCATTCTACCACTATCTTCATACCATTGCTCTTCCAGATCCTTCCATGAATCAGAAAAGAATCGCCAAGCTTGGTCTTCCAAGTTAACAACTCTTTATATTACATTTAAATTAATAGTAACAGTTCCTAAATTGTTGACAAGTAAAAAAAAAAATAAATAAATAAAGAAAATCTACATCTAGGGTCAATGAATCTAGGAGTAGTGGGGGAAAGAATGATAGGTTTCTAGTCTCAGCCCCAATCTCAAACAGAGACTCAGCCAGCTCGGGCAGTATACAGCTGGCAGCACAGAAGCAAATCAGTTTCAAGGAAGCATGCTGTCCAATTTTAAATGGAGATGTTTATCAGTAAGGGTACCACAACATGAGAAAGTTAATTTTGTTGCAGAAGTAGACATAAATAGAAAACTATAATTTAAATATATAGAAACACAGAAAAAAATAGAGGATCATTTGTCAATTTAGCATAAAGAATAAACTGCCCTAGTAATCATCAGTGTAGATATTAACTTTCTATGTAAGCAAATATAAAATTATGCATTTAATTTCGTTTTTGGTTGCATTGTCATTGTCAAGCATCTCTCTTTTAGTAAGCATTACTTTTAAACAACCTTAACTGTGGCTTATATGAATAACACTTATAATATGGCAGATGCTATTACATATGATTACCTGAGCTCATGCTAAATCAAAGGAATACCAGACTGGAATATAGACAAAGAGATAGATAGATAGATAGATAGATAGATAGATAGATAGATAGATAGATAGATAGATATAGGGATATATAGAGATATATCTATTTATATATCTATCTATATTTATCTCTCTCTAGATAGATAGATAGATAGATAGATAGATAGATAGATAGATAGATAAAAGGGCGTTAACAAAATTAGATGATTTTCTGATGTTTCGAATATCAGATATCAGTATTCACCATATCAATGAAGAAAGGCTATGTAGAAAGGGTATTTTTTAATTAACCATGAGGTTAGATTTAAGTATCAGATTTATATAACTTTTGCAGTAATATCAATCAAAAACAAACAATAGTTCTGAGAAATTTTGCTTCCATCCATCAGGAAGTAATTTGAATGGGACTTGCTCTGCCATTCTAATCAAATATAAAACAGGAAAAAAATATGAAATTGCTATTTGAGATATTAAACAGGAAGCTGAAAAGCACATTCTCCCTGAGAGAAAAGGACTGGGTTCAAACGAAGTGAACTCTATGATCTCTCTGGCTTTTTACTTGGATATATTTACCAGATGTAAAAAAAGAGGCACAACTCAAGCTAAGCATGAGTGAACTGAGCTGAGGAGACATGGATCAGAATTTCAGAAGCCTGAGTTGTTAATTAGATGTTGCCTGACGATCACGGAACCAAAATGGAAGAAGGTATGCAGAGAAAGAGGTCCAGAAAACTATGCAGAGGTCCGCTTGAGTCTTTGGTTGAATTATCATCTGCAAATGTGAAGGATAAAACTCCAAAACGTTGGGAAAAACAACTAGGGAGCTGTATAGTAAATGATTCACAGAGTTTAAATAAAATTGGGAGATGTTCAAAGTCTTATCAATTAGGGTGGATATCAATTAGGGTGGTGAAATCCCAGACCTTTTGACAGAGGCACCAAACAGTAGCAACTTAGTAATAGAGCTAAATTAGCACAACAATAAATGATAATCTAAATCCAAATTAGCAAATCTTAAAAACAAGGCTGAATAGAATCAAGCTGGTCTGTAAACAATTTAAATGACTGGAGGACACACACTTCAACATTCTCTAAATCAAGATGACAAATTCAAAACCCAAACTTTAGACAATTTGCTAATCATTAATACTGATATCTAATAAAAAGTTACTAGAAGCAGAAAAGTTACTAAGAAGCGGAAAAATGTGACTCCTAACCTGGACAAGGAAAAAAAAAAAAAAAAAAAATATATATATATATATATATATATATAATGAATAGACTCATAAATGATATAAATCATATACTTAGTAGACAAAGACTATCATAAATATCCTCAATAATATTAAAAAAACATCCTAAGAAAATAAACTAAAGATAGTTTTTAAAACAAGTGAAATTGTTGGTAAAAATACAATATCTAAAGTAAAAAAAGTAAATTATTGGAAACATTTGCCAGAAAATAGACACTGAAGAAGAAAGGATCACAGGACTTGATGACATAGTTATAGAATGTTCTAAGCTGAAGCACAAAGAATTAAAAAATAGAAAGAAAAAAAAAGGTCCTTCAGTGACAATATTATATGTTTGAATAATGCATAATTGGAATTTTGAGGAGGAGAAATAGAAAAAAGGGCAGAAAAAAGATTAAAGAAATAATAGCTGTAATTCATCCATATTTTATAAAAAATTATAAACCCACAGATGTTAGAAGCTCAAGATAAATGTAAAGAAAAATCACACTAAATCATATCGCATACAAACTGCTAATCAAATGAAAGCAAAAAAACTTTCAAAGGAGGCAGAAAAAAACGTAAGAAACGTAAAAATGTTAGGACTTCAGAAAAATTAAAAAGTCAGGAGTAAATAAAATAGTATCTTTAAAACTGACATTTAAAAATGCCTTTCTAGAAATCTAAATTCAGGAAATAATATCTTTCAGAGAGGTAGCAAATTAAAAACTTAAAAAATATAATAAACTAGGAGAAAATCCATTTTGAAGAACTTGATATACTTATTCTACACAAAGAAAATATGATAAATCACTTCTTTAAATTTATCTACATATGCTTGTCTGTTTCTACTTTCATTCCTATCCCAACATTTTCTTCATGTAATAATACCACAGACTCTGTGAGGACATGTGTTTAAGGGGACAGAAAATCTTCACTATTTTCTTTAGATTTTTAACTCTATTTTGTAATTCTTCCCCTGCAGTAATTTGACAAGTTTTTTTGTTTGTTTGTTATTATTATTATTTTTATTTCTGTTTTAGCCACAGCATAACTGTCATGCAGGTGGCAGGAGCAAAGTCTGAACACTGCCCACTGCATCTTGGTATCTAGTCACGAAGGAAAACAGCAGCAAGCACTGGCTAGAACGATGCTTCTTCAGTAGTAAGCATCAGTCCCCCATGGTCAGTGGGTCCCTTCCAGTGGCAGCCATCATAGGGACATGCCTGTCTTGTGCTGCAGAATGGAGGAACCATACCATTCCTGCAAGGGACAGATATTGTACCTGGGTTAGCCAGATGTCATATGATGCACACACTTCAGGAGAACAAAGGAGTACACATTGAGTCTGCAACAGGGAAAGACAGTCCCACAAAAGGTGATAAGCCTATCATGGGTTGTGTGGCCTCTTTATCTCTTGGTAAAGAAGTGTTCCAGGCCCAAGCCCTATTTTGAATATGGCCCAGTAAGGTCAAAAGACTGCATGAACAGAGGTGTTAGCTAAAGCTATGGTGGTAATCATATCACCTATATCTATATCTGTATCTATAGATAACACTATATATGTATGAAATCAATATGTTGTATACTTTAAACTTACATAATGTTATATGTCAATTTATATCTCAATAAATTTTCTTAAAGGATTTGTAATAAAGATTGTACCCACAAGAGACTACCTTTTCCAACAGTGTCACTATATGCTTGATTCAGTAGGAATTCAGATACTAATGTATATTTATTAAACCCAACCAAACAAAAAGTTATTTCAAGTTAAAAATGAGATTTATATTTAAAATGCATTTATATTTTTTTATTATGTGTTCTGGATACCAGTTTTTTGTGAGACTATGTTCTCCCAGTATATATGGCTTGCCTTTTTATTTTCTTAATAGTCTCTTACTGTTGATCTATAGTTAACAATGATAATGTAGCACTATTTCCCTTATTTTTCTCACAGCTGAATTTCTTGGTAGTTCCCAAATGACCTTTCCATCTAGAAGTATCTACCCTTTTAAATTTTTTCCAGGTCATCACAATAAACTACATTAATAAAAAAGGAACTCAGACCTATAAAGCCCAGTGCAGTTCCTTTTTCTGGATAGAATTTTACTTAACTGTTATTTAACTATTCTACTTTCTGGTCAAATATTTCCACATTAGTGTTTTCAAAAGTTAAGGCAGCCATTTTCTTTCCACTTCCTTCTTTGTATTCAGCCCTGCCCAGTAACCATGTATATTAAGCATTTAATAATACATTCAATCAATAACTAAATTTTCTACATCTTAGATGAATAGATTTATTCAAAGTTCCAAATTTTCACCATTTCAGCACCTTGATTTTGACTCCATGGTATCATTCTATTAAAATTGTTTCAAGACATGTATAATCCAGATTCTTCAAACAGTCCAACTTGAAGATAAAAATAAAATCATACTACCAA